>NW_028227257.1:155876848-156264348 GCF_978045245.1 Mus caroli | reverse complement strand
AAAAAAGTTTTTCAAAAATTATAATGCATTTTATAAAAATCAGAATGTAGGTAAGATGATAATCAAGGAAATTATCTAAATATAACAATAATTTTTAAAAATTAGATTTAGATCTGTAATACACACTGGCCTGTCATTGCTATAAAATGAATACAACTCAAGAGAAGTCCACAGTGTATCCATTCATGTAGGGTAACAGAGGGTTAAAATCAGCAGCAGTCAATAACACAAGAATTAGTCTGTGCTCATGCAACTGGCCTCAAATGGCTAGGCATGCTGGCATGGGCCTTTAATTTCACCACTTGAGAGGCAGAAGCAGGTGAGTCTTGGTGAGTTCCAGACAGCTTAACCTGCACAGTGAGTTCCCAGACAGACAGGGCTAATAGAGAGACCCTGTTTCAAACAAAACAAAATATCTGGGGAAATTTTAAGGAAACAGGTACTGGGGTCAATGATAAGCATCTTTTTGAACTGCTAATGGAAGATAATAACATTGGAATTCTCAAAAATGCAGAAACCTCTACCCTTAGTACACCTACCCTGGGGAGCCTATCTGTAGAGACAGAGGCACTGCTAAGAAAAGACAAATGGTTATGAGAATTTAGAGCAACATTTCTCATTTGAGAAAAAAAATAGAAAAGTACATGACGAGGCTGCAGGGAAAGCCAGCGATGGAGTGTGGCACAGACAACGACAAGCAGGGAGCAGAATCCAGGTGTGATCTCACTCTGGGGCAGTCACTGCCTCAGAGCCAGGAGCCAGATGGAGTGCTATGTGGCCTTGGCACTGCTGGGGTCTGTGCTTCTCCTACACAGCCGCAGGAGAGTCTGATTCATCCTGGCAGGATGGAGCACATTAGGGCTTCCAAAAGGGAAATGCCAGGTATTTGTGGCACTGAGGTAGAGAAAATTCCTAGCTCTGTAGGAAAAAATAACCAGTCTCATTTCACTATCTAAGAAGGAGGACACAGAGGCAGGGTATTATAGGCCCATGCCAAGGAAAGGGAGGATCAAGGGAAGGTAAGCAGAAACCGACCCTTCCTCCCTGGGTTCTCTGATCACAGGAGATAATGCAAGTGAAAATGGCATTCAGTCAGGGGCTTCCCAGCAGCAGAAGCACCTGAAGAGACTCACCAACTGCACAGAGGTCTACAAACCGGTCCTCCCCCTCTTCTGCATGGATGAGGTCATTTCGGCTCTTCTTGGTGGCAGCTCTCTTCAACACTGCTTTAAACAATGGGTAGTGGAGACCAGTGTGAGTGGCAGCGTCAGGTAACCCATCTCAGGGCATCATTCAGCTGAGAACAGTCCACTTTATCTCAGCTCCTGTCCTGACGGTGAGGCAAAGCAACTCCCCGACCCTGGAGCTTGGGCTCTTCTCATTCCTCACACAGAAAGGACATGAAATTTTGAGGGTCACTCTTCTTCCTCTTGCCTCCAAGACAAGGACACTAGGGACGCATGACCACCAAGAAGACTTAGATACATCCATCTGGGGCAAGGGCAGGGCAGGGATTGGGATGGGGTGGGGTGGGGTGGGGTGGGGGCTAGTACAGATCTGCTAAGAAGATAGAAAAGGGGCTGGAGAGATGGCTCAGCAGTTAAGAGCCCTGACTGCTCTTCCAGAGGTCCTGAGTTCAAATCCCAGAAACCACATGGTGGCTTACAACCATCTGTAATGAGATCTGATGCCCTCTTCTGGTGTGACTGAAGACAGCTACAGTGTTCTTACATATAATAATAAATAAATCTTAAAAAAAAAAAAAGATAGACAGCACACCATGCTGTCTGCCCCCAACCTCAGCCTTCCTGTGGCTGAGGCCGTGCAGACAACTGCAGATGCCCCCAGCAGTGGAGACTCCCAACTCTACTAAGGGCTCTGGATGGTGTCCAGAATCTCCTACGGACTTAGGGCTAACCCTAAGTCAAGAGACATCTCACCTCAAACCCTGCAGGCATGAAACTTCTAGAAGCAACATTGTCCAACATAACTTCCAACAAAGACATAACCAGGCCACTCAGAGTCTATGGCTCCTATATTACCATGATGAATGTAAAGACATCTAACACAGAGCAGTGCCATGGGGAAACAGGTATCTGAGCTCCCACCATGTGAGGAGCGCTATGGAGGCCACTTACCATCCAAAGGGGACTTCTCTTCTGCATTCTTGTCCTCCTCTGCCAACATGACTTCCTCTGTGAGAGACAAAGCTCCGGTCAAGACCTTTCTACCCATCCCCTGAGAAGGACCCATCCCAGGAATCCTGCGGAAGTGGTCTGAGATTCCTGCCTGCCCCGATACACATGCCCACACCAGCGGCTGTGACTGCATGCCTCCTACCAAACCATGCCCCAAGCAGAGACCCAGCTGCTTTAAGTCCATCCCAGATCCAACCTACAAATAGTCCTCCTAGACAGCAGCTGTATGGATTTATCACTCTGTGTGTGTGTGTGTGTGTGTATGAAGTTATCATTGAGGAAGCATTTGTAAAACTTCAGGCAGAAGAGTAGCCCACATGGAAGGGAGCAGCTCATACAAATGGAGCATCCCACATGGAAGGGAGCAGCTCATACAAATGGAGCATCCCACATGGAAGGGAGCAGCTCACACAGAAAGCAGCAGCTCACATAAAAGGGAAAAGCCCACACAGAAGTAGCAGTCCACACAGAGGAGAGTAGACCACATGGAGGGAAAAGCCCTAAAGAGGAGAAGCTGCCCATGCAGAGAGGAGCAGTAGACTTGGAAAGGGGTACCCCTGTGGAGGAAGTTTCCCAAATGGCAGGAAGCAGCCCACACAGAGGGGTGGGGTGGAGAAGGCGGGCTAGAGCTTAGGTTTACAATGTTCAGAGCAAGGATGACAGAGAGGGTGGAGCAATTGCAGGGTTCTCAGGTCCAGTGTGGAGTAAGAGCTGTGAGCATACCTGACAGTGTGCTATGAGTCAGTCTTCTACACTAAGCTCCACCCCTGAGACCAGGAGCCCTAGATGGCAGCAGGTGAACATAGTACAGAGCAGAAGTGCAGCTGCCCACTTACACACACACACACACACACACACACACACACACACACACACACAGACGCACATGCACGCACCTGCCTTGAAGATCCACTCCAAGTACCCATTCAGCTCTCGCTCAATCTGCTGCTGCCTGCGGAGCTTCAGGAAGGCGCGGCGGTTCTCGACTCGCTCCCGCTCCTTGGCAAACTCTCTAAACCATGTAAGAAGGAAAAGCAAGCAACTTCAGTGAACACAGGTAGGCAGGACATGCAGGACAGTGTTGCTTTAGAAGCTTCGTGCCTGGAGGCAGGCTCCTGCCAGCTCCTGCACCCTCACCTCACCACATGCCCTGGCTCCAGCTCCGGGAATCCAGAGCACACTAGTGCTATACTTAACTAGGGCTGCGCTAACAGCCCGCTGTGCTCTGCTTACCCATCCTCTACCTCGCTCATTGCTAATCTTGCTAGGATGCCCCATCCTGAGATTTCTAATCATCTCAGTTGAGATGCCCCATCCTCAGGTGCCTTCTCAGCCTTAATTAAGCCTACTCATCAGACTAGTGCTACTCTGCCACTGTGCTGTTTGAATAAGAATGGCGCCACAGGTGCACATATTTGAATCCTTGGTTATTTAGAGAGTGACACTGTTTGAGAGGGATTAGAAGGTGTGGCCTTGTTGGAGGACTTGTATCACTGGAGATGGGCTTTGAGGTTTCAGAAGTCCACACTAGGTCCAGAGGGTCAGTCTCAGTCTGTCTGTCTGTCTGCTCTGCTCTATCACTATCACTCTCTATCAAGATGTACAACTCTCAGCTACTGCTCCAGTGTCTGATGATAATAAAATTAAACTTCTAAAACTGTAAGCAAGCCCCCAACTAAATGTCTTCTCTTTTAATAGTTGTCTTGGTCACATATCTTCTTCATAGCAATAGGACAGTGACTAAGTCAGTCCCCTATACTGGAAGTTCAAGTGGCCTCTGCAAAGATACCCTGGAAAGATATGCTAGTGACAGCCACACACAGAGACTGGAGAGCAGAGAGCACTATCCCCAGCATCTACTCTTTATCCTGACAGTGGCTCTTTGAGGCTACAAAGCTCTATTTCCACCCATCTTGGGAGCCATAGGTCTGACCAGAAGTCTTCAGAATGAGACAAATGGAGAAATCAGGAATTGTGTTTCTCAGGTAGGGGCACAGTCAGGTCAGGTCTGACCCTCTTTACCATCTTTGTGACATAACTTCCTCGCCGGTAGTGGTGGTGCACGCCGGTAGGATTTGCTGAAGGAGGCAGAGGCAGGAGGATCATGAGTTCCAGGCCAGCCTGGGGGACATAACTTCCTTGTCCCATATAAGGTGGGAGGTCCAAACAGGAGCTTGAGTGCAGAAAAGAAGGGAGTTGTGTGCCCATGGGCCTAAGAATACGTAGGGCATGCCCCAGCCCATGGTTCTTACCCTGAAAGCACACCCAGCACCAGGTTGAGCATGAAGAAGGAGCCAATAATGATGAGGGGGATGAAGTACAACCAGTTCCACGTGTTGCCAGCCGCATCATTTGTCTAGAAAAAAGGAAGTGAGATAAGAAGGCAAGCATCTATGGTCACATCAATGGGCTGGCCCCTGGGAGGACTCCTCAGAAAGGTCCAGGCAGGGAGTTCAGGTTTTGGTCAGACCCGTTTTTGACTCACAGGACCTTCCCTGGGTGCAGGCTCCCAGAAGACCAGAGAAACTGCACATTTCCAGCCATTGCCCAGTGATGGTAACAAGCCCAGAGAGCCAAAGGCTCCTCAGGATACCCTGAAAACTACATGCCTCGCCTGAGTCTGGTAGGACTGCTCCTTGATGGATACCTGTGGCTTCTATGAGTAGCTTCAAAGATACTTCCTCCTAAAAGACGCTCCGTATGCTCCAAGCTTAGAGCTAGCCCTGTCTGGTCATATCTTCCATAGGCATCCAATTCAAGCTAAGTGAACCTCCTCACTGCATGCTCTGCAAGCTTCTTAGGTTGTGTCTCTCACCCTAGGCCTGGTCCAAGATGGCTCAGTACCTAGGCATGATCTGAATAGCTAAGAATATAACAAAGCCCCCAGAAAAGAAAGCTCCCCTGAGCCCAACTTAATCCCACAACTGTTTTTCTGTTCGTGGACTCCAGCAGACTTGGCCAAAGGTAGTAGTGAATCCCTTTCTCCGTGTGTGGCTACTCTAGAAGCAAACCACAAGTGACGTGGACACTGAGGATGGCCACCTCCCTCTAGAGAGCTGGACACAGGGAGCTGGATACCTGAGCCCTGCCTAAAAGCCAGGTTTGTCACCAAGGTCCTTGTCAGGATCTCCACCCTCCAGCCTGATAGACTTGCAGACAACTCTCTCGAGCTTGGGGCAGAATGGAGGACTCCCTTTACCAGCGGGGCTCCTTCTCTGACCTTGTCTGGGAGCCCAAAAATGCCACCTTCTCTACCTGTAGAATGTGGCATTAGTGAGATTACAGGTTCCGCTTCCTTTCTCCTGATTTAGCAAGCACCTGGAATGCCTGGAGTGTCTCTCTCTATCCAAATGAGGTAGCCGAATCCAGAGCCAATGATACATACCCACCCTAGAAACCCCTACCCCCTTCCCCAAATCTATATAGCCCTTGATTCACCCCGATTAAAGTTGAGCTGTCTCTCTGAAGCTGATCTCAGTAGTCATTTCTGTCCTACTCATGGGCCATCTGAACCTTGGTTTTTGACTCTGTGCGCTTTGTCTTCCTGGGCTGGGGGCCAACAGCCCTTGGGGAGAAGGGAGGATCACAGAAGGCAAATCCCTATTGCTGAAGAAACCATGTACTTCAGAAACAGGGCCCAGAGAGCCTGAGCTAGGATTGACCTTAATGCCCCCTCCTTGAGAACTAGCTTTCATGGTACCAAAAGGTGCCTTCCAAAGGAGGAGGCAACCAACAGCCCTACCCCAGGTATGATGCCTATGAGCCACATCAATGGCCAGTGTGGCATGATAACCCTAAAGGGGCAGTAGTGGCACACATATCTTGGCAGTAACCAATAGCTCTCTGATTGGATGACGTAAGACCTGTTCAACAAGGCAGATCCCACGCCTGGTACTGGATATCTAGCTAACTACTTAGTCTAGTGAATCATGGGTATTGGAGGAGAATCTATAATCTCTAATTTACTAAACCAGCATAATTCCTAACCGAAAAAATATATTAACATTTGACCTCTACCTGCAGAATGAACATAGCAACATTAGATACAGATTAGATACAGATAAATCTTCTACCCCCCCCCCAAAAGAAACTTCTCTTTGCAACAAATAGATACAACTAGAGAAAACCACAACCAATAAAAATGCAGTGTGGAGTCTATCCATCTATACCCTCCTATACCTAAGGCTCAGAGAACATTGCAGAGAAGGGGCAGAAAGACTGTTAAAGGGCCAGAGGATCAGCAGTTTGCTGTGAGACTGTGTCTCTTTGTAACATCACAAGTTATACCCATAATGTCTCATCAACAAGATCTCCCAAACGTGAACTGGACAAGAATAACAACAAACATGACAAACTGGACTGGGGAAAAGCCTGAGGCCTCAACTCTACACAAAGAACCATAAATAACTGGGGAAAGCTAAGAATGGGAGTGGAGACAGTCCTTGGGGAAAAGCACACTAAAAGGTCAGCCAGTGCTGCTCAGCCCTGAAAAAACACACAAGTAACATTACATGCGCTGGACTGGTTATATTTAGGAACATATATGTATAAATATGATGGCTTGACTACATCTGGAATTAACTAAAACTCAAAAATGGAAGGGATACCTATAAGGGTTTTGGGTTTTTGGGTTTTATTTTATTTTTGTTTTTTGGGATTTGTTTTGTTTTCGCTTAATTTAAAGTAGGAAGATCCACTTTTAATCCAGATCTTTGAGGTAGGAAGACACACCTTTAATCCAGAGCTATTTGGAGCCAAGCTTCTGCTGGAAATCTATGTTCTATAAGGACAAGGACGGAGGAGGCTTTTGCTTCTCCTGCTTGTCCTCACCTTGCCTGCAAGCCCATTCCTTCACAGGCATTAGAGTCGACATCTTAGGGATTCCAGCGTATCCTGGAGACAGACTGACACATCTAGCCTTAGGACTGAGCGACTGCTGGATTCCTGAACGCTCCATTCACAGCCAGCCATTGTTAGATTACTCATTCTAATAAATCTCCTGTCTTTACATAGAGATTCATTCTAGAAGTTCTGTTACTCTAGAGAACCTTGACTAATACACCCTCTAAAACTATAAGCAGACACCCAGGTAAATGCTTTCTTTTATAAGAGTTTCCTTGGTCATGGTGTCTCTTCACAGCAAAAGAAATAACTAAGATAAGAATGCTTACTGCTCTTCCAAAGGAGCACGTTCAATTCCCAGCACCCACATGGCAGCTTATATCATCTGTAACTCCAGTTCCAGGGTATCCAATACTCTCCCTGGCTTCTGATGGTACCAGGCAGATATATGTTACTATGTTACACATGCATACATGCAGGCAAAATATCCATACACATAAAATTTATATATGTATATATATATATATATATATATATATATATATATATGAATGACAATGTACCCTCAAAAGGTGCTCTCTCTCTCTCTCTCTCTCTTTCTCTCTCTCTCTCTCTCTCTCGGGCCAAGAAAGGAACACCTTAACGAGACAAAACCTTTTAGACTGAACTTTACTGTGTGTGTACTTCTTCAGCCAGACATCACAGAGCAGGCTATGGTGCCATCTCTGAGCCCTGAACACTCCTGCCAGTGGGAGCCGGTGGGAAGCCTAGACTCTCACCCTTTGAAGGTGGTTACATCTACAAACAAGGGTCAGCAAAGGTCACATTAGGGAAGAGGTCTCAAAGGGTTTTAAAATTAATTAAACTAGCAGACCTGCTCTCTCCCAAGGTCCCATAGCCCCAACACTGGGCTGGGACTCAGGAAAGAACCTTGATTCTCCTGCTTGTCTTCTGTTCCCATCTGTCCAGACGCACTGCTGCAGCCACCCACAGGAACTCCTTCCAGCCCACCTCCACTCCCTAGTAACCTGGCCTCGTGAAGAGGCCCTCATTCTTCCCAGCAACCCCTTTCAGCCTTTTCTTCTAGCCCACATCCCCTGCTTTGTGACTCCCTGCCAATCTGCAGAACAGATCTCTATCAGGGACCCTACAACAACCACAACTGGCTAGAACCCAGAACTACTGTCTACAAGGCACCGCCACCACACGTGCTTGGGATTCAGGGACCCCACAGAGTGGGCAACTAACAACCAAAGAATAGAAAACCCACTCAAAAAACAAAAATGAGACCAGATATCTACACCAGAAGCAGGTCCAACAGAACTCCAAATGTCTAGATCCCAGCACAAAAACACAAACATGAACAACCTAGACAATATGTCTCCTCCAGAAATGAACAACCCTATTCTATTAAGCCCTGAGAAAAAGCAGTTTAGCTGAAGCACAGGATAGGGACTTCAAAATGGCAAGTATGAATATGTCCAAGGACTTTAAAGAGGATATGAACAACTGCCTTAACAAAGACCATGAAAAGAACAAAATAATGAAGGAAGTAATGAAAGCAACTCAGGACATAAAGGCAGAATTTAACGAAGAAATAGAATCACTAGAGAAACCCAGAGGATCAAATTGGCCTTGAGTAAGAAAGGCTAAGCCCTAAAGTTATAGATGGTTTTGTTTCCTGCACGTACCATTACTGAGATCAGAAAGTAACACAGTAGTGAACAAACTCCCAGTTGTCAGAGATCAAGACAAGGCTGAGGACAACAGATAAGAAAGCGTGGCTGTGGAGACCAGGCAACCCTCCTCCCAGGCAGAAACATTCTGTACTATATCTGTGTCAGGATCAAACCCCAGCTGTGGTCTTGGTGATGGTTAATACTGGCTGTCAACTTGACCAGCTCTGAAACCAACTAAAAGACAGCTGCTGGGCACTCCTGTGACAGATACTCTTGCTCACATTACCTGAAATGGGAGGACCCACCCTAAATGTGAGTAGTGCCTTCTGGTAGTGACCTGGATGAAAGCAGATGGGAATCGGGAACTCTGCCTTCAGTCTGCTGGCAAGTTCATTTAGTCAGCTGCTGCCGCTGCCTACTTCACTGCCTTCACAGAAATGCACATTCTCCAAGCTTCTAGAGCAGGCTGGAGACCAGTAGCTCTCCAAGAACCTTCCAGGCCCGAGCACCAGGCTAAGACTGCTGAGACCTCCTCCTCTGTGAACTGAGTAACTACCAAATTCTTGGCCTCTCTCCAGTGTGAGACAGCCATTGTAGGGACAACTCAGGCTAAATCAACTAAGTCAATCCAGCAAGTTATCTTTACTACATATTTTAGGTTAGTACCTCTGGAAGGAAGAGGATAAGGGGTAGAAATACACATGGTCTTTCTGTATAGTATCTGATAATGTGACTTTATGAGGCTCTTTTTTTTTATATATATATGTAAGTACACTGTAGCTGTCTTCAGACACTCCAGAAGAGGGAGTCAGATCTCGTTACAGATGGTTGTGAGCCACCATGTGGTTGCTGGGATTTGAACTCCAGACCTTCGGAAGAGCAGTCGGGTGCTCTTACCCACTGAGCCATCTCACCAGCCCTTTTTTTTTTTTTAATTACAAAATTGTCTTCCTTGACTCCACATTTTCTGTAGCCACTTCTCACTCATTATTCTTCGCCCTGAGACATCAGTCTTACTGGCAGCCTTGCTTCTTTGCCTTCTCCCTTCAGCCCCTGCACCCTAGATTTGACCACCCACACCCTCCAGCAGAGAGTGTTTCCCTTGACGATACCAGCAGCCTCCATCTTGCTCCATACTGGTCTTTGGCCTCTCAGCAATATCTGACTGCACTTCTTCCAGCGTTCTGCTCTGATTCTAGGACACAGTTCTGAGTGTTCCTCCTACCCCACACAAGGTGCACAGAGCTCTTCAGTGGCTCCTGCCCAACTGGCCTCCAAAGGGAGAGTCCTACGAGGGAGAGACGTCTTTCCGTCACCTGCACTCACTGTCCAGAGTCTCACGCTTTCTCATAGCTCTCACCACTGCACATGAGTCAGAACTTCAGGATCCTACATCTCATTGCTACTGCTCCTTCTGAGCTCTCTCGATTCTAGCATGACAATAGTTATTTACAGTCTTAGAGTCAGACAGCCATAGTTCCACTACCATTCTACACTAAACCAAAGCTAAGAAAGCAGCTGCTCTCAACTCTTCCTTCTCAATCAATGGCAGCTTGTTTCCCAATCACTCCACCCACATCATCTCTGGGTCTCCTCTTCCTCTCATAGCAGGCCCTGGCAAGAAGCAAATCCCTTTCCTGTCAACAACATAAAGCCTTACACTTCTTTATCAAATACTTCTTTCCTGAAGTATGTGTAAAAGCCCTGTGTGTACAATCATTAAATGATGTATTATCCCATCGTTCTTCTGAACCCTTCCCACGTGCCTACCTGGAGAGAAATTTAGACATTTCCCATGATTTTTCTAATAATCCCAGTGGCAATCTGAATGAGAGTGGCCCCCAAAGGCTCATATTTGAATACTTGGTCCCCAGCTGTTAGAACTACTTGGGAAGGATTAGAAAGTATAGCCTTGTTGGAAGAGTTTATGTCACTGGAGGAAGGCTCTGAGGTTTCTGAAAGCCTGCACCATTCCCTCCAAACACATATCTCTGCCTCTGCTTTGTGTTTGTGGATAAGATGTGAGCTCTCAGCTACTGCTCCAGCACCAGCCTGCCTACCTGCTGCCATGCTCCCCACCATGGGTGGCCATGGACTCACCCTCTGAAACTAGAAAGTAAGGCCCAATTAAATGCTTCCGTCTATAAATTACCTTGGTCATGGTGGTTTATCACAGCAATAGGACAACAACTCAGACAGAACTTGGTACCAGGGACTGGGATGCTGCTGTGGCAGGCCTGACCATACTGTTTATTGGGAAATTGGGGACGACTTTGGGACCCTGTTCCAGGAAAGTGGTTGAACAATGTAACCAGGGATAAGGAGCCATCCCTAGGGGCTTGTAAGACAGTAGTGCTGATAGCTGCGTGGGCTGTGGAAGTCCAGCTTGAGAGGTGTCAGAGGAGGACAGTATTAGCAAGTGGCTAGACACCATTCTTGTGGTACATTGAGGAAGAATGTGGTTGGGTTTTGCTACTGTCCAGAGAATCTGCCCCAGGCTACATTGCAGAGTTCTGGACTAATTTCCCAGTAGAGGTGATTTCAAGACAGCCTAATATTGACAACCACACAGTTATTAGTGATCACTCTTAGGCAGGTCTGCAATGAAAAAGTACCAGCGGGGCACAAAGAGATCAAAACTGTACAGTGTGGGGAGAAAGAATACTAGGAAACTTAATGAGGGAGCCATGGCTTGTGCTGAAAAGGATGAAGAGAGATGGGAAGAAAGGGCGTGGTGCCCTCAGGGTGGGACTCCACCCAGCCAATGCTGCAACCTGTGAATAGAAAGGGCCTAAGGATTCATCTGCTCCTATAATCAGTTTATGCAAACGTAATGCAAGGAGGGAGCCAGGTCCCAGACCAAGCAGGCAGCAGTTGGTAGCACTGGCCATGTGGTTCTTTCTGGCTTTGTAATCAGGATGGATACAGGCATAAAGGGCTGTGGGATCTTCCTGTGCAGTTAAGGAAGCTGCTGAGACCAGGTGTGTGGCAGGGGAGTCCCTGATGGAGGCCCAGAGAGGCCATTAAATAAAGCTATGAAAGTGAAGCCTGGGCTGCGTTGGAGGCTCCCAAGATGCTGGAGAAGCTGGAGCCATGGGATGTCTGCCAGGGAGAGCTACATACTGGGCGTGGAATCAGCCCAAGAGACAAATGTGTTGCAGTCAGCAAAGCTGGAAGGGTGGAGCCATTAAGACCTTTGCCATTAGATGTGGAGCTATTCCCATAGATTTGGAGTTTGCCCTGCTGGGTTTCATTCAGTCTTGCTTCTGTCCAGTATTTCTTCTCTGTGCCCCTTTGCTCTCTTTTGGAATGGTCATCTACATTCATTGCCACTGTATGTTAGGAAGTATAGGAGAGAACAGTTAAGAATTTGACTTGAGTTTAGACTTTGAAACTGTGCCTAGACTGAAAAACTATGGGGACTTTAGAAGTTGGACTGGGCAGGGGGGTGTTTTTCTTTTTGTTGTTGTTTTTTGCTTTTGCTTTTGTTTGTTTGGTTGGTTTGGGGGTGTTGTTTGTTTGTTTCTTTGTTTGGTTTTGCATTATGATATGACCACAGGTCAATGGGGGGCGGGAGTCAGTATGTTGTAGTTTGAATGAGAATGGTGCCCACATAGGTCCATATATTTGAAAGCTTGGTCTCCAGTTTGTAGATGGGAAGATTTGGATGTGTGGCCTTGTTGGAGGATGTGTCACTGGGAGTGGGCTTTGGGGTTTCAAAAGCCCACAGCATTCCCAGTTGGCTTGCTTTTCCCCTCCCTCTCCTCTTATGCTGTGGATCAAATGTAAACTCTCAGCTGCTACCCCAGTTGGTTTTGGTCATGGAACTTTGTCATGGCAATAGAAAAGTAACCAAGACAACTCCCATGTTACCACAAGGTAAAAACAGTTTTAATTTGGTAATAAGACATGACCAGTCCACAAACTGCCTAACAAATTTCTTGACTGATGGACAGTGATGTGTGTTTAATCACAGCATTTGAGGAGCAGAGGCAGGGGGAGCTCTATGAGTTCAAGGCCAGTGTAGTCTACATAGTGAGTTCCAGGACAGCCAGAGCTATACAGAGAAACCCTGTCTCAAAAGAAAAAAAAAGCAAAAAAGATAATAATAATTTCTTGCCAAGAGCTGCTCTCCTGAGCTGGTAGCCACTGCTGGCACATTCATTGGGAGAGGCAGACAGGGCCCCTCACTGTTCCTCTATGCCAACACTGTTGCTCCCTCCTCTGCTTCTTGTGAAGGTACGCACCTAATGCTGTCAAACCAGGGGAAGGGAGAGGGAAGTGGACAGCCTGGCCTGACCTGGTGGTGCTTTCCTGAAATAATCCATCTCTCTGGCCTGTCAGGATAGTTTTATCTGACCTATACTGCCACATCACCATCCTTGAAAAAAGGCCAGGCAGGCACTCAAGGGACAAACCTAAAAGCAGGAACTGAAGCCAAGGCCATGAAGGAGTGCTGCTTACTGGCCTGTTCAGCCTGCTAACTTATACAACCCAAAACCACCTGTCCAGGGGTGGCACCACCATCCACAGTAGGCTGGGCCCTCCAAATCAATCCCCAATTATGGAAATGCCCCATTGCTTCAGGTTTCCTTTTCTCCAATAACTCTAGTTTGTATCAAGCTGACAAAAAGACCAACCAGGAAATGGACAGAATACACAGGAAACAAACATGAAACACAAGCTCCAAGGTGTCCCAGCATGAATGCATGGAGAGTTTCCTGGGCCTCAATGCAGGCCTAACCCTACTCCACTTTACCTGGCCCTCAGTCCCCACTAGCCCTTGACTCAATCTCAAAAATTCCAAACAGGGATATGCTAGTGGTTAACAGCAGGCTACAGGCCTGGGGCCTGGGCAAATTAATCAGCTTCCCTATAATCATTTCTTCAGGCCAATGGAAGCATGGCATGACTTATCCCAACAGGCTGAACAAGTAGCAGGCTCACAGTATCATCACCAAGAGCAACAGCAGCAGCAGCAGCAGCTCTGTGTTACCTCTCCTGTTAACTGTCTAACAGTCTCCTCTTCATAAAGGAGGCTGCAGGAGGACCTAGGTCAAGAGGACAAATTCATACTAACCACCAGATCTTGATGAGACACCTAAATAAAGGGGTCTCTATTACACCTTAGCGTAGGAGAATGGGCTGTGGACTGGGCCAGTACTCTCAGTCACAAGTGTCCTAAGAGAGACCCCTCAGATCCTGAGAGTTCCAGACCTCACCACAATAGCTGGGGCCAAGATGCAACTCACATTGTAGAGGATGTCAGTCCAGCCCTCCATGGTGATACACTGGAACACTGTCAAGATGGCAAACAGGATGTTGTCAAAATTGGTGATACCAAAGTTGGGTCCTGGCCAGTACTCCCGGCATTCGGTGTCACCATCACACTGACGAGCAGGGGGATCTTTGCCACAGGGAAAGTCACCCACAGGCTCTGTATCTGTGTGGAGAGTAAAGCAATCTGAGACCTAAGTCTCCATCAAGTCACCATCCCACCCTTCAGCACTCCCATACCTGCTCTATCCTCTCGCTAACCTTACAGCCACCTCCACCTCAGCCATGGTCTGCCCTCTGGAGCTCCTTGCTCGCCTCTCCCTTCTCTCCTGGAACCTTGCCATTACCAGGTAACTATGCCCCGGATAGATCCCTTCATCTTGAAATCAGCAGTAGCAGACACTTGCAAGCTAACCCTAACTGTGGCCTGACTTCTCTCTCCCAGCCTGGGAAAAAAAATGAGAGGAACTGAGAAAAACCTAATAAATGATTATCAAGGTTATTTCTCTTCCAATTTGCTTGATTTAAGGACTTCAGAGGTACCATGGTTGAGTATTTGTGGCCAGTGGCCTTCTCTGTGCATAATGACAGTTCTGTCCCCTCCTTTGTAATTCCTGGCATGATTTTCCTTCACTTTCTTGTCTCATGGTACTGCCATAACTCACAATGCCATACAGACTACAGGCAACTGCCCACGGCTTGTTTTGTTTTCTACTTAAAGGAAAAGTTCTGAACTTACCACGATATTTAATATTTGCAGGGATTTGACAAAATAACTTACTTTCAGTTTAATAAAAGTTTTTTCCTAATAATGAATGATTTAAATTTTAGCCAGAGCTTTGTCTACATCTAAAAGATCTAAAAGATCTAAAAGATGTGGTTCTCTCGTTTTATTTAATCATAACTCAAGAACCCTCCAAACACCCTCTGGCTTTTGTCCAGCATATACCCACCCTGTGAGTGTGGCTCACTCTTGGAGCACCCAGGGCAACCTGCCAGCATCATCCCTGCACTAGACTCTCTCCTACCCTACTTGCTTCTGCTGCTGCCTCTCCACCACACCAGTAGGACCGGAAGATGCCACACCACATTCAAAACCTCCCTCCACTCTTCCCATTTTCTCTACAAGGCTCAAGTTCTTAACCATGGCCCTGAAACCAAACTATTTCTTCTCTCTCAGTTTTCTTCCACTTCGAACTGTGCATTTACCAACCCCGGAACTGGGGTGATCCGTCAGGGTGGCAAACAGCTGTCCTCACCCTGTTAAGATCTCTGTTCATCCGTCAACTTTAACAGAAAGGCCTCCTCGGGACCTTTTGCAGAGCATGCCCCAAGCTATTCTGTACTAAATACTTTTGTTTCCTTCATAGATGTTTTTATAGTGTTATTTCATCTATGTAGTAATTTACTTATCGCTATTAATCAAGCTACTAGAATATAAGTTCTACTTTCTAGGTCTGGAAGCTCAGAAGCCCCTCTGGCCCTGGAATAGGTGCCTGTCTCGGGACCCTGCAGGGCTTACCTGTGCTGTTGGGGAAACAGGCCTTATGGAATTTGCCCATATAGAACTCGAGGCCGATGATGGCAAACATGAGGATGGCAAAGAAGAGCAGCAGCCCAATCTGCAGCAGCGGGACCATGGCCTTCATGATGGACTTAAGCACCACCTGCAAGCCTGGAGTCAGAGAACAGCAGTCAGACAGCAGAAGAAGCAGCAGCATCAAGGGAGGAGCGCTTAACAGTGAATGCCCATGTGAGCAAAACGGGCAAAGTGTGGGGCCTTAAGGAGAAGTGGGGTGCACAGGTCTGAAAGTGGGGAGCCTGAATTCGGGACAGGGAATGGCCATGGGCAAGAAATGGAACAGGGAATTCAGTGTCTGAAGAGAGCAGAAAACCCTAAGGAAAAAAAGAGAATGAAATAGAAGAAAAAGAAGCATCCTAAAAGGGAAAACCAGGGAGCCTGGGGGATAAGGAGCAGGAGATCCTGGGAAGCAAGTAGAGAGGAACCTGGACAAAGGTTATAACCCTCAACCCCTTCCATCTTGGCCTCAGCTCTTAGGTATGGAGCTGAACCCTTGCCTATTTTGTGGAGAACAGGACGCCAACCAATGGTTTTCTTGTAGTAGTCTCAGGACAACACAACCCTGAGTGCCTGGCCAGGCCCTTAGTAAGTGGAAAGCCAAAGCTCTACTGAACTAAGGAAAACTATGCATCCATCAGGCATCCTCTTGCCCTCTTTTGACTCCTTGAAGCACAGAAGCCTACCTTGATGACCACCTCGGCACCAGTCTCTCTGGGGCTAAGCCAAGGTTGCCTTCCGTAGCCTTAGACATTCCCCTGTTCTACCACCTTGCTTGATCTCTGTTCTTCAATCCCAGAAAATGAAGCTAAGAGGTAGAAACACAAGCCAGGAAAAATAACAGGCCACCCTCTGGGATTTGGGAAGAATGAACTGAAAAGGTCCTTGTGGTTGGAATCAGAAATGCTCTCATGAGCTCAAATATTTACCTGGTCCCCAGTTTGCAGCACTGTTTGATAAGGTTATTGAACTTCAGGACATAAAGCCTTCATGGGGGAATTACATCACTGAGGAGGGGGAGTGAGACTTTATAGCCTGGCCCATTTCCTGTTTTCTCTCAGTGCTTCCTATGTGTCTCTGAGATGTGATCTTTGGACTTCCTGCCCCTACCATTTGCTGCTACGCTCCCCTCCATGACAGACTTGAGCCCTCTAGTACTGTAAATGAAAATAAACTCTTCGGTAAACTGCATCGTGGCAGTGATGTTTATCACAGCAGCAAAAGATACCTAACACATGTGCATTTCTCTTTTCTTTTCTTTTTTTTTTTTTTTTTTTTTTTCATGACAGGGCTTCTCTGTGTAGCTAGCCCTGGCTGTCCTGGAACTCACTTTGTAGACCAGGCTGGCCTCGAACTCAGAAATCCGCCTGCCTCTGTCTCCCAAGTGCTGGGATTAAAGGCGTGCGCCACCACGCCCAGCTCCGTTCCTCTTTTCTTGATGTCAAAAGTAGTCCTCTCATGAGTAAGGGTGCAGCTCAGTGGTACACTATATGTTTGGTATCACAAGGCTCTGGGTTCAATCCCCAACACACACACACACACACACACCCAAAGTGTTCAAAAGGTCCAATACGTAGTGGCCACAACTTTGATGAGGGTGAAAGAATTATATTGGGCCTGGCTGTCTTAGCTAGACTTACTTGGAATTCCAGACACCAGCTTCAGGGGCCTAAGCACACGCACAGCCCTCAGTGTGCGCAGGTCAAAGTCAGTTCCAGCTGTGGCGAGAATCCTGGCAAGAACAACGACAAAGAATATAAGAGTCTCCACACCAAGTTTAGGAAAAAAAAAAAAAAAACACTCACTCCAGCACCTGTGTGAGTCTCTGAGAAACAACACTCACTCCAACACCTGTGTGAGTCTCTGAGAAACAACACCATTCCACCACCTGTGTGAGTCTCTGAAAAACAACACCCACTCCACCACCTGTGTGAGTCTCTGAGAAACAACACTCACTCCACCACCTGTGTGAGTCTCTGAGAAACAACACTCACTCCACCACCTGTGTGAGTCTCTGAGAAACAACACTCACTCCAGCACCTGTGTGAGTCTCTGAGAAACAACACTCACTCCAGCACCTGTGTTAGTGTGTGAGAAACAACTCACTCCAGCACTTGTGTGAGTCTCTGAGAAACAGCATTCACTCCAACACCTGTGTGAGTCTCTGAGAAACAACACTCACTCCAGCACCTGTGTGAGTCTCTGAGAAACAACACTCACTCCAGCACCTGTGTGAGTCTCTGAAAAACAACACTCACTCCAGCACCTGTGTGAGTCTCTGAGAAACAACACTCACTCCAGAACCTGTGTGAGTCTCTGAGAAACAACACTCACTCCAGCACCTGTGTGAGTCTCTGAGAAACAACACCCACTTCAGCACCTGTGTGAGTCTTTGAGAAACAACACTCACTCCAACACCTGTGTGAGTCTTTGAGAAACAACACTCACTCCAGCACTTGTGTGAGTCTCTGAGAAACAACACTCACTCCACCACCTGTGTGAGTCTATGAGAAACAACACTCACTCCAGCACCTGTGTGAGTCTTTGAGAAACAACACTCACTCCAACACCTGTGTGAGTCTCTGAGAAACAACACCATTCCACCACCTGTGTGAGTCTCTGAGAAACAACACTCACTCCAGCACCTGTGTGAGTCTCTGAGAAACAACACTCACTCCAGCACCTGTGTGAGTCTCTGAGAAACAACACTCACTCCAGCACCTGTGTGAGTCTCTGAGAAACAACACTCACTCCAGCACCTGTGTGAGTCTCTGAGAAACAACACTCACTCCAGCACCTGTGTGAGTTTCTGAACAACACTCACTCCAGCACCTGTGTTAGTGTGTGAGAAACAACACCCACTCCAGAACCTGTGTGAGTCTATGAGAAACAGCACCCACTCCAGCACCTGTGTGAGTCTCTGAGAAACAACACCCACTCCAGCACCTGTGTGAGTCTCTGAGAAACAACACTCACTCCAGCACCTGTGTGAGTCTATGAGAAACAACACCCACTCCAGCACCTGTGTGAGTCTCTGAAAAACAACACCATTCCACCACCTGTGTGAGTCTTTGAGAAACAACACTCACTCCAGCAACCTGTGTGAGTCTCTGAGAAACAACACTCACTCCAGCAACCTGTGTGAGTCTCTGAGAAACAACACTCACTCCAGCACCTGTGTGAGTCTCTGAGAAACAACACTCACTCCAGCAACCTGTGTGAGTCTCTGAGAAACAACACTCACTCCAGCACCTGTGTGAGTCTCTGAGAAACAACACTCACTCCAGCACCTGTGTGAGTCTCTGAGAAACAACACTCACTCCAGCACCTGTGTGAGTCTCTGAGAAACAACACCCACTCCAGCACCTGTGTACCATTTCTCCCAAGTGATCTATACTTGCTTTACTATGTCCCCTACCACCCAACCACAAGCCAGAGAGCAGGTCACAGCCAGGCAAAGGGGACAGAACTGACTCCAAAGGAGTACTGACAAGGACTTCATCTGTATGCTGCCCCTAGTTGGAAGACATCATCTGAATGGGCAAAAGTGTAACCCATTATCTAAGTAGCAGGTATGCCTACTCCAACTGAGTCCATGGTGGAACCATATTACCAAATCAACCCTAACTGTACCTCCTGCTGCTCTGTATAAGATGGCAATGTGGGGCAGCAGAGGGAGACTGGATTCTGAAGGATGCCTGAGCTACACCTTCCATCCCCCTTCTCCATGCTATTTCATGGGAATAGGGAATGGAAGGTGGATTCAGAGACTCAGGAGAACATCATCATGGAGTGACGACAGCAGAAAGGCTGGAACCATAAGCATCCTGTGGAAGCGTCCTTCCATAGATGTTTCTGTCCTTGTATATATCACAGCAATAAGAAGTAAATAAGCCACGTCTGGTCCTTTTCTCCTGCTGTCTGGCTTCCAGGGGTCATGAGTAGAAAGCTCATGGAAAACTGTCCTTCTGACTAGCCAAGAACTAGTGAAGTTTTCTAACCTTGAAGTCCAATATTTTTAATTAACTAAGCATAAAAACCAGTAACACCCTATAGAGAGGTGTAAGACACCCTGCACTGTGATCTGATCAGAATAGCTTGTTCTGTGCTGCTGTTGCAAGTGACTACACAGGAGGCTCCCACAGTCCTCTCAGACCCTGAACACAGAGTTCATATGGCAGTACTACTAGAGCAGTAGTCCACTCTGCCCAGTGACCTAAGCTGAGATAGTTCCACATCAGCTTGAAACTGGGTCCACTACTTGAGTATATCTGATCCTGGGATAGTTACCATGGTGATTTTTCACTTCTCAGACTCTACCCTCATTCTATCATGTACATAGAAATGGCTGCAACATCATGATCCAAGAGCTGCTCAGAGCATTGAGTTACAAGAAACTCTGAGACTTGGCATCTAAACTCATGCTGCCCCCCCCACCTCTCAGGCCAACTTGCACAAAAAGGAAGCATGCACAGCCCAGGACACCCATATGCACTACCCCTGACAAGGAGCCAGACAGGAGCCTTGCTCCTCCCTCTGAAGGGAACAACACACTGGTATGTGAGCCTACACATACCCAAGCCTAGCCCTACAACTAGATACATGGCAATCCTACCACACACCCTGCTATAGTCAGCCAGCCAGAAGCAATCAGATATACCCAAGCCCAGCTCAACAACTAGCCAGATAATGGTCCTCCTTCAGATAAGCCAACACAAAGCCACTGGATTGCAGCACTTTTAGACACCCACAGCCAGCGCAACAGTCAAGCAGGAATCAAACAGAATACTTGATGCTGAAGACGTTAATGAATGAAATAATGAATAATGAATGAAGTTGATGATGGCTACACAAACTGGGGTAAATAGGATTAGAATGTTCTGGTCTTGAAGGCAGTAGTTTTAGCTAATTCAATCAGATGAAAGACCAAGAAGAGTGAGCAAGGCTTATGAAGCCTACAGGACAAGAGAAAGCAAAAGAAAACATCATGCACGTGGAAGCTTCAGGGAGTAAGACACAGCGAGGCCCAGGAGCACATAACAAAATAATAGCTGAAATGTGTCCTACTTAGAAAAGATGGGATATATGGCCTCATGAGACCATCGGCCTAGTGAAACTTGACTCTCTCTCCAAGACACATTAGAACCTAACAGTCAAAGGATGAAGACCGAAAGAGAATTCTCCAATCCCATACTAAAGAGTTACATATAAAGGACTCCTGTTACATTATGGTAGATGTCTCTGGACAAACCTTGGAGGCAGACAAATAACAGGATACATTCAGAGTGCTGAAAGGGAATTCTGAGCTACCCATATTGTACCCAGCAAAGCTATCTTCAGAAATGAAGAAATAAAGTCTGTCTCACATAAGCAAACACTGAAGGAAGCACCCCCAGACCAGCCCTATGACATAGGATTAAGAAAATCATTCATCTGTAAGTGAAAACAACCATCATGAAATATGCAGAGACGTAGAACTTACCAGTAGAGAAGACGTACAAATGAGAAAGGGAAGAGACACTTATCGCTATAGAAACCACCAGACTATAAAGATTAGTTCAAAAAAATAGAAAAAAAAAAAAAACAAAAGATATATATAACAGCCAAGAAGTAATTAATATGACAGAGGTCACTTGTTACCTATGAATAATGATCTTTAATTTAAGTAAATCCCTCAATAAACTGGCTAAATGGATTTAAAAAGAAGGCCCAACTATATGCTGAGTACAAGGAATGCACATTGCCTCAAGGAATGTCACAAACAGGACAAAGAAAGCCAAAGTAGCAAAGTGAACCATAAGGAAAGGAGGGCTTAGCAGGAGAAGACAACTGTAAACATACACGGAACCAAGCAAGGGCATGAGGCAAATACAGGACCTACAGGAGAGACAGGTTCCACAGCAATAACTGAAGGTCTCAAAACCCCTCTTTTATCAAATGGGCACATCTCCCACACAGAAATCAAAAAGGAACATCAATTAAATGAGGTCTAGACCAAATGGACCTAACATAGTTATAGGACATTTCATACCACAGTTCACATTTACAGTCTTCATATCACATAAAACATCCTCCAGGAGAGACCATTCTCTAGCCGACACAATCGCGGCATGCATCTTTTCTAACCACAGTGAAAGAAAATTAGAATCGACAACTATGAAAATCATACAAACACAGGGAAATTAGACAACAGGCTCCTGAATAATCAATGACTCATGAAGAAATTACTGAGAAAGATTAAAAGTATTGTAGGTCAAAGGAAAGAAAAGGAGAGGGGAGGGGAGGGGAGGGGAGGGGAGGGGAGGGGAGGGGAGGGGAGGGGAAGGGAGGGGAGGGGAGGGGAGAGGAGGGGGAGGAAGGAAGGAAGGAAGGAAGGAAGGAAGGAAGGAAGGAAGGAAGGAAGGAAGGAAGGAAGGAAGGAAGGAAGGGCAAATCAAAATATATGGGATACACGAACATAGTTAAAAAAGAGTCCTCAAATAACCGCACTTGCAGCAAGCAAGAATAAAGCAGGTGACAAGCAAGTGAGGTCACCACACCAGGTATTCACAGCAGGAATGAACTGCTCTAACAGCCAGAGCTTTCACCATGGCATTCTGGGCACAGGTCTCCTTAGAGATGAGCCTCCAGCTTCCAGTTCCTACCTTAGCTGACATTTTTTACCATGAGATAAATAATACTAACCTCTGCTGGAAATGGATTGTCTCCTAGCTGTTCTCAAAGATGCACTGCTTTTAATCCCCTTAGGCTGTTTGCAATTTCCCCTTCCCCTTGCCACAGAGTCAGGGGACCAGCCTGCCCCAGGACAAGGAGTCTTAGGAGACACTTTCGGACATCTGAGGTCGGAGAGATGGCTCAGTTGTTAAAAAGAACTTGTTCTTGTAAAGATCCAGGTTTGATTCCCAGCATCTATATGGTGGCTCACCATCACATGCAACTCCAGTTGGAGGGGACCCAACACCCTCTTCTGGCCTCTTTGAGAACTAGGCACACTCGTGGTACACATATATACATAAAGAAACATTCACACACACAAATAAATAAATCTTTCTGAACTGAACAGAACACTTACACACACATAAACTAAATAAATCTTTCTGAATTGGACTGAACGAAAGCAAACAAACCTTTCTTTAAGAAGAAAGAATAGGGTTGGAAAGATGGCTCAGCAGTTAAGAACACTGACTGCTCTTCCAGAGGTTCTGAGTTCAATTCCCAGCAACCACGTGGTGGCTCACAACCATTGTAATGGGGTCTAATGCCCTCTTCTGGTGTGTGTGAAGACAGCTTCAATGTATTCATATGTTGATAATAAATAAATCTTTTAAAAAAGAAAGAATAGAGTGGGATTATATTATTAATAGAATGAAGGGCTTGCAGAGGGCCTGGGTTTGATTCCCAGCACCTATATAGCAGTACACTACAATCCTAACTTCAGTTCCAAGGGATCTAATGGCATACAACAGGCACTAAACTAGCAGATATATATATCTGATATTAAACACTGAAGGAAGTCAAGGAATACAAAAATCAAACTACGAAGTAATAATTAAAAAGTCTTAGTACAACACCCCAAAGAACACTGTCAAGAAAATGAAAAACATATTTTTAGCTTGGCCTAAAGATACAGGCCTGTGATCTCAGCTACTTGGATAGCTGAGGCATGGAGACCAGGCAACATCAAGATGAGCATGCATAACTTAGTGAGACCCTATCACAAAATTAAAAGTAAGAAGAGGGCTGGAATGTAGCTTTGTGGTAGGATACTTGCCTAGCATGTACAAGACCTAGGTTCAATCAGTACCACCAAACACACACACACACACACACACACACACACACACCAGAAAAAAAAAAAAAAAAAAGACGATAAGGAAGGGAAAGGCAAAGGCACTTCCATAAACGTAGCAGAAAACAATTGACATCGAGGAAAACGAAATCTCCATAAATTGCATGAAAATTACAAAATGCTTATCAGAAAAATCAAAAAGTCACAAGAAGGGAGAAAAAAAGCTATTCAGAGCCATTGGCAGCCAGGGAAATTCACACCCCAAGCTGAGCAGGCTATGTTAAGCCTGGCTCTGCTGAAGGAAGAAAAATTTGCAGAATCATTTCAGAGAGCGCCTGGATAATTCCAGTAAATGTTAAAATGAGCAGCCCTGTGACTCAGGAAGCCACTTCTAACTATATAGACAATATATGCAGGCATGTTCACGTAGCTCTTTGTAAAAGTCAAAATCAGAAATAGCCGACTGCTTTTCACAAAGAAGGGGGAAAAGTAATCATGGAACATGCATACAATGGGCACCTTATTCTCTGGCTAAAATAGAGGAGTATAATATATAATATAATATAATATAATATAATATAATGTAATATAATATAAATCACCAGTCATGGAACACCCATACACATTATACTCTGGCTAAGATGGATGAATATAATATAATATATAATACATAATGTATAATATAATAATCACCAGTCATGGAACACGCATATAATGGTCACATTATACTCTGGCTAAGATGGATGAGTATGCAAAATTAAATAGCCCTGCATGCATTAATCTATGACATGTTTAAAACAGGACTGACAGTGTACCTCAACTGGTAGACTGCTTGCAATTTACCCTCTGCATGGAGCCCTGGGTTTGACCATAAGCAAGCCTATGGAGTAAAGTATGGCCCACTGCCATTCCTGGGCTCTAGGACCCTCAGGTCTAGTCTAAGCAAGAGCCCCTTCCCAACCCACTGCACCAGCCATCAAGAGCTATGCTAAGACCCACAAATGGTGCCAGAGGGATCTTCACCTTCATCTGCTCAACAGAGACAGGTTCCTTGGTAGATTAGCATTCTAAACTCCAGAAAGACTTAGAACTAAACACAGTTCTACCCTTGGTTGTCAATTTGACTATATATGAAACTAACTAAAATGGAAGCAGCTAGGTATGCCTCGGAGGGATTTTTTTTTTCTAAATTCATCATTTAAAGTAGAATGAGCCACTGCTAATCCAGATCTTTAGAAGTGGGAGAATCCATCTTTAATCTGGGCCACGCCTTCTGCTGGCAGCCTAGACAGGGGTGTGGATGAAGGAGCTTGCTCTTGCTCTCACTGGGAAGACCACTTCTTCACTGGCATCTTCACGATTCTAGTGTCTACTGAGACATCCAGCCTTGTAGACTAAACAGCTACTGGATTCTTGGACCTTCTGTTAGTAGACAACCATTGTTGGGCTAGCTGGCTCACAGCATGAAAGCCGTTCTAATGTATCCTTCCTCTCTACGTATAGATTCATTCCATCACTTTGGGTCCTCTGAACAGTGGCTCTCAACCCGTGAGTCATGAGCCCCGTAGGGGTCATATATCAGACAGCCTGCATATCAGATATTTACATTATGATTCATAACAGTAGCTAAATTATGAAGTAGCAGCAAAGTCACTTATGGTTGGGGGTCACCACGTGAGGAACTGTATTAAATGGTCGCAGTAGAAAGGCTGAGAAACACTGCCATAGAGAACCCTGACTAATACAAAATGTTTATGAAAAATCAATCATTCTGTGGTAATACTTGAGTTATGACTAAGAAAAATTATCAGAATACAGGCAACTGCTCTGTGAATCTAAGTTAAAAGATATGGGGGCCAGGAGAATAGCTCAGCCAGTAGAGACACCTACTGCCAAGCCTGAGACCCTGAGTCTGAGTTGAACATTCAGGATTCAATGGTAAAATAAAAGACCTGACTCAGTACAAGGTATCCTCTAACATCTGTAAGTTCACACTGTGGTATGTATGTGTACACACACACACACACACAGAGGGGAAGAGGAGACAGACAGACAGACAGACAGGCAGAGAGAAACACAATAAAGACAAATAAAGGACTGTGAACTTTGACCCCCGACCTCCACTTTCCCAGGGGCTCACTTACAGACTTGCATCACCACGGTGCTCCTTGTAATTAGCATTTTAAAATAATTATCTTTGTTTGTATTTAGTATCTTATTTATACAAAAAGCTAAGCAGTAATGGTGCACAAAGAATGAACTTAACAAGAACTTGGAAACAGAAGGCTGAGTGGCAGCTAACGAGACAGGAAAATCAAGATATACCAGAACCAGTGTGGACATAAATGAACTCCGCCCATTTGGAAACAACCTAGCAAAATGTTGGTGCTGTAATCTTCACACACTTGTTTACACGTTCTGGGAACCTGTCCCATCAAAACAACCCAGAGTTAAGAAGTTCTTGTGCCAAAGCTCGTCTTCAGCGGCTCACAACTCATGACTCAATTCAGATCACAGAGTGGTCAATACGGACCACTGCGGTCTATGAAAATATATGTGGGACCCAATGCTAAAGGCTGACACATGTACAAAAGGATGCCTCCCACCATCCTGAAAGGACACCATTGCACATGAAGGTCACTTCTTGTGATCCTTTTACAGAAATAACAAAAACAGACAGATTGGCACTTGTAGCAGTGCCACCAAGTCGGGTGGGGCACTGTGAGGCTTGCTGGGAGGGCACAAAGCTTGTTCAGGGTGATGTAAATGTTCTACAATTAGACCATGGCACGCAGCTCCAGGCACATAAGCACTAGTGAATTTCAGAAATGAAGGTGGTAGGATGTTTGCAGCAATAAGCTTCAATTTTTAAAAAAGAAAAGTTAAATACAAATTTTTACCTCATTTATAAAACATACAGGGACTCAAAACCTCAGCATATACCCAAACAGTATTCAACTGTGGGCAATCATTTCCATACCTAATACTTCTGTATACACAGCTACAGCAAGACAGAGGCATGCCAAGGACATGGAAACACAAGGGGTACACTCATGAACACAGGGACACACAGTGGACACATGTGTAGACACAGGGCCTCACCCAGACACGACATCATTTCCCTGGTGAACTATAGCACCCAGAGTGGGAAGCCCTCCCAAGAACAGAGGCATGGAGGAGGGACAGACTAACCTCCAGTCTCAAGTCCCAGCTGGATGCCCAGGGCCACAAACCCACAAATCCTGAGTTGTCAAAGCAGCTGACTGACCAGCACCTGTCAGCAGCAGCATCTGGGGCCCCAAGCTAGATGCTCTCAAGATCTGCAGCTCTCATCCTTTAAGCCCAGCCACACCAGCAAGAATGCCAGAGGTGAGTGAAAACTGATGTCCTCAGGCCCCATGTACCCAGGGACACCTTGGCTGGTGCCTACATAGCCTCTCTGCTTCTTTCTGTCCCATCCACCTACACTTGCTCCTCAGGGCACTTGTACCAAGCATGGGGAGTAAGCACAAAGCTCATGGCACCCAATAGTCCCAAGCCTATGTACATGCTTTTGGAGCTATCTGGAGATAGTCATCAAAACCATGAGGACATCACTGAGTCTGCACATAGTCTCTGCCTAGAAGGCACATACAAGACTCACTGAGCTCCAATACTGTCCCTCAGAACAGTCTTGCCAGCATGAGCAGAGCTAGCAGCTCTACCTTGAAGCTCTCGTTACATAAATTCCCAGAAAGGAAGCAACATAGGTTAATTGTATGTCTCCAGGACAAGACAGCAGGACTATGCTATCCCAACATTGCTACAGGTAGCCCTCTGACACTTAGAAACATCTAAGTATGGGCAATAGATTAGCAGTGTGTGTGTGTATGTGTGTATGTGTATATGTGTGTATGTATATAAGTATTATGTGTATATGTATATATGTGTGTGTGTATGTGTGTGTGCGTGTGTGTGTGTCTAGAGGAAAAGGAAATCTCATGGGCCACCTGCAATGGAAATTTAAGAAGAATCTCTGTCCCTGATAAGGGCTAAGACTAAAGGCATATATCATCCATTAGGCTAGACAGCTAAGGCTACCTCTCCACTCTCACCCAGCTCACACCCTAGGTTCATCAAGTCACACCTAGAGGAACTTAAAGTTATAGGTTCCTGTGACCAAAGTCTAGAAGGTCTAAGGGGCAGCAATTTGAATCACAGACACTTGGCCTATCTGCTTGCCCCGACTACCTGTATATCGTCCTTTATCCCTGACAGAGGTCATAGAGAAGTGTCATGTCTGTGCTGTGACTCCCATGAGACAATACTCAGACATGTCCAGCTGTATCGGCACTTAGTGACAGAATCAAACACCCGTATGTCCTTGAAACCTACTCCACAGCTCAGGGCACTCTACTTGGGAAAGGCAGCCTGCATCACATACCCCAGCTCTGGCGCATCCAGGGCAAAGAGTGCATCTCAGCAGGGAGAGCCCAGGGAAGCAGCCTGCTCAATAGCAGGCAGCACAGAGGTATTATTACCCAGGACTGCTTTGTCATTTACTCTCCAGGTGCTAGTGTCACCAAAGAAGCTGCTGCTGGTTTCCATAGAGACAGACTTTCTGAGACTCATCCAAAGATGCTCGGGCTTTCTCCCAGCCTCCAGGCCCCATCCCCACTCCAAGAAGACAAGAAGAGCAGACCCAGGGTTCCCTGCCTTTCCTGTAGTACAAGCCCGGGGTCCATGAAAAGCCAAGATCTCAGAAAGAATGGAGAACAGACCCAGAAAACATACCCAACAGCAGGAAACTAACTGTGGGCTGCCCAGCCTCCTGTTTCTGCTAATTACTGCTGGCTCTTGCATCAACAATGCCTCAACTAGATGATAATTCCTGTCTGGGTACCATTAAGCTAATGGTTATTAGAGCCCAGTATAAACAGGTACCCATCACAGAGTCAAGGATTTGACTCAGGATACAACTCAAGGTGGGAATATTTTGTTTTTAATGTTTTAAGTTATGTTTTAAGTTTTAATTATTGTGCCTAAAAGATCTATGAAACAAAAATGCCTCTAACCTATAAGCCCCATGCTTAAGGACAGATTCTCCCTGAAATGCTGGAGTTTGTTGTTTAGGGGAGATAACAAGCGACATGGTTTCACTCCCTAAACAAGTTCATTGGACCTAAATACACCGGACGTACTTGGTCACATGTAGGTGGAGGGATGGAAGCAGGAGATATGACAGGACGCACGGGTGCCCCTGATCGGACCTGTTGGGAAATACGGTGGACTTGTGGTTTTGGCTTTTTAAGCCACTGCAAAGCATGACTTGTCACCATTTCCTGGGACCTCAGAATGGTCCCTACCAGACTCCATCATCCTGGCCATTTCCTGGGAACCCCAGAATAGTCCCTACCAGTCTCCATCATCCTGGCCAGTATTGAATTAAAGCTTGTTTCAAAATTGGCTCAAAAATTGTGGAGCTAGTCTTTCCCTCATGATTCTCAGGCTGAAACTATTCAAAGACATAAGGTCTGAAAACTATGACAAACATAAACCAGCAGAGTGAAGATGCTGAATCAACTCTACACAGAGCCAATTCACAGACCATCCCAGCAAGACACAGCACGGTCACCCTCCTGAAACACAAAGAACAAAGTCTTAAGGTAGACAGACAGACACACCCTGACAATAGTGGAAAGCAACTCACAAGTTTCACACCACAGACCACACAGGGCAGCAGGAATCGCACAGTGTAGAAGCTGAAAGAAAACTGTCAGCTGAGAAAATCCCCTTCAGGAATGAAGGGGAATTCAGGACATTCTCTAATGAGCGAAAAGTAAATTTCCCTCTCCCTTTGGATTCTGTGAAATCTAGCTGATGGCTGGGGAAAAGTCAGCTTCCTTGGATGTAGTTCTAAATATATACAGAAGAAATACTTAAAGCAATTATAGAGTTTCTCCTCCTGTAAATTAGTAAAATACCCTCAGGAGACTGGGGCAAGTTTGCATCCATAAATGCACCACTTTAAGAAACCACTACAAAACTACATAAGAAACACACACACACACACAAAAAAAAAAAAAAAAAAAAAAAAAAAAACAACTCTAGAGCCAGGTGTGGTGGCACATGACATTAATTCCAGTGCTTGGGAGGCAGAGGCGGGCCCATCTCTAAGTTCTAGGACAGCCAGGGCTACATAGAGAAACCCTACCTCAAAAAGAAAAAAAAGTTCAAAAAAAAAAAGTGCGTGAACTGGAAAGATGGTTCCATAGTTAAGAGCACTGGCTGTTCTTCCAGCAGACTCTGGTTGGACTCCCAGCACCCACATGGCAGCTCATGACTGTAACTCTAGTTCCCGGGGATCTGACAGCCTCTTCTGGATGCTGCACAGACACACATGCAGGCAAAACACCCATACACATAAAAAATTTTAAATAAATAAAAACTTTTAAAAATACTGCAGATAAATCAAAATAGAAGCCTAAAATATGTTTAAGTAATACAATAAAAGGCAGAAAGTACAGTATGGTTAAACAAGAAAAAAAATCAGATAGCTAATTTAAATCCTATCATACCAGTGTTATATCAAGTAGATAATGATATGAATAAAACAGAAAAACAGTAAGCTGGAAGAGAGATCTACAAACTTCAAACGAGAATTAAAACCTTCAGTGCTACTCCCTAAACAATTAAAAAAGGCAAAGAGAAAACTAACAATATTTTCTGGAATAATGCTGCTAGCAAAAGTGTTAAGTGTTAAGTTCTACATGGCATTATAAACAGTCTTCCCAAGTGTCTACACGAGCATAAAACAACATAAAGCAAATTTGTCCAAAAGAAATCTTAACAGTTTTAAAACTGAAATCAGACTATGTGCCTTCAGACCACAATAGAATCAAAGTGGAAATGACAAGATTCTGGAAAATCTCCACACACGTGGAAACTACGCACACCTCTGAGAACCGCCTGAGTCCCAGTGGGAACCCAAAGCAAACTCAGTAACATGCAGAACTGAGTTAAACTGACTGTACGTTAAAAAGCAGTGCAAACAGGCAAATGTACAGCCCTGAAAACATAATACATACATTGAAAGGGCAAACCATCTCAAGTCGCCAGTATAAATTCTCACTGCAAAGACTGAGAAAAAAGTAAAAGAGATTTAAAGAAAACAGATTGAGAGCCGGGAGTGGTGACGCATGCCTTTAATCCCAGCACTTGGGAGGCAGATTTCTGAGTTTGAGGTTAGCCTGGTCTACAAAGTGAGTTCCAGGACAGCCAGGGCTACACAGAGAAACCCTGTCTCGGAAAAAAAAAAAAAAAGAAAGAAAGAAAAGAAAAGAAAAGAAAAGAAAAGAAAAGAAAAGAAAAGAAAAGAAAAGAAAAGAAAAGAAAAGAGATTGAAGGAAACAACATGAGAGCAGAATAGGTTTCAAAAATTATGAGAAGAAAATTAGAGTTGACTCTTTGAAAAGATTAGTAAAATTGATGAACCTCTAGCAACAGTTGCAAACAAAACAAAAGGTAGGAAAGGCCGAGTCCACTCACCAGACTTCAGAGCAAACCCACAGCTGCTCCAACTCAGCCAGTGTGAGATAGAGAACCTGAATATCCCACATGACAACTGAATCTTGAATTCTGTAAACTCCTCAAAAGAATAAATCTCCAGTATTAGAGATGGATTCACTCCAGAATTCAACTGAACATATCAAAAACTGTCATTCTGATGTAGTGACTTCTAGAAGAGAAAACTTTCCAAATTTAATTTATAAGGCTTGTATCTATGAGTAAACCCCACCGTATATAATCTTTTTTTATTATTTATTTTTTAAAAGACAGAGTTTCAGTGAGATGGCTCAGTGAGTAAAGTCTTTTGCTGCCAAACCTGGTGACAGGTTCAATCCCCAGAGCTTACACGGTCGGAGAGAACCAACTTCTACAGGCTATCTGCTGTGGCATGAACATACTTGTATATGTATATGCACACGTACATACATACATACAGTATTTAAATATTTTTTGAATGAAAAACACAAAATAAAGGTTCTAATGCTTTGCCAGCTGCTCTCTGTAGAGTCTGCTAATTTTGTCTATTTATTTATTTAAACAGCCATTCAACTCAGAATCTCATATATGATAGGCAATACTCTATCTCTGAGCTACATCCTCAGTTCAGGTCTAGTTGAAGTGTTTGATGATACCAAATGTCCATCATCACACCATCAGAAAGCACAAATCAAACTACAATGATTTCAATACATCATAGGCAATCCACTGCCTGCGGACAGGTAAATGAAAACAACGACAACCCCAAATGCCAACAGGGATGGAGGCTTCTACCCACGGCAGGGACTACAGTTCTTAAATCCCTCAACATGGGGCCACAATATAGCCTGGTTACTACACTCTCTAACTACACACACACACACACACACACACAGACACAGAGAGAGAGAAAGAAAGAGAGACACGCACACACGCACACACACAGAGACACACACACAGACACACACACACAGATACACACAGAGACACAGAGAGAGAGACACACACACACACAGACACACACACAGAGACACACACAGAGATGCACGGACACACACTGAGACACACACACACACACACACACGAACACACACTCAGAGACGCACACAGAGATGCACAGACACACTCTGAGAGACACACAGAAACATACACACACATACACACAGAAACTATATTTGAAGCTGTATGGAAACTTTCCACAGGGAGATGGTGAGACAAACTGGCATCCCTTGAGCTGCACTTTACTGTACTTCAGACACTGTTTGTATAAAACATGTACATCAAGTGTGCTGAGCCACTTCAACAACATTTTCTTGCTTTTGTCTTTTGCCACAACTTAGGAACATTCTTGCTAATTTGCTATGGTGACCTGTGTTGCATGATTTTAATGGGAAAATATAAAAACATCTATTCACCTCAGACCGGGCACCAACAAACCAAAGAAAAGATGCTTCTAAGTTCAGCCTGATGAATGGTGAGTTTACCTGCAGGAGTGTGAGAACTCAGAGGTGGCTACTGCATCAGGACCCACCCTTAGCAACTGATGGACAGCTCTACTTTGGACAGCAGACAGGAGGAACGGCACAAGCCCCCCAAGGCAAAGGACCAACAGAGCTCTCCTCCGAGGGCCTCAGGTAAGCAATCTGTATCAAAACGACCACAGTACTGCCCAGCCCCAGGGACACAGCCCTGTATTTGTGAGCTGATCTCTGACACTTTCACTGCACTTGTTTGGGAGCAACATTCATGGTAAGACACATAATTCCACACACAGGACAAGAAATTTAATAAGTGTTATAACATGATCGCTTCACCAATCAGCAAATTCCCCATCTTGCCTCTTGCCTTGGACCTCTCTAATCTGAGACACAGCAATATTAAAATTAACAGTGACCCTACAATGACCTCAGAATGTCCAAGTGAAAAGGAGAATTGTGTATCTCTTGCCTTCACTTGGAAATTAGCAATGATGGCACTTAGTGAGGAAAGTGAGCCAGACACCGAGTCGGGCTAAATGGCCTCTCACTCTAAACAGCCATGCTGTCAATCAAAAGAAAGTTCTGGAAGTCTAATGACCATGCATGTAAGGAAAAGCTCAGCCTACTGCTGACAAGGATGAAGTGCCACCTAATTCAGAGCAGAGTACAACCTCTCTCAAAGCCCAAGGCTAGAACACAAACACAAACGGAAGCAGCAGGTGGGTGCGGTTGTAACCACATAAGCAAGCAACCCAGGAAGTCCTGTCAAGGGACGTCCCGCTGAGGTAACGGATTGAGCTGGCTTCTCTAAAACATCTATGTTATTGCACCAGTAGCTTCCTAGGCAGATGAAGCCACCGAAGACTGGCATTTTCATAAAGATGGGGCAGGCTGACTACACTGGGTACTGACACAGACAGAAGTGGAAGTTGAAGCCTCTGCTTATTTGCCGTTCTAAAATCCTTGGGCCTTAAAACTTACACTAGGTCTGCTCCATGAAACAGAGCTTGACTGACCACACACCTATTCACAGTATGCTTTACTGACCACAGGGCCCGCTGTGGAGGCTTACTGCTCAAAGACAAAGATTGGGTTAAATATTACATCCACTGACAACACACTTGGTAGCTAAAGAGCTGTGATGTAGATCTTAAATAAGATGAATATTGTTTTCCAGCCTCCTAAGTCAACAGCCATTCTGTAACTCACAAATTAAGTAATTATTCCACCATGGATACTTGTCTGATAAACCTGGGGAACAGACATTCAGACTCCTGGGGACTCACTGCACTAAGCAGTAGGAGCATTGGTAACTTGGGGTGGATCTATCGAAACACACACACACACACTCGCTGGAAGACGTTAACCTTCACGGGGAACTTGAGGGTCTAAAGACTAGCAGAGGACTAGCAAGAAACCTAGAGTTAGAAATAGGACCTGAAGACTCTGAGTCACTGTCACCTCCTGAACAGACACCAAGCTTCGTCTTACAAATGGCTATACAAAGTCATTTCCTAAGGTGGCAAGTCGTGACCTGAGGCCGTTTCCTGCTCCTGGTGAAATGGTGGATACGATTGACAACAAATAGTTTGCACTCCACAGCATAACAGGAATTCGTTGACAGAGCTGCGGCAATGTAAGAGGACCAACCTCAATTCTAAAAGACGTTCCACCATGCTGTCATGCAGCACGCTATCAAGCAGCACTGCAGACTGGAGAGAACGTGAAAAGAAGAGTTTATTACAAGGCCAACTTCACTGTTGTCTTAGGAAACCCACCAGGCACCACTTTCTTCCTCAGCTGCCACCAACAGAAAGATCTCAACAAAAAGGCTCAATAATTTAAGCAAGGAGTATACTTAATATAGTAGGTACAATGTATATCTTTTATATGCATTATGGCAATAACAAGTCCTAACTTGCTTTATTGCAAAAATGTACTTCATTGTTGTTGCTCGAAACCAGAGCAGAACATCTTCGAGGCAATGCCTGAATTTAGCCATGAAAGAAGCAAATGGTCATTGTTACATCATCTGCAAAGGATTGTGCTCAGTGGAGGGGAAAAAAGCCCTGAAGGTATATACCACTCATGTAATATTCTTGAAACGGCGAAATCACAGAAGTACAGGAAGTATTAGTGGCTGCCAGACATGGGGGTGGGGTGAGGATGCGGTAACTCTGCAGGGCTACAGAAGGGCACTGTGAGAGTTCCCCTGGGAATTGGAAATTCGTCATCTTACCTGTGGTAATGTATTGTATTGTACTGGACTGTACTGTATTGTATTTGTGAGGTGTTGTCACTGGGGAATGCTGGTAAGGATACAATGCTCCTCCATACTATTATGAATATATATACACATATATGCATATATAACTATATATATAACTATATATACTGTATATATACCATACACACACACTTCGGAGCTCATAGTGCCCAGCCCATTGAGCTCACCTGGTCCACAGGGCCACATCCCTTTTCCTTCCGGCTCTGATCTACCAGTGTATACCAGTGTAAGTCTGCTGAATCTATGGAAATTCACATGTCAACCACTCCCAGTTAAAACATCGGGCCCCTCCTGTCTGCCCATCTGTGGACAAGAGCCAGCCACTTCCTTCATACTGATTAGGGCTGTAAGCAGAAAAGGAAGCTAGCTCTGGCCTCCTACCCACCAGGGAGCAATACTACTTCCTGAGCTAGGGGTCTGAGACAGATGCTGAGAAAAATTGGAACCAAGGACTACACCTTAGACAACACACTACCCTCAGACCACACACTCCAAGGCCTTTCCCACCTCCCCATCCTCAGCCTCTTCTGGGTTCAGTGGCTAACAGGAGGGAAATGCAAGGCAGGCATCAGGAGAGGCCTGGAGCAAGGGCTAACGAAGTACTCCCTAGTGCTCCTAGGGCCTCAAGGCACTAGGAGATCAGGCTAGCCCAGGATACCAGGGGGTCTAGAGCAGCATCCGCTTCCACCCTCTAGAACAGGCAAGAGTACAGTTGAGCCAAAACTGCCCAGCCTATGTGCAGCTTTGTTATACATGCCGTACATGCACACACATGGCCCTGGTAACACAGTGAATGTGAGAGTTGGGACTGCAGCCAGCTCTGGAGAAGAGAAGGTGGCGATATAGCACAAGCCCATTCCACATGGACTCTGGCACTGCCTCCTCGGCCAGCCAGGGGCACATGATCCTTCCCAAAGGGTTTCCAGGCTCTGAGAAACCAAGAGATGGTTTCTGTGGTAGTGGATGTGAATTTCAGAATGAACCCTACCCCAGGCCTATTGGCTTTGATGTGATAGCAATGAGGGAGGAACGTGAGCAGAGAGTAAGTGTCACAAGATTAACTACAGGAGTAGCTATGTGACCTGCAGGGACTCTGGCTGGCTATACTGCAAAACAAAACACCAGGTGATGCTCCACAGGATGGAGAGCAGCACATGGAAGCCCAGGAAACGGGAAGCTCTGATAACCATCAAAGGATCCAGGCTGAGCAGGAGGCGCCTGCCACCCTGCTCTCTGTCCAGGGACTAGCTCCAAGCCTAGTAACAGAGAGAAGTCATCAGCAATCATTCTCAGCTCAGTGTGAATCACAGCTCTGGCCTCCAGTGTGAAGAGGGATGTTGAGCAGAAAGGAGTGAAGCTGGTGAGTTCACTATACTTTGCTCACAAGTGCCACCTTCACTGGGAGGTGAATTTAAACTCCTGTAACATCCTGTGACTCCACAGGATGCAGCACCAGCTGCCTCAGGTTACATCACTGGCCTGGACACAGCACAGCACACAAGGGCTTCCGTGCCAGAGCACCGGTGCCTGAGCCTATCAAGGAAATGCCAACCATAACAGGGCAACGGTAGTGAGTTCGAACAGCAGAGACTACCAGGCAGAATTGGGATGTCTATTTGAGATGGAGACTTGGGTTTTATAAGGCCCTTCCCTCCTAAATAGTGACAACTAGTTTAGAGCCCATCTCAAAATCCTGGCCAGGCCTATACTGGCCCGATCTGTGAAAGGGTCATGTTGCACCCAACCCTTACTCCTTTGTCTGACACCTTCTGGCCTTGTGTCAGGCCCTTGCTGGGTGCTATAGGCCCAGATCATAGCACACAGGGAAGTCTCCAGCACCCTGGGTCCATTCTGTGTCCCAATACAATTCATTGTATTCTGTGGTCCCCCACCAGCCTGGACACCCATGACGGTAGGTTTTATAAGTGCATATCCCCTTTCCCAAGAAGTTCCTGACCTCTAAGCTGCAGTGGCTGGGTGTGAGGGGATATGATGGGAACATGCACGTTTCTTGGCTGAGTACCCTGGATGCTGACTACCTAGAGACTTCTGGTTTCATTTGAATAATTTGAGAGGACTTGGAAGGTATGAGGAACAGCGGGTGGTGGGCATATGTCCTAAGGCCTAAAATTCCCTTTCCTACAGATGGGCAATTGGAAGGTGGTGGCCAGCAATGGCAAGAAGCAACTGGAAGCATATCCGTTTCCATGGATGCTCTCCACCTTAAGTCAGTGGTTAGTGGATTTCAGGAACACCTCCCACCATTCACCTGTCTAGCACAGACGCAGGTGGGCTTTGCACAGCCACCAGGATGTATACAGCCTCAAGTTCACACAGCCCAACTCATGCCCCACTCATCAAGAAGGCCTCACTCTGCATTCATGTAATGCAAGTTTTTAGGATTCATTTTTCCCAGGGGCCATCCGTAACCTAGAAATACACAAGGACTCTTAGACCCTAGAAATAACTAACAGGGTCTAAGAAGCTACTTCAGCTAGGGGAACACAAATCAGTGGGGACTGTCCCTGAGAAGGGCCCGTGTTCATGACCCAGAAGTGTAGAGTCCTGAAGCAAAAGAAGAAGTGAGGGGAGGGGGAGGGAGTCAACAGAGAGTGAGCTAGGTCCTCTATAAATACCCACTTGCAGGGGTGTGTGTCAAGGCGGGAGGCTGGGTGCCACTCATTAAAGCAGGGCATCCCTAGGGCTTTATGTAAGCAGCACAGGGCTCTAGGGCTGTCCCAGGGACATGCGGCCAGTGAGAGTCCACTATCAAGACAGGGCATCTGTGATCTGCAATGTGCATACCAATGCTGGACCCACATGTCACCTCCCTCATCCAGTGCCACATTCACATGGCAACCTTTATAGAGCTGCTCAGGAGCAGAGGCCTTGCCTCACGGTACCGGAGGCTTCCCTATGTCCTATGTCCGGCAAGTTCTCAGATGTCACAGAACCCCTGAGTCTTCAATAAAGTCCTGGAGATGCTACCTGGAGGAAGGTACACCTGACCTCAGGAGAGAAGGATCAAAGGCTTCCTTCCATGGCGCTAAAGAGACTACCTCTCAGAACTGAACTCCTAACCCTCACTGCTCCAGCCACACGGGGGGGGGGGGGGGGGGGGGGGAAGCAGATAATCAGAGCCCTGAATGTAGGAAGGAAAGGGGAGTCGAGTGAACCTCAACTTGACCAGCACCAGAGGCCATCCCATGCCCCCACTCCCTGCAGAGCCACAGAAGAAATACTAGGAAGTAGAGAACTGCCCCTTGTGTGGAGCTGCTAGACACTCTGTCACTGTCATACCACATCTCTGTACCCTGTTCAGATATGTCTTGGTTCACTTGATGCCAGGCACAGCATTCCCTAAGCACTGTCTCCCTGCCTGTGACAGATGTCCACCGTGCTCATCCATTTATTCTGTCCCTGGCTTCCTGTGCCTTCCCAGCCCAGGAGGAACACCTCCCAAATCACCCTAAAGGCCATTAGACACCAGCAGCTGAGCCCTAAGTTCAGAGTCTGTGCTGGCCATGTCTGCCTCTAAACTCACTGTCCACTTTCCCTCTCAATGAGACAGCCCACACTCCTCCTCTCCCCATAGGAGATGAGTCCAGAGAGAGGAGCCTGCGCTCTAATTACATGTCCTGGAAAGGAATCTCGGTTTAATTGGAAGTAAAATGAGACGCTGTGGTTGGAAATGCTCCCCAGGGAACCACCTGCCTGAGCCAAGATGTGTTTCTTTGTATCTCCATAGGCCATAAGGGGAAGGAACAGGAGCAGACTAGGCCACAGCAAAGGTGCAGGCATCTTTGTTACTGTGGATTTAAGTCCTCTAGGCCAAAGGCTATAGCAGGGTTTTTCTGTGGATTCTGGAAGAAAGGATGCCGTGATGGGAGATGGGGCCAGGGCACCATAGAGATGATGGGCACCAAGGGGAGCTCAGAGACCACAACAGCCTACAGAAGTGGGTGTCAGGTTTGAAAGACACCAGAGGCTCCTGTAGACTCTGCCTTCTCAGTATGCCTCTTGAATGCTTTGAGGCCTGGCCCTTTAGCCTCTACCTGGGCTGAGACTGCCCCCAGTACCCTCATTCTCAACTGTCTGCTTTTCTTCCTGTGCCCAGTGACAGCCCGACTTGATTGCCCTGCCCCCAGACCACGGATGGCCCTTGTCTCTACATCCCCTTCCCTGATATTCACCAAAACTGTCTCTCAAAGATCTCCAGACACCAGTGAGAGACAGTCACGGCATTACTTTGAGCGTCCCTCTCTCCAAGGGCAAAGGGACAGTTTGTTTTATGTATCCAGACAAACATGGCCTGCAGAAGGGCAAGAATCTATTCGGTCACCTCTGTGTCCCCAGAGACCTAAACAGTGAGGAATGCAAGGTGTCTGCAGCAAATACCTTCCAGATGACCAAGCAAGGCGATGGCAGACAGTAAAGAGGAAGGCCTGGGAGGGACAGGCTGGGGTGCAGCTCAAGTGGCCCCCTTATTCGCTTGCTCTCCCTCTCTCAGCCCCCTATCTTTGCTCTGCCCTACATCCGTCTCCTATATCTGTCTCCTGGATCTCGCCCCTCATCTTCACACATACTAGCTGATGCTCTTGCTCCCAAATTCAGTGGGAACAGTCTGTCGCCAACCACCTCAGCCCACCTCAGCACACCAACTTCAGCTCCCAGACACTCATTTCCATTGGACAGACCAATACGTTGACCAGGGACCTGGACATGTCTTCACTCAGACTCCAAGGCTGGCCTTCTCTGCATCAATTTCTCCTGGACCTTCCCACCAATGTTCAGGTAGGCTGTAAGCAGCCTAATGCGGCAGGCACTCTGGCCCTCCATCCCCTGACCAAATCAACCAACTTTATTTATCTCTGTTTTGCTATGAAGCACCCTAAGCAATGAACATTATTTTTATTTAACGGGTTCCACCACAAGGCCTCCATGCCCAGCAGGCTCACTCCTCCACACACCTGATGCACTTCAGGCCATATCATATACTTCCCCTCCAACATCAGCTTTGTGGTGCAGAACATACTCTGTATGAACCCCTAACTGCACACAAGTGCACATCTACATCACTTGCCCAGACAGCCCATAGCTATGGGCACCAGAGTGCAGTCCAAGATGGCTTCTCTCATCCCTGGGGATCCTGTTGGCTGTATGCTACACTCTTGGTTAGCCACAGCTCTTCCCAGACATCAAGTATCCTTAAGCCTTGAGGCTCACTCATGCCCTCCCAAACCTGAAGCCTTCTCTGACTGCCTACACAAAACATGACCTATGTACTCCCAACCCACTTTCCCACCAAGACCAAGGTTATTCAGTCCTTCCTGGACACGTTAAGTTGGTCCATGCCAAGAAGCTCCGTGACCTAGCCAGGATGCAGACGTGCTGTGGCTACAGTCTAGGAAGTGGAAGCCCAGAGTCAGTGACTGCAGCATCTCGAAGTACCATCCAGGTACAAGATTACATAGACTGACAAGAAATAGGCTGGGCAAGATGCCTGGTCTCTGCTCACAGAAAGGGGCTCAGTAGTTCTGTCCCTGCACTCATACCATTTGGCAAACACTGGGTGTGTAAGTGATGAATGGCTGAAAATGGGTTAAGGATAATGGATAATGGATTAATGAACAGTGTCAGCAGAAGGAAGATCAAATGCTCAAGGAAATGAAGTTAACGGGTGGGTGTGTTATGGATGGGAATGGGGTGAACAGGCTGGATAGGAGCAGGGCACAGCTTTCAGATGGCCTCTGGCTGTGTTGGGATGGTGGCTCTTTCTGTCCTCTTCCAACTAGGATCCCAACTAGGGCAATTCTGGGCCCTGCTCATGCCACTATGCAGAGAGAAGTGTGCTTAGAAAAGAAGGCGGGCATGGAAGCCTGCCCCTGTCCTTACAGTCAGCTGGAGGACCAGAAAGGGAGCCATTCTCCTACTAGGAAGGCAGAGTCCATATTAAAAGGTTGAGGCCCTGTCCCATGCCACAAAGGGACAAGAGTCTGGGTGGCAATCCATGGGCTGGTCCAGTGAGGACCAGGACTCCTAGCTGAGGGGCCAGACTCTCTGGGAACAGGCAGACATCCCACAGGTCAGTCTCAATGCCTGGAAGCTTTCAACATCTCTCATAACCCCCAGAGTCCCAGAAGCATCCCTTTGAACTATATAGGACCCAAAACCAGATCCTACCTATGCCTCAGAGCAACCAGCGCCCAGCATACCTAGCTGATCACAGCCCTTGCACCATATACACTGATGCAGATAACAAGACACCTGAGAGGGAAGCAAGGAAGAGAACAGCAGGCACCCAGCCTTGGCTTCTCTGAGGGATTGGGGGTAAAGGGCACAACTCCATTACCTACCCCTGCCCAGACATCTCACAACCTCTACCAACATCAGGAGAAGAGAGACCCCTGCTGGCCACTTGGGGATATGCCTGGCTTCACTAGGCAACAGGCCAGGGTGCTGTCTGCCTTTCCCCTCTGAGCTTCTAACCTTCTAAGCACCAATTAAACAAAGCTTAATTAAAACAACAAAATAACAAGAAAGTAACAAGAAGGTGCCACACCTCCACATATACCCTGCCATAGGGACCTCAGCGCAGGAGGGTTAGAGATGGGTTCTTCCCTGGGTTTCCCACCAAAACCTCCCACAAACAGAGGCACATGCGGGTCCTACAGGAGCATCCGAGCAACTGCTAGCAGGTCCTACATGTAGGCCTCCATGAGACATGCATCTCCCTTCCATCTGAAGGGTTCCCCAAAACTTGGCACTATATCAAGGAATTCAATGCAAAGGGAGAAGCCTCAAACCAGGACACCAGAGCCAACTTTCTTGCAAACACAAAAGGCAGAGGGCAGAAATGGAACACGAGGTTGAGATGAGCTGGGCAACCCAGGAAAGTAAAGGAAGCAGAAGGGGGAGTAGAAGAGAGGAGAAGAGAAGGCTGCTGTTTAAGAGGCAGAGAAGGAGATATACAGAAAATGGACAAAGGGATCTTCTCCAAGACCAAAGTAAGACAGTCCTGCCTTCCTTTCAGTGGACCTAACATCTTCACTCAAGCATTCACAGGAAGGTCAGCATTCCTGTCTGAAACCACCGAGCAATGGACTGTGTTCCCCACCCCCCAGGCCTCTCGTAGGTTCAGAGTTCTGGATGATCTAGGGGTCCTATAGGCAAGGGTTGCGTGGGGAACTCAGGTGTCCCTCCTGGTCTCCTATCTCCTGGCAGCCTAAACCTGAGTAAAAGATTCGAGTAACAGGGTCAAGCATTCCTTGTCAGCCTGTCCTCTAAACATTCATCAGCTTGGCCACCACACACTGCACCCTCCCAGAAGTCTGCCCTAACACAGGCTCAAGGGACACTCTGAAAAATAAGATGCCACCTGTCTTCAGGGACTTGATCTCAAGGGAAGAGAGCTGTAAACAGCTGTAGTTACTCCTGGACGCCCCAGGTAGTAACCCTGGATGTGGGGAACACCCAACCCACAGGGGCCACACTGTTCACCAACCCCAAGTGATTCTTCACTTAGGTCATCAGTGGAAAGCAAGTCTCCATTAAACCTTAGAGGGCTTCCCATGAATGCTATGTCAACACACGCCTGCTTTGGAACAAGCAATCCACAGAAGTGTGCAAAGATTGCCATCACATGGGAGGCACCGAGGTCACCAACATACTAAATTCTCTGAGCATACCAGACAGTTCTAGGAGACAACTTCCCTGCCTCAACAAGCTACAGCGCAAAGACAGAGAGCAGACCCCCATGTCTCTGTGCACCTTACTTTAGAGCCCTGAGGTCATTACCCAACTTCCTTTATGCCTCAAAACCTGGGACCCATGATGACTGAAGCCCCAGACCCAGGCTTCCCAGTCACCTCTCTCCTGCTCTCCAACTGCGCAACCCCCTCCCCCACACCCACATGCACCAGGACTCCTTGGAGGTCAGTGGTCAGAGGAGATAGAACCACACCAACTCATGTTTAAAAAGGGCTCCCACCTATCATGGACCAGCTCCCTGCGTCCCAATCTGGGCACTTAGTCTCCAAGCACAAGGCCCAAGGGAAGATGACACTGCCATCCCCAGACAGGATGGAACCTCTGGGGAAGCCACAGGCTCTGTGCGAGCACCCATCATCCCAACCACAGCCTCTGTTCCCAGCACAGCAGCTCCACAGTCCTCAACCTCCAGCAGAACACCAGAAGAAAGATGTACAGCGCCCACTGGGCAGATAAAAGATGTACAGCGCCCACTGAGCAGATAAATCAATTGAGGTGGCTTGGGGATGGGCCACACACTGGCTTCCTGAGCTCCTGGGCAATGGGGAGTTTTATTTTGGTCATTCTAAGGAAGTGCTGATGTGAGGAAGCAGTGGGCGTACATTGTGACTAAACACACTGGGGACACAGGGACTGGAGAGATGGGTCAGCAGTTAAGAGCACTTGCTGCTCTAGCAGAGAGCCCTGGTTCAGTTTCTAGCACACACATGGCCATCCAGTTGCAGAGGACCTCATGCCCTCTTCTGACCTCTGAGGGCACCAGGCACATGTACATATACAAGAGAAAACACAGCCGAGCGGTGGTGGCACACACCTTTAATTCCAACACTTGGGAGGCAGAGGCAGGCGGATTTCTGAGTTCCAGGCCAGCCTGGCCTACAAAGTGAGTTCCAGGACAGCCAGGGCTATACAGAGAAACCCTGTCTCGAAAAAAACAAAAAACAAAACAAAACAAAACCAAGTGAAAAGACTCACTCATTAAATAAATCTAAAACAAAGAGCATTACCAGGGCAAGAACCAGGAATAAGTATGCAGCCTCACACCACGGGACAGCACAGAGCTATGGGGGAGACAGCTCCTCAGACAGGAAGTGGCTCAGATTCCACATGTTCCTCCAAGATGGATAAAAGCCTTCCTCAAAGAAGCCCCTCACTTGCCCGTCACCCCATCCGTGGTGCCCAGTGACCACCTTGCTTTTGGGATCTGAAAGCAAGCTCTGCCAGAGAGGCTACTAGGAGTGAGCCCTTGGGAAAACATGTTACAAACACAAACACAGCACTCACAGCAGAAGTTACAGCGAGCAGATGGGAACAGACGCGCCTGTGTTACTTAGAGGGGAGAAGCAATCCCATTTACCCAGTAGTACATTCGGAGTCAAGGCACTGGGTATCAACATGGACATTTCTGCCGCCTCTGCCCCACAGCAAGGCAGCACACACACAAGTGCACTCAGCCTTGGCCCACTTACCCCGTGAGGACCACCACGAAGTCCATGACGTTCCAGCCGTTCCGAAGGTAGGAGCCCTTGTGGAAAACAAAGCCCAGGGCTATGATCTTGATGCCCGCCTCGAAGCAAAAGATCCCGATGAAGTAAGGCTCCGTGTCATCCTGAGGAAGAGCACAAGTCAGCGTTCACCTCTGTCCCCTCAGAAAAGTGGCTTGGCAGCAGCTCCTGACTGATGACCATACCTACTATCCCAAGGCTAACCTGCCAGACACTTCCCCAACATGCAGTGCTCCCACTAGCCTGAGTGTGCTCATCTGACATGGCTCAGAATATGACCTGCCATTTGTTAGCGTGGCAAAAGTGTCCCGATTATGTCTGAGAGTCCTTAAGCCTCTGCTCTGTCAACCCAGCTTCTGCTTCACTCACAGGTCACCCAGGACTGTCCTGTCAGAATCATGGGGCAGACTTTACTGAAGGAGGTTTTAAAAAGGTAGGGACAATGCTCTTTGGAGATGCCTGTAAATCAAATCCTTGTATTAACTATAGCAACCCATTCTATACAAAGAAGTCTTCTCTATCCTAAGAGCACAAAGGCACAGAGAGGGAGCAACAGGGCAGAGATGACAGGTAAACCCAGCAGCCATCTCCATTCGGCCACTATGCCGGTCATCTGGAAAGCTTGGACTTTGCTTAGGGACTCATTCATACATGCAATGCACATGGACAAGCAGAACACGCAAATCCTGACAGGGGAAAAAGAGAAAGGAAAATCTCCAGCATTAGGATTCTATAGCGGTGGTATCTGTGGAGACCAGAGGGCAGGCAGGAGGCTGAGAGGTGAGTGCAACCCCAGGAATCCAGAGGCACCAAGGCTCAGGCAACCTCAACAAAGGTATGGCAACAAAGGTATGGCTAGAGTCTACGGAAAGGTTATTTTTGGAGAAAACAACGGGATCAAAGGAACGAAGATGGAGACTCTAGTGACATCCCTAAGTCTGCTTCTTAGCCAAAACCTGCCAGATATGAAGTTGGGGAGAAGGGTGTTACCTGACCACGCATGTATTAGGAACACCATGTGTAAGGGGAGGAGAGCAGAGAGGTTGAGGGAGCTGGGCAAGGGGACTTAGCATGATTCACTCACTACACTCTGGTGTAGCAGCTTTAAACAGAGGAAGAAATGATAAGAACGCACCCAGCTCCCAGAGTCTGCTCACACGAGGACTGGTCCCTAGGACCAGCTCCAGCAAAAACTGCTTCTCAGAGCCACTACGCCCCATGAAGAAAGACTGGGCATGTGGCCTAGTGGTCCAAAGAGCTGCCAGATGAGACAGGGCCACTGACTTCTTCGGCAGAAGCCTTTCTCCAAGAAGTCTGGCCCTCGAGGGGCCTTGCCAACACCTTAGCTTACCCTTTGTCTCTTGCCCGCAGGGAGCCAGGCCCCAAAACTTCTATAAGCCATGGCCACCCATGGCCCTGGAGTTTGGAACAGGGGGTGCCTATGAGTATGAGTGAGCGTGTGAGAGGGAGCGCCATCTGACGGGCCTAGAAACTAAGCTTCCATGATGGCCTACTGCTCCTGTCCTGCCTCCTAATGTTGGCTCATGACAGGAATGAGGCTCCGGGAGTTCAGATGGAAGGGTCTTATTCCTCAAGGGGAGGGGTTGCTGACACCAAAGATGGAGCTGACCTCAGAAGGTCTTCACAGAAGGCTCCTGGTCAGAAAAAAGAAGGGCCACCAGCAAGGAAGCCACACCCAAGGTTCTTCTGCCCAGCTCCGATAAGGCAGACCCATGACTGAGGCTGAGGGGGTGGAAGATGGGTATGCCAATGGCCTGGGAGCCACTGGGCTGCAAGCTCAAGGCTTAGGCAGCTATAGAAGAAAAGTAAGTATGAAGCAGAGTCCCCAGAGATGAGGAAGCCCACCTCAAGCAAGGCTGGAAACACTAAGGGGTCCTAACATCGCCACACAACCTCTACCTACTACGTGAGCAGTAGTTCCGGTTTCCAAACCCATTTCTCTTTTGTTCATCCTAACAGCCTCTGAGGACTGGGCATAAAAGCAAAACTGGAGTTAGCAGAGAACTTCCTGGCTTGCCGGGATAGGTCCAAAGCAGGCACATACTGTTTGTTCTCCCACCATCACCAACCCAGCAAATCTGATATACTAACACGGGTACTCAGAAAACCTCACACCAGACTGGTCCATGAAAAGATGCCTCATGACCTCCTTGAGCTGACCTGGGTCTATCCTGTGACCCTCTTGGCCATACCTGCCAGAGTTCCCTAAAGACTTGATCACTACCTGCAGCCTGGCATTGGTGATATGCAACCTGATGAACCTTCAAGTTCACTCTGCTTTCTGCCCTCTGGAATGGGTGCTCATCACAAGGATAGAGCTTGCTGAGGACCTACTCTGCCAGAATTCCAGAGAAACACAGGCACTATTTGACATGCCCACAAGTGCCCTGGAACCAATTCTTATCCTCTACCTTGAAATGTGACTGGACACACACTCCTTCCCAGCCTACACTCTAATCTCACTCAACCTTCTTTTTTTGTTTGTTTGGTTGGTTGGTTTTTGTTTTTTTTTTCTTTGGTTTTTTTCGAGATAGGGTTTCTCTGTATAGCCCTGGCTGTCCTGGAACTCACTTTGTAGACCAGGCTGACCTCGAACTCAGAAATCCGCCTGCCTCTGCCTCCTGAGTGCTGGGATTAAAGGCATGTGCCACCACCGCCCGGCTTCACTCAGCCTTCTTATGCCAAGGAGCCATCCTAGATAATGTCTTAGTTGGTTCTTCTTCATGGCCACCCCTCTTCCAAACTACAGGAGAGAGTGAGAAGAGAGGCCACACCACTGTGCCAGGTCTCACAGTCACACCAAGCACATGCTAAGCTGAGACAAAGGGGCAGCAGGAAAGAGCTGTGGCTGATGCTGTGCCCTCTCACCTGTGAAGTGGTGTTACCCCTCAAACCTCCAAAGGCCAGAAGGCCTCTTCATTCCTGCCTCTCCCTACATAAGAGTCATAATCCCAGCGGTATGGCCCCTGATCCCCAAAATGGATACCACTGGGTTCTAGGAAACTCTTTCAGGATCCTAGAGGAAAATATGGATCCAGAACATTTGGGAAGAAGTGCTTCCTTAGCGAGCACGGCGGGAAAGGTGATCAGCTGGCCACAGGACTACCCATAAAGCCTGATACTCTTGTTCTCTTCAAGAGAAATGCCCCTCTCTCATTTTAAGTCTAGAAATCAAGGCTAGCATAGCATGCCCAAATGAACCATATGGGGAGCAGGGGCAGCCTTGTGTCTTTAGACACAAGGCAAACTGTGTGGTTCCCTGGTCTTTCATCAGACTCAATTGGCCACCCCTTCCTGGCACTGGAGGCAGAGTCAAAGGGCTCTCAGATAAAAGATAGGGCCCTACCTGTCTAGCTCAGGTACATCAGACAACATGCCACTACCCCCACCCATTCAAGCCCCAGACCCTCAGCCAGCACTCACTAGTCGCTCAGACATGGGAGTCTTGTCCCCATCAGGAAGGTGCTGCTCCAGGGCCAGAACAATGCAGTTGGCGATGATGGTAGCCAGGATCATGTATTCGAAGGGCGTGTGTGGGTTAAGGACTGGCTAGGAGGCGCTACGGAGGTAGTGAAGAAGAGGACTGCGCAGTGCAGCAGCTGAGTACTGCTGGCCGACACCCACCTTCCCGCGGACCGGAGCTAGTCTTCCCAGCTCCCCGCCCTAGTTCTGGGGGCAGCCAAGAGGCGGGGCCTCTGCAGTTGCCCAGCCCCTCATTAGTTCGGACGCCGTCAGCACCACGGACAGCTGCCTGGCCTGGCCTGCCAGCGCCACGGGGGAACCCTCCAATCGCCCCCCAAAGCAGTAGAAGCGGGCCTTGCGCAGGCGCAAACCCTACCTAAAGACAGCCACAAGTATCTAGACCCGCACATGAACATAATGTACCAAGAATGCCTACCACACGCACGCGCAGCACCGGCTCGTGGATGCCCGCACACAAACGCAGGCACTTGCAGTCAGCACGCGCACAGACCTGCAACCACACAGAGCTCACACCTGCATAGACTCGGATTCGCCCTCCCGTGTCCTCCAGGTCAGCCGCACGCTGTGTGCCCCAAGCTGGCTGCCCAAGACCAAGTGCACGAAGGGACAAGTCTCAGGTCAGAAGGGGCTCCGCCCAGAGTGCACCTGGTCCGTCGTGGCCTCCACGACCACACACGCGCACACCTAAACCACGCACGCACGCACTCGGAGACCGCCCAAGAAGCCCCGCCCCGCTCCTCCTCGCTGAGCCGTGGGGTCCTCGACGCGTCTCTCCCAGGTCGCACCCCCTCCCAGCACCAGAAAGATGGCCACTGGGCGCTGCCGCCCAGGCCCTAGCCGCCCCTCCCGGACCCGCCGTGGGGACACCGATGTCGCCCCGGCCCCTGACCTCCGCCGGTTCCCGCCCGGCCAGGCCCCCGTAGGATATGGCCATTCGGTGATGCGCTTAGCGTATTTGCGGACGACGTTGTCCTCGCTGAAGACGAAGAGCGAGCGGTTGACGGTGAAGCAGTTCTGCTTGACTGGGATGGGGTTGTACAGAGCCATGGTCCGTGCGCGCTGCGCAATGGACTGCTTGTACAGGACCCGCTGGCCCGGCGGCAGACCCCCCTGGCCCGGGCCACCCGCCCCGCCGGCCCCGCCGCCCCGAGCCCGCTCCCCGCCGCCGGTGCCCCCATAGCGGCCGCCTAGCTCGTCCCCGAAGCGGACCATGACTCCCGGGCGCCGCGAGCATCCCGGGCTCCGCGGCCCGGCACCGAGGGCGCGGCGCGCCAAGGGCTCCTAGCCTAGCCGCAGCGAGCTGCCTGGACCTCGCCCGCCAGCTGCTACCGCACCCGAGCCGCGGCCCCACGCCACGCCCTATAAGGGGTCGGTCACGCGGCCAAGCCTAGCCAATCCGCGTCAGTCACACCCCCGAACCCCACAGACCCCGCCCCCGCGGCCGCCCCCGCCGGAGTCCGCGGCGGTCCTCAGGGAACGCTGAGTTGCTTGCGTGAGCCCAGCTTTAGGCAGCGTGAGCCTCTGCGTGCCCCCAGGGCGCCGCCCAAAGCTTTGGCTGCGTCTGGTTCCCCAGCTCAACAGCCTGAGAGGTCCCCGGGTACCCTCGCGCTCCTCGAACCCGAACAGACCCTCCCCCGTAGGGAGATGTCTATAGCATCCAGAAGCTGCAACCTAGGTTCTTATTGGCGTCCACACCCCTGTCCTGCGGAAGCCATGTCGTCAGCCACTCCCTCTCACTGCTGGCCATCGGAAGCGGAGGCTATTGTCGCCCCTCCATTTATATTTATTTATATATATAACAGATATAGATATATACATATAATTCTTTCATGCCCTGCTTTGAAATCCCTGGCCCCTGAGGGTTTTGCAGTGGACCCTGTCAAGAGTTCTAAATGCAGCTGTTCATCTAAGACTCTAGGGTGCTCCAAGATCTCAGTTCTGACAGTCCTTGATCTGCCATTTCATTTTATAAACATTAAGACAGAGCCTTCGTGGTGCACCTGTTTGCCACGCCCAAGACTCCACTTTTACCCAGCTGACATTTTCCTACCAAAGGTAGAAACAAACATCTATATAGCACTTAATGAGTGATAGTGGGCACCGTGAGTACAGAGTGGCTTGTGGGTCTTAACAGCATTCAGATTGACATCTCCCCAAATCACACTTGAATGGCAGAGGAGAAGAAAGGGTCCTCTTCACTCTTGCAGAAGATAAACAAAGACAGGTCACAGTGCTGTGAGGAGTGTGGAAGGTGGTGGTCTTTCTGCCCTGCTGTGGCTTGGATCTGAGATGTTGCTCCCAAAACTAGTTATGTTGAAGGCCTGGTCCCCACTGAAGCAGTAATCAGAAAGTGAGGGCTTTGGGGTCATGAGAGGGCTCTGACTTCATGAATGGATTAATCCGTTGATGGATTCATAAGTGAATGGGCTGCTGGGAGGTTGTGGAAGGAGAGGTGAGACCTAGCTGGGGAGTGGGTATGTGAGGGGCAGCTGTTGGAGGCTATATGGGTCTAAGTACCATCCTCTCTGTCTCTCACTCTCCTATTTCCTTCCCTCCCTCCCTTCCTCCTCTCTACTTCTCCACCTTTTCTGGCAGGATACTCTGACTCCCCACAGGTTCAAAACAATGGTGCCACAAACAGCCATGGGCTGAAACCTCTGAAACTGTAAGCAAAGCCACACCCTTCAGCCTAAAAGCTAATCCCTGAAAGCGCCTAGGGAGTTGCTTCCAAGTAAGGCAAACAAACCCAAACCTATAAGACTTCTGGAAGTGGGGTGCTCTCCTTGCTGGCATCTGACTCATCTGCCAGAGGATTCCACTGGCTACACAAAGAACTTAGACTGCGGGAGACAGTCTATGGGCCACTTAGGAAAACAGAGGCAAGCTGCAGCTTATATGAAACAGTTCTAAATTCACGTAAAAGTCTACTTTGAGACAATAATCTTTATCTTCCTTTTTTCCATGATCACTGTATACATTTTTTTTGTTTTAATGCTTATTACCTTATGACTCACCATATCAAGCATGGGATATTTTTTAAATTACTTCATTATATTCTTTTATAATGAAAGATTTTTGTTCAGAAACTCTTAAACTTTTGGAGGGATTTTCCTTCACTTTAACATATTCATTTACTTTTTAGAGATTTACTTTTGATGGATTGGAGAGATAGCTCAGAGGTAAAAGCATTGGCTGTTCTTCCAAAGGACAGGAGTTGAATTCCTAGTGCCCATATGGCAGCTAACAGTGTCTATAACTCCAGTCCCAGGAGATCTGATGCCCTCTTTTTAGCCACCAAGGGCACTACATGCAAGCATACATTCAGGCATACACTCATACACATGAAATAAAATCTCAAGAAAATTCAAGCTAAAATTTTAAAAATATTTTTGAGGTTGGATATAATGGCACACTCCTTTAATACCAGCACTCCAGTGGCAGAGTCAGGCAGATCTCTGTAAGTTTGAATCCAACTGCCTCCCCCTCCTCTTCTTCCTCCTCCTCCTCTTAGTCCTTCTCTTCCTCCTCTTTCTCCTCATTCAAGTTCAACCTTGTCTACACAGCAAGTCCCAGATCAAGCAGAGCTAAGTAGTGAGAGTCTGTCTCTTAAAAGGTAAATAATTTTTACTTTTAATTGTATGGTACGTGTGTCTGCGTGGATCTCATGGCCCTGGATCTGGACCCACTATGGCTCCTCCCCAGCCCACATCATCAATTGCCTATCTCTCCAGGATCGAGTAGCTGGCATCCTGTGGCATTATGTAATTGTTTCCTCCAGATAGAAATATTCTTTCCAGCAGAGAAGCTCTTTAAGCAGGAAGATTAAACAACTTGAAATAGCTTTAGGAAATCGCTGAAACTGACCAGATTCACTGGACTTCCTGTCAGAGTACGTAATAAACATAGCTGAGAGTCACTCTCAGAAATGCCAGGCTACGAAGACCAAGACCAGAGCAGCTGCCTAGAAGAAGAACAGGCTGAGTTGTGGGAAAGAGGTTGAGGCCAGAGACACTTGGAAAGGATCTTCTCCATCCTGTTGAGCTGCCTGCAGTTGCTCCCGGTTCCCAGTTTTGTGAGATGTCACCCAGGCTGAGGTGGGCTTTGGTGCAGCTGTCTTTGAGTCACTTCTGCTCCTGTAAGTGAGAAACTCATTGGGTCACCAGGTTAGACTGTGGCAGTCATCATACTTGGGTCTGTCCTAAGATCCCTATTTTGGGTGAAGAGTGTGTTGCGTACTCCCAGAAAAGTTTTGACACAAAACATGTGGGGAACTACAATCTTTGGTCACTGTTGTGGGTTTGGTCTAATGCTTGTGTTATGTTAATAGGGTCCCCAAAATTGCACAAGAATCTGCACATAAGACACTATGGGTTCCTTACCCCAGTTGGTTTAATTGGTAAATAAAGTTTCCGGTGGCCAATGGCTGGGCAAGGAGACAAAGGCAGGACTTTAGGATTCCCAGGCAAGGGGCCAAGGGAAGAAGATAGCCACTATGCCATGAGTAAAAACCAGGCCTGAGGGGTGCAGAAGAGAGAGCATAGCAATAGTAAGACATGGGGAAGAGCAGCCCCAGGGGCTCCCAATTTGATCTAGGGCAGGAAAGATAGAATATAGATTTTAGTAAGTAATAACTCAGGAATATCAGAGGAGGGTGTTAGCTACATGGAGGTTTGGGAGTGGCCCAACTATTGACCTGTTTAAGGCATATTAAAATATAAGGTTGCACATGTATATCTTTCATTGGGAACCCAGAACATTGGAATTGGCAACTACAACATGCCACCGCATTGCGAGCTCTCACTTTTCTAGTTAAACTCTTCAATTTCATTAAGCAGACAGAGCAGCTACCATCCTGAGAGCTGCTATTCAGATGTACCAAAGGCAATCAGGGCTGGTTCCATTCTTTGAACAGTCATAGGGAAGGCTAAAGTGGTGTGGGCTGCCAACTGGCCTATTGCAGAGAGTAGCAGGGAGACCATTCGATGACTCTAGCTGTCACCAACACTGGTGACTTGCCAAGAGGAAGTGGCACATACTTTAATCCCAGCACTCAGGAAGCAGAAGCAGGTGGGTGTCTCTGTGAGTTCCAGGCCAGCCTGGTCTACAGAGCAAGTTCCAAGACAGCCAGGCCTACATAGAAAGACCCTGTCTCAAAAAAAAGAAGAAGAAGAAGAAGAAGAAGAAGAAGAAGAAGAAGAAGAAGAAGAAGAAGAAGAAGAAGAAGAAGAAGAAGAAGAAAGAGAGAGAAAGAAAGAGAAAAAGAAAAAGAGAGAAAGAGAAAGAAAGAGAAAGAAAGAAAGAAAGAAAGAAAGAAAGAAAGAAAGAAAGAAAGAAAGAAAGAAAGAAAGGAAGGAAGGAAGGAAGGAAGGAAGGAAGGAAGGAAGGAAGGAAGGAAGGAAGGAAGGAAGGAAGGAAGGAAGAAAGGAAGAAAGGAAGAAAGGAAGAAAGGAAGAAAAGGCTATGGCTGGTCTAGAGGAGACTGACCTGAACTGTGGATATGTTGGACATTCTAGAGAAAGGAAAGGAAGTTGAGACTCTTGGCTTTTGGCCTGAGGGATGGTGTGGGTGGCTGTGCTCTGTAGTGAAACAGAGAAGAGCTTGTTCATCACAGGATATTTGGCACAGATGTCAAAAGAAGTCCAGATGGCAGGTCATAGCCCGCTGCTGTACCTCATGCCTGTCCCTAAGCCTCTCCTCTATGACATCACCCTGATCCAGTGGCCAGAAGGCACCTGAGGAAAGAATGGGTAAAGGCAGGACACACACAAGCAGACACATACATGCATGCATACATACATACACACACATACACACACATACATGCAGACACACACATACATGCATACATACATACATACACACACATATACACACATACACATATCAGACACACATATCAGACACACATACATAGAGACACAGATACAGACAGACACACATACACACATACATACACACATATATACACATGTACATATACACATATACACACAGATAAACACACGCACATACACACGCATACACACTCATACATACAGATACATACAGGCAGGCACACATACACATGGACACACACATACACACATAAATACAGATACATACATACATACACACGCACACGCACACACGTGCACACACACATATGCTGGCCCATCAGGCAACCTTTATTCTGTCCTTTCTCTGCCTTTGGCTCTAGCTCCTTCCTCTGCTTGTAGCCTATGTCTACAATACACTCATGTTGTCTTGAGGTGTCACTGCACCATACAAAAAGCTTGATAGTTGTACCTTCTACTCTATCCACCAGCCTCAGAGTCACCATTACCAAGGGACTCAGTGAGAGACAAGACTCAAGTATCTAGTAGACCAGGAGGACACAGAGCACTCCCTAAGACAGGACTGGGCTTGTGTGAGCAGCTTCCCAGAGAGATGGGAGCAAACATGCAAAGGAAAGCATAGTACCTGTCATCTCTATAAAGTGTGCGCTACAAAGGGACACCAGTCACTGTGTCACATGTAAAGCAGGACCGATAACTTCTTTGTGGAGGAAGGACTCACAGTGCCACAGACAATTTTCCTAAAAAGTTCTCACAGTAGTGTAGATAGCCTGTTCAGTGAAGAAATGACCACCATGGGTGTAAACAGTTTATTCGGTGAGGAACTGTCCAGAGCAGGCGTGTAAATCGCCAATGCAGTGAGAAGTTGCACACAGGAGTGTGGTTTGTATATGCTTGGGCCAGGGAGTGGCACTATTAGGAAGTGTGGCTCTGTTGGAGTAAGTGTGTCACTGTGGGTGTGGGCTTTAAGACCCTCATCCTAGCTGCCTGGAACCAGTATTCTGCTAGCAGCCTTCAGATGAAGATATAGAACTCTCAGCTCCTCCTGTACCGTGTGCCTTGATGATAACCTCTAAACCTGTAAGCCAGCCCCAATTAAATGCTGTCCTTATAAGAGTTGCCTTGGTCATGGTGTCTGTTCACAGCAGTAAATCCCTAAGACAGATGTGTGTGTATATCTCTACATATATATAGGGATATATAGCTAAGCTCTGTGTGTGTGTGTGTGTGTGTGTGTGTGTGTGTGTATACATATATTGAGGAGGTGTATACAGCAGTTGTAAACAGCTGCATGTGTACCAAAGAGAGAGGTTGATGTCAGGGATCTCTTGCTCTCTACAGTCTTTATTTTTTGGCATAAGGTCTCTCACTGAACCTTGTGTTTTTAGCCAGGCTGCTCAGCCTGTGAGGTTCACCTAGAGTTTCAGATATAGTTTCACTGAAGTTTGTTTGTTTTTCTTTAGTGATAAATGATGCCATTGGGCCTGTATACTGATGATTGATTCATCATAAAGGAGAGCTGCTGAGGCAGGAGGATGGTGTGCTGCCAGATCTACAGAAGAGACACAGTACGTGGGACAGTCTGCTTTTGTGGAACAGACCAAGCCTGGATTGTGTGAGGGGTTTGGGTTGTAGGTTGATTGGGAAGGCCAAGGACTTTGTCTTCGTTGTTTCTCTTTCTCCGAGACATTAGGATGGGCATGACAGGTGGAGGTCAGCCTTGAGAAGCCTGGGTTTTAAATGGTTGTCCAAGAGCTCCCACTACAGAAATGTCAGGAGATGGGACAGAGGCTGCGAAAGAATGACCAAGAGAACTGAGACTCGCCTCCATGAGCCTGTTCACCGCCCCAGACATTGTCCCCACTCAGCAGTCCCACCCTGTCCTGTACATTTTTGACAGAGACTCTTGCTATATGTGACCTCACTCAACCCTCCCCACTGTCCCCAGCTTCCTGAGGACTGGGACTACACATGTGTCACAATGCCAGGCATTGCTCGCCTTCACTTGACTTCAACTCCTGTTTTCTAACCTCTCCCACTTGGGCACCTCTGCCTCTTTGTCCCTCCTTATGTCTGTCTACCTTACCTACAAAATGTGTAAGCCCCCACAGTCATACCAGCTAGATTCCAACTGCTGACAGTCATGCACTGCCAACTGGTGTCATCCACATCTTCCAGGAAGTTCTTTAGTCCCTGGGTTGTTGACTACCTTGTGCCTGGTGATTGTCACCATGCTCTGATAATATCCAAGGACAGGCCCCTGCTCCTATCAGTGGGAATGGCTGTTACATGGCCTCTGCAAGCCCCCTCTTCTTGTAATTGTCTTTGCTGTCTACCAGATGAACCCTGCCTCTGTGACCGTGTCAGAACCGTTTCTTTTGAATATGACCAGCATGTATCTTAAAAGTAAGACACACTCCTAGTGGTTCTATGGACAAAGTCCAGGAGCCCTGTCTCCCACCGGATCCCCACCTCCTGACTCCTGCAGCCTTAAGTCTGCTCAGAGTCATCACAGTGTTCAGCATCAGCCTCTCGGAGCTGTCCCTGAAAGACATGAAGGCAGGCTTACACGCTCCTGTACCTTAACGTGAATCAGTTGTTGTTAGCACATGAGTTCATCTGATGTGGAATCATTTATTCTTCCCTTCTGGACTGGAATATTTCTTGCTGATGTGGTCTCCTGGTTGATCTGAGCTCAGGAATGAAATTGTAGCCATACATAGCACATGCTCTGGAGCCCCATGGGTCTACTAATGCTACCATAGGCACGGGTTCAACCTCACACCCTCACTGAGACTGTGCTGTCAGCTACAATTTTGCCAGTCTGGCCCATATTTCAAATATCATGCTTTTGTTATAATCTGCATCTCCCTAATTCCTTATAAAGCTGAGCAACTACTCATATTTGTTACCATTTATGTTTTTTTTTCTTTTTGAAAAAGCTGTTCAAATTTTTCATTCATTTCTCAACTGGATTTTTCTCTCCCCAGTTCGTCCTTTACTACTATCTTCCCTTACTCTGATTTGTCTCTTGTTTTGTGATTCTTTTTTTTTTCTTTTAGTGATTTATTTGTTCGTTTTATGTGCACTGGTGTTTTGTCCCCATGTATGTCTATGTGAAGGTATCTGGTTCCCCTGGGACTGTCATTACAGATGGTGGTGGGCTGCCACATGGGTGCTGGGAACTGAGTCGGGGTCGTCTGGATAAGCAGCCGGCACTTGTAACCACTGAGCCAGCTCTCCAGCCCCTGCTTTGTGATTCTTTCCATGTGGAAGTTGATAATTTTCATAGCTATAATGTAGTCTAAATCCATTGTACCAGTTATTTTTTCCTGTTGATGTGGCCAAATGCCTGACAAGAAGCAGCAGAACAGACAGAAGCAATCCATCCTGGGCACATGATGGATGTCAGCAAGACAGGCCTACAGCTGTGGGCATGGAAACAGGAGGCTTCTTACAGGTAGAAAGGTTCGGATGTGGGAAGCTGGGAAAGGGAGTGCCAGTACCTGGCTTGCTTCTTCTTCCCTTGATTCAGTCCAGGACAGCAGCCCATGAGGTTCCCCACATTCAAGGCCATCCATCTCCCCTCAGTTAACCATCTCTGGAAATGCCTATGCCGACACACCCCAAGTTGGGCTCTCATTAATGACTTAAGTGCTTTAGGTTTGGGTTTTTGATTTTTGTCTTTTGGATTTTTTTTTCCCAAGACAGGGTCTCTCTGTGTAGCCCTGTCTGACTTAACACTTACTTTGTAGACCAGGCTGACCTCAAACTCTTTCTCTTTGAAAAGACAACACTGCCATGCTTAACATTCCTGGTTTTCCTAGTGATCTGTGGGCATAAGGGCCTCTGTGCTCCCAACATTTCATGATGCAAAATGCGTTTGAACCTTAATAGGTTCCACCCTGTCAGGAATTCTCCTCTCAAATGTATCTGTATTGTTGTACCCTGAATGGCTTCACAAGACTCTCCATCCAGCTGGCTTTATGCTTTGGGGTACTGAACCCTGAAAGGTTCTTTTCAGTCACCACTATGGCATAACTTCCTGCCATCTTTAGGAAGCGTGGAGTTCTCTTGTGCTCCCTTCTGACATTGGTGTGATCTGGCCTTTCCGTTTGAAACCTCTTCAACACACTTTCCTGCATAATTTGAGGAAGGCATCTACTTGTTTTTATTATAGCATCAAACTGCTGCATCATGGTTTATGGGAAGGGCTGTCATTCCTGGGCCCTGCCTACCTCTCAGGAAAGTCATCTCTCTAAAGCGTGGACTCCTAAAGTTTCATAGAAAGGCCCATTTCCCCACTCAATTTTCTTTGGAAAACTTCCCACTCTCCTTGAGCCTTGAGTCTCCTTGTAGATTTTATAACCGTCAAATCAAACATACACAGATAGTAGGGTTTTCATAGAAATTGCATAGAATCAATAGATCAGCCAAAGACAAAATCTTTGTGATTCCAGAGCTTCTAATGTCACAACAATGTGTCTCTTCATTGGGAAGGGCCATCGTTCCTGCATTTCAATAAAATCTGTCACTTTTTAATAAAAATTCTACGCATTTGTGCTGTTGCTTCCGAGATATTTTACGTATTTTCATGGTATAACAGGATTAGTTACTTACATCTCTGCTGTGACTAGATGCCTGACAAGAAACTCTTTAAGGAAGGAAGAGTGTCTTTTGATTCAAGTCTGAGGAAGTACAGCATACCATGGCAGGTAGTGGTTGATATGGCAACAGGGGTTGTGTTGAGGGGGCAGCTGGTCATTTCGTCTCCTCAGGCAGGAAGCAGATAAAGATGGATGCTGGAGCTTAGCTTTCTCCTTTATTCACTGAAGGACCCCAGCACATGGGACAGTTCCACCTATGTTTAGGGTAGGCTTCCTTCCTCCATGAAAACTACCTGGCAATACGGTTAGAGCAGCAGTTCACAGAGACCCTTTAATGTACTTCCTCACTTTGCGATGACACACCCACCACCAAGAAATTATTTCATTGCTACTTCACAACTGTAATCTTGCTACTGTTATGTAATGGTTTTCCCTGATGGCCTTATGTAACCACTATGAAAGTGTCATTCACCCTCAAAGGGGTCTCAACTCATAGGTTGAGAACCACTGCCTTAGAGGCACATCCAGAAGTGTTTCTGTGCCGATTCTAAATCTATCAAGTTGAACATGAGTATTAACCATGAAAATTCCACCCTTTGTCAACTTGATACCTAAATACACACATTTTGTTTTGTTTTTGAGACCACTATAGCCCTGGCTAGTCTTGAATTCACAGAGATCTACCTGCTTCTGCCTCCCACTGTGCCAATTCTAAACACATATTTTTCAAGTCCTATCACTCATGAACCATAAACTTTGATGTTTATCTAATAATACAAAATGTATTTACTTCCTCTCTAAAAGTTCCTAGAATCTTTAATTCTACCTCCACTGCTGAAAAGCCCAGTCTCTTCTGAGAATTGAGGCAATCTGTTAACTGTGATCCGCTATGAAACTAAAATAAAAATTACATATTCTCAGTAGACAATGACACAGGTAAATACCCTTTATTAGTATTATTATTTTAATTTTGTTAAAATTAAAATCTGTCTGTATGTACATCTCCATGAGAGAAGAGAGGATCAGATCCCATTACAGATGGTTGTGAGCCACCATGTGGTTGCTGGGAATTGAATGTAGGACCTCTGGAAGAGCAACCAGTGCTCTTAACATCTGAGCCATCTCTGCAGCACAGTAAACATTCTTTTAACCAAATAGGAGACTGGGGGGCACAGCAAAGAAAGATCAGACCAATGCAAGAGTAAAACCGCACAGGGTGACCATTAGTGCCTGCATTGCCATTTCCAGTGCCCAGCAGCCTTGGTGGTATCATCTAGGCTCTAACAGCCTTGCAAAGGATCCTTCCCTCTCAACTCTGCCACCTCTAACACACAGACTTTCTTTTAGGCCAGATCTACTCTGTGCCAACACATTTTTTTAGAACAAGACTGTGGAATCACAGTCCTGGCATCTCCAACATATTTAAATCTCCTCTTCCGCTTAGGCCACCTCATTCTGTGACTTCTCAAGGCCTGCCTCCCTGTAGAAAATCTGACCCCACCACATACAGTTTATCCTCAGGGTCTGTCTGGAAACACTGCATGAGTCTCCATGATTCCCTCAATCCTTCATCTCTCTTGCCTACAAAATTAGTACCATGTAGACAGTATTACCAAATTCTGCGACCCGCTTGAAATGTAGCCTAGCTCCCGGACTACACCCTGTGTCTCTGAAGCTGACCTTGAGAGAACAGTTCCCTAGGGTATTGAGGAGGAGTCCCTTAAAATAACGGCATCCTCAATTGAGGTTCTCCCCTTTCAAATCAGTCTGCATGTTCACAAGCTGGAGCCCTAGGTGGTGTGACTTTGTACCTTTCCTGTTATCCCAGAGTAGAGCTCAGATGTTCTTTCCAATATATGCATCATCTTAACATCACAGCTGCTTCCTCGACGAGGTCTTTTCTGAAACTTTGTAACTGCTCACACATCTTCCCCTGCTTTCCTCTCTTGCTGCTCTTTCTTACTGCGGATCTGAGTAGGAGCCAGGAGCAGAAGCCATGTTAGAGACTGAACGCTAACCTGCCTTCACGTTTCCTGTAGCCAACTCCTTAGTCCATTATCTTTGCATTCAGCGTGGTAAAATTTTCAGGACCTAGGAAGAAAGCAGCCACCTCTTTTCCCCACAGTTTAACTAAGCCTCTAACCCAGTTCCTAGTAGAGGCCTTTGTTCCTTTGTGAACAGTTTTTATATGTATATGGTCATGTATGTTCAAGTAGGCGTGCACATGTATGTGTTCAAGTGGAGGCCAGGTGTCAACCACAGCTGCTTTCTACCTTGTTTTCTGACACAGGGCTTCTCACTAGCCTGGAGCTCACAACCAGTATAGACTGTCTCGTCAAGCCTCAGGGCCTGCCTGTCCGCAGCTCCCAGAGCTGAAATTTTAAGCATGTACCATCATACCTGGTTTTCTACATTCCTGCCTTTATGCACTGACCTGAAACCACAAGCTAGCCCTATGCTCTGGATCTAGATCTATTGCACAGTGGCACTGTGTCCTGCCTGTCTGCTCCAGAGCTCCCCCTCCTGCCATCCTCACTAAAGTTGGAACTACAGCATCCCCAGGCTGCACGCCCACTTGTCCCCAGGTTTGGACGGCAATATCGAATCATCACTCCTCCTGAGGCTTGATCTAGCCCAAACGTATCCAGCTGTGTCTGTATCTTGAAGACTTGAACTCGGAACTGGATTCCCCAGTTGTTGGGAGTTGGTGTCCCTGATGTAAATGGGCCTCCATGAATGGTGATTTTTAAAAGACACCCCCAGGAGGGGATGCTATGGCGAATGAGGCCTTTGAAGAGCAACAGGCAAAGGGAAACCAAGCTCCACAAGGTGCTCCTGGTTGACTCCATGTTGTGAACAACCTGTACAGATGACGAGACAGGGTTCTCCAAGATGATGGCTCAGCAGGACATTAGTGTGCCCCCACAGTAGCTCCCATCACTGAGTGGAAGAAGCTAGGCTACACTGCTCTGTGAATGACAGAGATACATGGAAGGGGTCTGGAATCAAGATGCTGCATAAACACACCTGAGCCTGGAGTTACAGAGTTGAAAGCCTTCCTCAGTTCTCAGGCTTGGGACCTATCGTTGAAAGAGGCAGCAGCCAAGGCAGGAGAGCTGGTCTGGTGTGACAGTGTGTTAACACTGTCCTCCACACTCACTTCTTGCCCAGATAAATATGGGGGTGTAGGTCTGTGGTTCCTCAGTAAGAACTATGCAATTAAATGACAACTGCTGAAGATAGTCACAATCCTGTTGATGGCACAGTGCACAGTGTTGAAGCTTGTGAAGGTGTTGTATGGGAGCTAGCTAGCTATCTGAGAGCAAAGGTTTTATCTATTAATAAAACTGAGTTGAAATTGATCAAATAGACCCAAACACAGTTCAAATAAAAAATTATCCACAAATGTCCACCCCATGCCTCTGCAGGCCTTGCCTGGCCCATGCTGGCTCAGGTCTCAGAGAAGCCTGTACATCGCTGCTTCTCCATCATAGAGTGCATACATTTGGTTCTGTGGTTGATCTATCCCTGCTCTGACTTCTGTTTCTTCTTTGCACAGACACTCAGAGAATGAGCCAGTCTGCACTCCTTCCTCTCTTATACCACACTGTGCAGGAAGAAAGAGCCAAATGCTACTGGCCACACATGCTCCCTCTTGGCCAGCCCACTCTCCTGTTGGGTCAAGTTCAGACTTGCTGCTTCTCTCACCTTGATCTTTGTAGACACACACACACACATACACACACACACACACACACACTGGTACCAGGAGCCACAGCAGCACTAGCAATGGGCTCTGTGTCCTTCTTTAGCCTTCAGAGCACAACACTAACCACAGTCCCTCCCCACCACTTTCAGATTTGTGCTCCCCAACAGGCTAGCCTGAACCATGACTGACAGCTTCCTCTCTCGCATCTTTGTAGAACTCATGGCTGGTGTTTCTCTAGAACACTGTGCCGTGCAGCACAGTCACAGCCTCACCACTGTCTCCAGCATGCTCCAGGTTACAGCGTCCAGCAGTCCAAGTTCAATTAGTTTATGCAGCCACTGACATTTGGGTTAGACACGACCCTCCGGTGGAGGATGGGCCTTCAGATGGCTGATGCCACTGACTGCTGTTGTCAGCACCCCACTGTTTCCAGGTGAAAGCTTCTGCTCAGGGCTGCATGTTCCCAAGCCCACAGTTCTGTCCAAGTTCTGAGCCTCACACCTAAGGGCCTATTAGCTGTCTCTCCTAGATACTGAAGTGGGACTTCAGACAGTGGGAGGCAATTGACAAGTTTATAACAAAGCCAACCTGGAAGGGCAGAGAAATGAGACAATGGAGGAGGCACAACTCATAAGATGCAGTGTAGACACTGTAACAGGTCCTAGGTCACACAAGGCAAGTACAGAGTAAGTGAGCCTCAGGAAAGCAGAGAGCAAGCTGGCTAACCTTCATTTACTACTTGACTGGGTATAAATCACCATGGAAACACAAGCTGGGTGTGTCTATTGAGCCCTTCTAGGAAGATGTGAGGAGGGGAGACCCACTCAGGATGTGAGCAGCTGCACCTACATGGCTAAGGTCCTGAACAGAATAAAAAGGAGAAGGTGTGCTGAGCACCACTGCTGGTCTACTGCTGGTCTGTGTAGCAGGCGCTATTCACAAAGGCTAAAGAGTTGAGGCTGGGGGCGGGGGGAGGGGGTGGGCGGAGCAAGGCGGCCTGCCGGGCCTCTTCCGCTGCTGCTGCTGCTGCCCAGGAGTCAGGCAGATTTCTGAGAAAATTCTCTCCCCCAAGGTGTTACAGCTGTATAAGACTTTCATTCTTGAAGGATCTTTGAGATGTGTGTGTGTGTGTCTCCACTCTCAGAGGGTCTTTGCTAAACAACTCGTGCACTTTATTCCCGTGCATAGGGTCTTATATACATTTTGGAGTAGGTTGGGGTCTAAAAGCAGGCGCTTTCTATAAGCTTATTCTGAGATGTTAGGGATGCCTCATCTGCATGTGGAGGGGTTTGGGAGTTGTCCCTACATGACTGATTGTCACAATTCTCTCCATGGAGTGTCATAGTCACGTGTTCCAGGACAGGAACCTCGTCGGGAGTAGATTAAACACCAACCATTCTCAGATATGAGAAGTACCAGGTTTTCTGTCTGGTGGCACTGTCCACTGCCCCACACACCACAGGTCTCTCTGCCTCCTGACTAGATGAAATGTAGCAGCCACCTTGCCTCTGCTGCCATGTTATCCCTTCTTAAAGCAGCCCTTTCCCTCCTTAAGTTGTTTCTAGCAGGTATTTGTCACACAACAGCAAGAAAGTCACCAATACAAGGGGAATAATCTTATGGTGACAAAAAGAGGATGCCTTAGACCTGTCACCTCCCACCACTCACAGAAGCACTGGGAGTTCAGAAGTTTGTCTAACTCACAGGGCCCACTCTTCCGCTGGCGCTGAGAGCTACCAACTTCAGGCAAAGACTGCTCACCTAATTTAAGAATAGTTGAAATTATGGGAAATCACTCAACGTGTCTTAAGAACATCATCGGTAAACTAAATAATTACATCTAAAACTGTAGCAACCCATAGTACAAGAAATGTGTTTTCAGACATTCAAAGAGCTCTTTAAGATCAAATAGAAAAGCATTAATGGCTCAACTAGAACTAGGGAAAGGACGTGAGAAGTTGCGTCCCACTCTCCGTAAAGAACGTTCAGCATTGGGACTACAGTTCTGATCGTGGTGCAGGCTTGTAGACTCTGGGCATGCACCTGACAGGATTATCCTGGGAGGAAGCGACAACTGTGATAGTCGGCCTGCAGCCGACACGAGGCACATCACAGTCTGCTTTTATGAGCGGTATAGACTTCATGCTGGCTGGTCACGGCAGGGCTCGAGGTGTTAGCAATCCTCCTAAAGACAGTCACCATGAAAAACAAAGGGACTTAGGCAGGCTGCTGGGACACTGTACACAGCTCAAACAGAAGGAACTGCGTGTTCACTACTGCTATTGTTTCTCTCTGTCTTTGCAGGAGAGACAGGATTTGACAAGGTCTCATATAGACAAACCTGGCCTTGAATTCCTGATTGTCCCTCGTCTACCTCTTAACTACTGTGAATATAGATGCATGCCACCTTACCAGAGGTAGCCTTTGAATGAGAACCCCCATAGGTTCATATATTTGAATTCTTGGTCCAGTTGGTGGAACTTTTTGGGAAGGTGGAACTTTTTGGGAGGGATGAAGAGGTGTGTCACTGGGGGCAGGCTTTGAGTTTTCAAAACTTTTCTGCCATTTCATAAAGTTTCCTGCCATTCCCAATGTGTTCTCCACTGCACCCCTCTTAAGCTTTGGACCTATCACAAGCACTCCTCTTAAGCTTTGGACCTGTCACAGGAAGGAACAGATGCACAAAAGTGTCCTCTGACCTCCACATATGATCTGTGGCACACACATGCCTTACCATCATACTCACATGTAACAACAACAATAGAAAATAAATAGACAGCCCATGTGTACATATGATTTACATTTAAACAGAATCCGAAGAACTGGCCCTTCCAAAAAAAAAAAAAAAAGGAAAAACCCAAACAGAATGTATAGAGATGAACATTTCTTTGAATTTACAATTTTATTTTATGTGCTTGAGTTTATCATCACCCTTGTGTATGTATGTGCACTATGTGCGTGCCTGTTGCCTGTGACAGTCAGGGCAGAGGAGTGCTAGATCTCCTGCGGCTGAAGTTACAGATGGTTATAGGTGTTAGTGAACCCAGGTCTCTACAAGGGCAACAAGATCTCCTGTGCACTGAGTCATTTCTCCAGCCTCCAAAAGTTGTTTGTGAAAAGAGAGGCTACCTGTGCTGAATAGAAAGCATAATGCTGAAGACACCCACTACTGTTGCATGTGTATGTACATGTGAGGGTAGGCATGCTGAAGACACCCACTACTGTTGCATGTGTATGTACATGTGAGGGTAGGCATGCTGAAGACACCCACTACTGTTGCATGTGTATGTACATGTGAGGGTAGGCATGCTGAAGACACCCACTACTGTTGCATGTGTATGTACATGTGAGGGTAGGCATGCTGAAGACACCCACTACTGTTGCATGTGTATGTACATGTGAGGGTAGGCATGCTGAAGACACCCACTACTGTTGCATGTGTATGTACATGTGAGGGTAGGCATGCTGAAGACACCCACTACTGTTGCATGTGTATGTACATGTGAGGGTAGGTAGCATGAGTGTGCATGGAGGTCAGAGAATGGCTTTTGAGAGTCAAGCTCTCCGGGTTCCAGGGACTGAACTCAGATTGTCAGGCCGCGGGCACACACTTTTACCTGGTGACCAACTCTTTGGCCCCTTGTATATTTTTGAACACAAAAGAAGCACCTGAAAATCCCCAAGTATTTAAAGAGAGCACACACAACCACAGGGCCAGGCTAGCAAGGTGCTCAGTGGGTAAAGGCATTTGTCACTGAAATAGAGCACCTGAGGCTGATCCCTACACACGTTGTGTATGGAGAGAAGCAACCCCCATAAGTGTTCCCTTGTGGGATCTTGTGATGGTTTATATATGCATGGCCCAAGAAGTGGCACTATCTGGAGGTGTGGTCCTGTTGAAGTAGGTGTGGTCCTGTTGGAGTAGGTGTGGCACTGTGGTATAGGCTTTAAGACCCTCATCCTAGCTGCCTGGAAGCCAGTCTTTCACTAGCAGCCTTCCGATGAAGATGTAGAACTCTCAGCAACTCCTGCACCATGCCTGCCTGGATGCTGCCATGTTCTTACCTTGATGATAATGGACTGAACCTCTGAACCTGTAAGCCAGCCTCAATTAAATGTTGCCCCTTATAAGACTTGTCTTGGTCATGGTGTCTGTTCACAGCAGTAAAACCCTAACTAAGACAAATCTGCCTTGCAGGAATGAATTTATTCTAAAAAGATATTTGTACCTCTCTTTTGCTATCAGACTACTAAAACAATGAACCCCCAGAGATATTAGAATTTCCCCAGCAATCTCTTCTTTCTGGAGGGAGAGACAACTAGAGAGCCCTGGCAGCAAGGCAGAGGAGGAACTTGTCAGCTGATCTGCAGCAGAGACAGACAGAGTGGTGGGCAGGACCCTTGGACAAACTGCTCACTTTCACACATCTCTTGCTTTCTCCTTAAAACTGACTTTATGTCAGGACTCCAAAGGCTGACTTTGGGGATGGGGAGGTTACTAGCTCTCTCTGTCCCTCCTCCCAATATGGCTACATTAGTAAATCATTCTGTCACTTTGTCTCTTTTGATTGGCTTATGGAGGGCCAGTGACTGAGCCTGGACTGTTAGGGCACAGACTATGACCTCACACTCTGATCTCCCTCCATAGGTACACTGAAGCACATGTACACACATAAATAAATAAAAAATAAATAAGTAGATAAATAAATAAATAAAATTTAAAATTTCCCACATAGCTGTCATATAGGTCATAAATGAAGTAAAAATGAATTTTTAAAATACTTTAAACCAACTTAAATTTAATTTAATTGAAATTAAATTACTTACCAGAATTTGGGAAATGAAACAAAAGCAATGCTGTGTAAATGCACAAGTCTGATGGTCTATTTTGAAGTACCCGAGTCAGCTTACAGTCCAGTTACAGATAAACAGGAAACACTGGGCCCCTTTTGGCTGCCACCTAAGTTTGCTGTCCCCACCCAAATGCTGCTAGTCTAGCTCTCTCCACCCCCAAAATTAGAAATTTATAGTATAAAAAAATTAATATTCAAGTTCTTCTAACAACCTTAGACATAACAAGGATACAAACCTTTAAGATGAGCAGGATGTGTAATACAGAGGTAAGCTCACACAGGGCAAATGTGAGGTAGCGGAGATCATGTGTGCTTGAGAGCAGCTGCTGCCCTTGCAGAAGGCAAGCTGCTTGGTTCCTAGCACCCACCTGGCAACTACCAAAGGTTTATGACTCCATTCCTGGGGCTCAGACGCCCTCTTCTGGTCGGTATGGGTACTGTATGCATGTGGTAGACACATACAGGACAGATGCAGGGAAATGTCCAGACATAAAAACAAAAGCAAAGATTTTCTTAAAGGTTTTAACAATAAAAAAAAAAAGTTGATAAAAAAAATAGTGTAAGATTTAAAATAAATAATCCAAGCCTTCATCTCTGGATCTGGAGAAAAAGGAGCATGCTAAACAAAAAAGTAAGAAAACAAAATAAATCAAATAAACTACAAATCAATAAAATTAAGAGCAAGAAATCCAAAACTACCAAATCCAAGAGATGGTTTGCAACAACACATTGTCTCTGGGGTTCCATCCAAAGAACAGGGCTCATCTGGCCATGCTATAAGGTCAACAGAGAAAAACCCAAAAGTCCACTTGCAAAAATCCTCACTAAAGTACTAGTAAATTTAACCTACTAATGTATACAGATTTATCCATATTTCTAGGCTGGTACAACATTTAAATGTCACTGATGGTCCTGGTGGCTCATGTCTTGATCCCAGCACTCAGGAGACTGAGGCCTGAGGACCATTGCAAGTTTGAGGCCAGTCTGGGCTACATAGTCAGTTCCAGGACAGTATAGGCTCAAACAGAGAAAATAAAACAAAAATATGGCAGAGGCAGGAGAATTTCTGAGTTCAAGGCCAGCCTGGTCTACTGAGTGAGTTCCAGGACAGCCAGGGCTATACAGAGTTGTCCTGGAACAATTATTCTGTTTTTTTAATACCGTGTCTCAGGAAAAAACAACAACAACAAAACAAAAACAAAAAACCAGAAGTTACAGGGCTGGCAAGGTGGCTCAGCAGGTAAGAGCACTGACTGCTCTTCTGAAGGTCCTGAGTTCAAATCCCAGCAACCACATGGTGACTCACAACCATCCATAATGAAATCTGATGCCCTCTTCTGGTGCGACCGAAGACAGCCACAGTGTAGTTATTTATAATAATAAATAAATCTTTAAAAGAAACACAACATTCAATATGAATGAAAGTAATTCACCCTATTAATCAGCAAAGGAAGAACTATCATGCTGTGTGAATTTAAATAGAAATCCATGAGACTGGAAAGATGGCCATTAGGGGCATGTGTGGCTCTACAGGGATCCAGGTTCAGTGCCCAGCATCCATCTGTAACCTTAGCACTCCAGGGGACCTAACTTCTCTTCTGTCCTTCTCAGGCACCAGGCACATGAAGGCAAAACACTTATACACATAAGAATGAAGCAAGTCTTACAATGCACTTAAGCTACAGAAAAGTATTTAAACAAAACCCAACCTCATGTAGCTCAGCAGTTAGAGCTCTTACAGAGGTCCAGGGTTCAGTGCCCAGCACCTGCCTGGAGGGCTCTAAACGAACTCCTTGGGCTCCCTCCCACAACAGAAGTAAAATGCCACCGCATCTAATATCACTACAATTCAAGCAGGCCACAGACCTAGTAAGTCGTGTTCAATATCTACCTGGGAAAGGAAAAGCTGTAGCTCTCAGTTTTATAGATTATAGGATAAGCTATAAAACTGCTAAAAAAAAATTCAAGGAAGATCAAAGGGAGTGGAGAGGGAGGGAAATAAGGGAAGGAGGGAGGGAGGGAGGGAGGGAGGGAGGAAGGGAGGGAGGGAGGGAGGAAGGGAGGGAGGAAGGGAGGGAGGGAGGGAGGGAGGGAGGGAGAAGATTGAGTGGGAGAGATGGAGAGGGAGAAGTGAGCAAGACTGAATGTGACTAAGATGTCAGAGTCAACACCACATAAATAAAAATTCTAGAAAGTTACCTCCTGATCTACAGATTCCAGGGAGAACATGGATTCCATCAACACAACATGAAACAAATGAAGTCAGGTCTCTGGTGCTGTTTGTCTTATGACTTCCTACAGCGGCCAGGGAGACCTACAAAAAGAGCTGGGCAGAGGTATGTCCCTGCACAGCATAAGAATGATCTGGAAGCTTATGAAACAGCTAGCCTGAAGTAACAGAAACAACTAGACAAACGGCCACACCAGAGTTGAAGGCAAGACTTAATCCCTGAACGTCGTCCTCAGACTTCCATATCTTCACTGTGGCATGTACAAACACTGTGTAGACACACACATACAGACTTCCTTACAAAGAACAGTGATTAGATACTGAAGGATGCAGATATATTGGTTACTAAGACACAACAGAAAGCCCCAAATTGGAATTGGACCCATAATACATCAGTTGATCTCAGACAAAACAGCAAGTCCAGGTGAACATCCTAGTGTGGCTGTCTCCTGCAAGCATGGTACAATCATTGCCATGATGAAGCTGGCAGGATGTGGTGAACTCTATACACAGTAAGATGTGATGACCTATATTTATAGGATTGGCCCAAAATTGCTACAAGAAAATGAGCAAAATCAGTGATAGTCAGGACAAGGCTGATGGTGGTGATGACATCGCCATTGTGAAGGGCCACTGTTCTCCTGCCCTGGCTGCACATGGTCTTGAGGGCCAGAGTTGACAGGAGGTAAATGTGCACTGGGGTCAGAGATGCTCTCCTGCTGGCCTTTTCACGGGGCACCCATATGGGGCTGAGACTTTTCAATGATGAAGTTATTCTGGAAAACTTACTGTCAGGTGGCTGGGAGCTACTCAGACCCTGCCTACCTGCAGCAGCTTCTCTCTCTACCCTCACAGCTGCTGTTTAAAAGAAAAAGCAAAGCAAAGGAAACAGAAAGAACAGGTATTTTTACAGTGGCTTCTGCAGTGCTCGATTCTCAAGTTCTCAAAGGAAATCGTCTCAGTCTCTTTTCTGCGGTGATAAAACATGGCCAAGGAAACTTATAAAACTAAAGGGTTGTTGGGCCTTACCTGGTCAGAGTGAGATAATGACCATCATGGCAGGGAGAATGACAGCAGGCAGGCATGGCATGGACATTTCCTATTCTGATCCACAAGCATGAGGTAGAGAGTGTGTGAGCTAACTGGGAATGGTGTGGGCTTCTGAAATCGCAGATTTGACCCCTGGTGACACACCTCCTCCAACCTTCTCAAACATTTCCACCCATGGGGACCATGGGGACAGGCATATGAGTTTATAGGGACAATTCTCATTCAAACCATGTTCCACCTCCTGGCCCCCATAGGCTTCCTGCCATAGCATAATGCAAAAACAAAACAAAACAAAAAACATAAAACATAAAACAAAAACACACACACACACAGTCCAGCTTCTAAAGTCCCCATAGTTTTTCAGTCTAGGCACAGTTTCAAAGTCTAAACTCAAGTCAAATTCTTAACTGTTCTCTCCTATACTTCCTAACATACAGTGGCAATGAATGTAGATGACCATTCCAAAAGAGAGCAGAGGGGCACAGAGAAGAAATACTGGACAGAAGCAAGACTGAATGAAACCCAGCAGGGCAAACTCCAAATCTATGGGAATAGCTCCACATCTAATGGCAAAGGTCTTAATGGCTCCACCCTTCCAGCTTTGCTGACTGCAACACATTTGTCTCTTGGGCTGATTCCACGCCCAGTATGTAGCTCTCCCTGGCAGACATCCCATGGTTCCAGCTTCTCCAGCATCTTGGGAGCCTCCAACGCAGCCCAGGCTTCACTTTCATAGCTTTATTTAATGGCCTCTCTGGGCCTCCATCAGGGACTCCCCTGCCACACACCTGGTCTCAGCAGCTTCCTTAACTGCACAGGAAGATCCCACAGCCCCTTACGCCTGTATCCATCCTGATTACAAAGCCAGAAAGAACCACATGGCCAATGCTACCAACTGCTGCCTGCTTGGTCTGGGACCTGGCTCCCTCCTTGCATTACATCTGCATAAACTGATTATAGGAGCAGATGAATCCTTAGGCCCTTTCTATTCACAGGTTGCAGCATTGGCTGGGTGGAGTCCCACCCTGAGGGCACCACGCCCTTTCTTCCCATCTCTCTTCATCCCTTTCAGTACAAGCCATGGCTCCCTCATTAAGTTTCCTAGTATTCTTTCTCCCCACACTGTACAGTTTTGATCTCTTTGTGCCCCGCTGGTACTTTTTCATTGCAGACCTGCCTAAGAGTGATCACTAATAACTGTGTGGTAGTCAATATTAGGCTGTCTTGAAATCACCTCTACTGGGAAATTAGTCCAGAACTCTCCAATGTAGCCTGGGGCAGATTCTCTGGACTGGAACAAAACCCAACCACATTCTTCTTCAATGTACCACAAGAATGGTGTCTAGCCACTTGCTAATACTGTCCTCCTCTGACACCTCTCAAGCTGGACTTCCACAGCCCACGCAGCTATCAGCACTACTGTCTTACAAGCTCCTAGGGATGGCTCCTTATCCCTGGTTACATTGTTCAACCACTTTCCTGGAACAGGGTCCCAAAGTCGTCCCCAATTTCCCAATAAACAGTATGGTCAGGCCTGCCACAGCAGCATCCCAGTCCCTGGTACCAAGTTCTGTCTGAGTTGTTGTCCTATTGCTGTGATAAATCACCATGACCAAGGTAATTTATAGACGGAAGCATTTAATTGGGCCTTACTTTCTAGTTTCAGAGGGTGAGTCCATGGCCACCATGGTGGGGAGCGTGGCAGCAGGCAGGCGGGCTGGTGCTGGAGCAGTAGCTGAGAGCTCACACCTTATCCACAAACACAAAGCAGAGGCAGAGAGAGTGAGCTAAAGTGAGAATGGTGTGGGCTTTAAATCTCAAAGGCCATCCCCAGGGACACACCTCCTTGACAAGCTCACACCTCCTCATCCTTCCCAAACATTTCCACCACCCGGAGAGTAAGCACTCAAATATATTAAGCTATGGGGGCCATTCTCGTTCAAACTACCACAGAAGTTTACAAACTACCCAGGCTATTGGGGGCTACAAATAGAACATCCCAGGTGATGGATACACATTAAAGCAAGGGTGGGACATGTTCTTCCCTGGCACCTGACTGCAATCTCATACTATGGGCTACTTATCAACTGTACCGTGAAACCTTCCTCCTCTCTGAGACCTGAGAGAGTGATCCCCTGACTTGCCTCACGCACCTCAACTCTCTTCAGAGTCCCTGCCAGGTTGACTTTCTGTGACATTACTAATTCTCCTAATGAATCTTAAACCGAAAGAGATAAACTGCATCAGTGAACCCTGGAGAGTTTCACTAAGTCATTCTCTATCCTGGATTTGGTGGCCCTTCCCTTCTGTCTACAGTACTTGTCTCGAGGGAATTAAGGCTTTTTTTATATTTCCATATGGAGAAAAGAAATCCACCTAGACATGTCTTACACTTTCCACAAAAATTCTTGATGGACTATAGGCCTAAACGTAAAATGTAAAAATATAATGAAACTTCTAAATATATCTATATTAATGTCCTTGTAGTGGTCAAAACTAAACAGATACTTAACATTTTATATCATGTGGAAGAGATTCCACTAAAGTTGATTTAAAGGTCAACAAAATCTAATCAGTGTTTTGTTTTTGTTTTTTGAGGGTTAGATTGCTTGACATGTTATATGTGATTTTTGTCATTTGAAATTATAGTAATAAGACTATAATATTTGTGTATAGAAAGATAAAAAGGCAAAGAAAAAAATAAATAGTTTGGGAATAAGCATCCGCTGCTTGGAGCTCTCCAGTGTGCCAATGCTGTTCTACCACACACATGGTTGTAGATCCAGAGGGCACCCAGCCGGGGTTCTCAGATTGTGTCCTGGAACAAGCAATTAAACCAGGGACCCAGAGATAATGCTAGGAACAGAAAGAATTTTAAAAGTATTAAGAAAGCAAGCACTTTGAAACAAGGAAGTGGGCCTTGGGGGTGAGAAAGGTTGACAGCTCAGTGGCAGATGCTATGCTTGGGACTTACATTCTAGTTGGTATGGACTCTTTCTGCTGTGCTCTGGGTGGGCAGGAGCCGTTAGACTTCTCTGTCACTGATTTCTCTCATATAACAGTCTTGATGCTCCTGTCCTTCCATACGTTTCTCCTACTAGAGCTCATCTGGAGAAAAGAGGTTTCTGGTTGAGAGATGACGTTGGACCTGCTAGGTGTCTGCTCAACATCTATGTCGGCCCTCACAAAAGTTAATGGAAAATGAACTGTACTCAAAACAAAATCTAAAACTTAATATTTGTGGTTTGTTTTGTTTTCAGTCTTTGCTGTCCTAGAACTCACTATAAACCAGGCTAGCCTTAAAATTGCAGAGATTTGTCTCCCAAGTGCTGTGATTAAAGGCATGTGCCACCCTGACTGGCCCGTGTACAGAATTTGCATAGCCTGGTTTTCAATACTTTAAAATGTAGAACTTGAAACAGGCTAACATAAAAACAAAAAGCTTATTGTGGGTCACCAGACACAACTGGTGTTAGCCATCTTGCTGTCAGGAGCTTGAAGGGACAAAAGGTACCACACGACAACAGAGAGGGAGAGGGTGTTTTCTCCCCTGACTACACAGAAACATGATTGAGCAATGTCATCACTCTGATGACCTCATTCCATCTTAAACCCTTAACAAAGGTCCCCTTTTGCACACCACATTTGGATTGAATTTCTACCCTAATACCTCACGAGGAGAAAGATCAAACTCCAATACAGGACACCATAGCCAGGCCACAGTGAGCTTTAGAAAAGGATAGAGAGAGAATGTTCTGCTTCCTTAAAAAAAAAAAAAAAAAAAATCCAGTGGAGGGCGTAAGAGAGAGGAAGATGCAGGGGAGGAGGGGAATTCGGAAAGCACTTCTGTTCCTGACGATGCAGATGGTAAGTGCTCTTTTGTAGATCCGGGGCTGAAGCTCAGTGATATGCTTGGGCCCTAGCATGGGTAAGGGGGTCAAGTGCTCATAACTGGCATGCTCAAATGATAGCAGCATGTACTTACTATATGGGTTAACCAATTTACTTCCAATCCCAGATAAGCAAAACCACCTGCACACGAATGCTTTAGTGGTTGCAGCTGAAACTAGGAAAGACTTAAACACACACATAGGAAAGTGTAACTATATTCTCCTAGTATGAAATGCTTTCCAGGGGTGGGGTAGGGAGGGAAAGGTCAATACAGAGATGCTCTACAGACAAGAACAGACAACCCAGACCAAAGCTAGGTTGCATTATAAGTCACTGGCTGACTTCTATACAGTCTAGAACAGACAAAACTTGTGATGGAAGGAATCAACACTGGAGACAACTTGAGGTTGTGGCAGCTGCCTGGAAGAAGCCAGGGCACTGAGTGAAGGAATAGTAAGATTCCTTGGTAAAGCCACGTGCCAGAATGTGTGTAGCCAGAATGACAAAAGACAGAAAGTCTGTAAACTATGCCTTGGTAAAACCTCGTCAATTTGGAGCTACCACACACCATGCACTGGCCTCCATTTGTATCCAAGAGCAATCCTTAAAACCAATACGGTACAGAACTGCAGCTGGTGAACATGCCCATCACCCCAGTGAGGAGACTGCCTAGGGGGAAAAGGGAATTAAAAACCAGCTGAACAGCTTATTCTCAAAATAAAAATAAGAGAAATGCGGTGATAGAGCACTTATGTGCAAGGCCTTGGGTCCAGTCTCTCTCTGGCTCTCCTTCTCCCTCTCTGACACGGTCCCACTATGAAGTTCAGGGTAGCTAAGCTGATCTCAAATTTACATAGATTCACCTGTCTCTATCTTCTAGGTGCTGTGTTTGCAGGTGTGTACCACTATGACTGACCCAGGAGTTCTTTCTAAATAGATTATACAGCCACAAGTCAAAAGACAGACTCTGCCATAGAAAAACTTAAGTTCAGCATGTGTATATAAAACTGTAGCATATACAAAGCTCATTTAAAAAAAAAATCAGCAAGATAGAGCAGAGTGGGCTACTGTAGAGGGATTTCACTGGGATGCCAACCTGGCAACAAAGATTGATGTCATCAATAACCAAAGAAGTTCAAAACAGCACACTACAATGTTTCCCTGTAAACAGTGAAAAGAAGAAAGTTGGAGTATACTCGATTCGTTTTATGGCAGTTCAGTAACACACTACAGTTACTGTTAACTGAAAGGTAGACAGGGAGGCAAAAGCCAACTGTACTTACTGGGAAATACAGAACTGCAAGTTCAGGTTCATGAAGCCATCCATGAGTTGTGAGGGCACTATGTGTAAGAAGGAGTTACACACACACACACACACACACACACACACTAAATTGTGTGTTGTGTGTGGAGGTGCTACCTAGGAGAAATTCTAAACTCCAGGTGCATTCTGATTAGTTCGTAGGGCTTCTGTACCAGCCTAGAGATCTTTGGTGGCCTTCAGCAGGGTGGCAGGCAGGTCTGGGCTTTCTGTGGCTAGCACTGAACAACACATATCCTCTTATCGATCTGTGATGACTTGAATGAAAAAGACCCCCATAGGCTCATAGGGAGAGACATTAATTGAAAAGACTAAGAATTCTGATCTTGTTGGAGTAGGTGTGACCTCTTTATGTCACTTGGGGTGGGCTTTAAGGTATCAAAATGCTCAATCCAGACAGTGTCCGTCCCTCTCTCTTTCTGTCAATTCAGATGTAGAACTTTTGGCTACTTATCCAGCACCACGTCGGCCTGCACGCCAACATGTTTCTTGCCATGCCAATAATGGACTAAACCTCTAAACCTGCAAGCCAGCCCAATGAAATGTTTTCCCTTCAGGAGCTGCTATGGTCATGGTTCTCCTCACAGCAACAGATGCCCTTTCCCAAGAACAGAACTAGTAAAAGACAATGAACAAGCTGGGTAGTGGTGGTGCATACCTTTAATTCCAGCACTTGGGAGGCAAAGGCAGGCCTGGTCTACAGAGTGAGTTCCAGGACAGCCAGGGCTACACAGAGAAACCCTTTCTCAAAAAACCAAAAATAAATAAATAAAATAAAATAATAAAAATTAAAAAAGAATTAAAAAAAAAAAAAAAAGACAATGAACAAAATTCTTTCCAGCACAGTTTTTATTAGTGGAACTTTGGAAATAGGCCCATATTCATCAGCATAAGCTTAGGTATTGATGCTGCTTGAAGCACGCAACACACCCAACACCACACAAATCTGATTATATTAACATGGAGCGGGGGAGGGGGGAAGGAGGGGAGGGAGGAGACAGAGACAGAGAGAAATGCAGTATGGAGGAGGAGTGTTCCACAGTCAGGGAAGGGACCCTATGGAGAGGAGCTGCCGTGGGCTTCAGTTTCTATCTACCTGCATGGCATGACCCCTCCTCTGGTCTACCAGCATCCCACCTGCTCAGAGCCATCCTACAGCTGTAAGATGCAGCAGTGATGCTAGAACTATAGACTGGACAGCCTACCAGCCAAGGTGGCCTGCTTGACTATCTGTAAAGTGAAGACAGCTGCCTTCCTTCTAGAAAAGGCCTAACCAAGTGAACTCCACACATTGAAAACTGAAGCCTTTGATCAATTTTTCATTGAGCTTCAAGCGCTCCTGTAGTGAGCAAGGCCAGACCTCCATGGAGCACAGGGTGCTGCTTTGTCTAGGACCCCTAGAGAAGGAACCCTGCAGACATCACCTGTCAGCAGGCAGGGAAGCGCTGGGCTCTGTCTACCCTCACTGTGTCCCAATGAAGCCCTTCACATATGCAGATGGGGACTCACCTGCTCCTTCAGAATGGCTCTCAGTCTTGGACACCAGGCACCAAACACACGGACAAGGAACAAACAGGCAGCCCTCCAGAAACCCATGTAACCCCTGAGTGTACACCCAGAATGGAAGGACTAGGGATTTGCAGAAACCCAGAGAAAGAATGTGTCATAATAAAAACTCCATTTAAAGTACTTTTTTTTTTTATTGATTTCATTGAAAACAGAACAAGAAATGGTCTGAGCCAAAAGACTGCTCATAAAACTGTCAAAAAACATTTTAACAGAAAAAAATAAACATGACTGCATTATGAATGTTTTAGAAGAGTCACGCACACACACACACACACACACACACACACACACACATACACACAAAAGGAAAAAAAAAAACAAAAAACAAAAAACCAACCCACTGTCGCTGCACTAATTACAGTATTTAGAAAGGTATATGCCAAAAAAAAGTACATGACCTGCCCGGCCACCACACAAAAGGTGATGGCAAATTTATTCAGCTACAAGACTAACATTTTAAAAAAGTTTTTCCTGCACTTTATTCTAAAATCATTTTGTTCTTTTTTTTTTTTTTTTACAGTTGATAGTTTATTTTCATGTGGTGAGTAGAGACCACACCAGATTCAGCACCGTTGTCTGTGTTTGTGTTTTTATTCTTTGATGTCCTAATGTTCAGTAATGGTAAAAAACAAACGAGTTTATTCATCATCATAGCGTGTGGCTTAGAAATCAACAAAAGGTGCCTGCGTCAACGGAACTGGCTGGGGCCAGTACAGGGTCTGCCTGCACACACCAACCTGCTTCCTCGCAAAGAAACACCAGTAAGAGGCTTGATATATAGGGCTAGATATAGGGTTTCTTTAAAAAGCAAACCCACATTTCATCAAAATGAGTGGTGGGTCAGCCAAACTCTCCAAGGCTGTAAGGGAGCTAGTGTCCTCCAGTGGCACATGGGAGCTGGTGCCAGCAACACAGGCTGTGGGCAGCAGGTCTAACGGAGCAGCTTGTAGGTGATGGTGGCCTTGGTGAGTGCCATACAGGAGCGTGACCAGACATTATACAAACAAAACTGGCAGTGGAGCAAGGGCTTCAGAGACCAGAGGGAGACGTGGGAAGTGCTGCAGCACAGAGTCACCACCAGTAACTCACAAGTTATGCAACATGGAGTCCCAGGTCTCTGAGGTGCAGGCCCAGAGGCATGCTCTGGCCTGAGCACTGGGCCAGCTAAATGAACACCTCGGGCCCAGAACATTCCTGAGAGGTGTCCATACCTCCAGCTCCTCTTGGACATATGTAGAGTTTCTTCCTCTCTAAATTGCAGTCACCAGAATCTCATTTTGAGGGTCCCACTAGCCACACTGGCAATTCATAGGGGGTCAGCAGCGGCTGCAGAGCTGGTATCTGGAAGGCCATTCTCCTGAGGCTCCTGGGCTGCACTGGCTTGCCGCTGGGCCAGGGCTGCGCTTGAGTGCCGACACTTGGGAGACCCACACCGGCAACTGAAGAGCTTGCCCTTGACGTCCCAAAAGCGCTCCCCATAGTCGAACCTGGGGGAGAAAACTCAGGTGAGATAACCCAAGTACCCCTAAGCTGTCCTGTCCAGACCCAGAACCCTACATGCTAGAAGCACATTCATGACTAGGAAGGCAGAAACCACACCCACCCAGCCAGGGTCACACACTGTGCCTGTAGCTGTACACACCCCAGCTGCTCCCCAGCCTGAATCAGGCGGGTACTGAAGAAGGCAATCCTGGGAAACCGCAGGTCCTGGTGTGACATGAACACTCGCACAGGCACAAGGTTGGGTTCGCAGTGATGGTTTATGAACCGGCTGACATTCCCATAGAACCGAGCATCAATGCAGTATACCTCTCCATCCTTTGGGGTAAAAAAGAGAAAGGCTGCAGTCAGTGATCACTCCAGGACATGTCCTTACCCCAGACACCTGCACTGCAGTCTTGAAAATCGGGAACTGGACAGTGGCTCTGCCAGGATTAAAGAACTTTCTTCTCTGGCCCACAGTGACAACTCGGGGTTCAGCAAAGCAGACTTCTGTTACAGCCTGAGGGTAGCCACAGGCCATGCTATACTAAATTCTGCAGTGCCAGAGGTAGGAGTACAATGCTAACCTGGGACACAGGAGGACAGGGTTCTAAGTGTCTCTGTCCCACAACTCTGTCTGATGCTGTGATTGTTTCTGAGCACAGAGGGACTGTAGGATCAAGACTTACTTAGTGGGCTGTACTAGCTCATGAGCCATTTAAACAGTTGTCTCACAGAGATCCTATGTGTGAGAAGCTCCTCTGGTGGGAGTATTGTATATACAGCAAAGGAGGCCTCTGCTGCAGGGGGCAGGCCTGACATGCAGGAAAGACCAGGAAACTGTCTTAAACGCTGACAAGGAGCTGCCCAGGATTAAATGGGCACCTTGAGATCCACAGGCAGACATGAGCCTGCCCACAGTGCACATCCAGAGCTTGCTGCTATGGGCCATCCCAGCTGTGGAGCTTAGGCATGATTACTACATACACAGTACATAAGAGAGGAGTGAGAGAATGAAGTGTGTGAGGAAGGCGCTGCAGGACCTACCTCTGTCTAGGATAAAGCCCAAACAAGAACCTGCTCTAGACACCTGCACATACCCATGTGAGTACACTCAGAATTCAGGCAAAAGTCAAACCCAAACCAAGAAGGGAAAAGCAAGGGTCAAAGATGGGTATCTGACAACATTTACTCAGTAACTTCCAAACTTGTAGGATATGAACATGGATGAATGTACTCCAGCAATATCCCTGAACAAGAGAGTTTATGAGAGAATTCACTAACCACTCAGATCAAAGACAGAGCAGCCCATGTCCTGCATCTGCCAGTAATAAGACAGTAATCTAAGAGATTTGGGTGTTATGGTTTTGAGACTATTTCTGTGGTGACAGCTTAGGAAACTATAGATTAACCTAGCCTATGAAGAAAACAACTCTAAGAGCAGCCACTACACATGCTAAAGGTACTCAGAACCGTGGGATCCACAGGGAATGAATCCTTGGGCTTCTCGGTTGGGTGCCAAAGTCCAGACACTGAAATTTCTGGCTGCCCTAGCCCATATTGTAAGGAGACATCAAGCTGACTGGAAGCAGCACAGTTGGACAGAGAGAGACCAGGCCTGTACATGAATAGCAGAGTTCGAATCTGAAGCCAGGCTAAAAAACAACAAAAGGTTTGGGGGGGTGGGGGGTAAGGGGGGAGAACTTGAAGGGAAAAGGAAAACAAAACTTTAAGAATACAAATGAGCACCGGGCACAGTAGTACCTACACACCTTTACTTCCAGCGCTCAGAAGGCAGAGGCAGGCGAATCTGAGTTCAAAGCCACCCTGGTCTGACTACACAAAGAAATCCTGCCTTGAACCCCTCTCACTCCTAAAGAAAAAAACTACAAATGACTCGGGTCAAGAAGCAGAGGCAATAATAAATAGTAATTTTCAGGACAGACAGAGCTACACAGTAAGACACTGCCTGGAGATAAATACATAAACAAGCAAACAAACACATAAATAAATAATATTAAAAAGTCAGCTGAATCTAGCTGAAGACAAGCAAATGCTACACAGGGACAAGTGTCAGGGGAGCTTCTCATGTTCTATATACCACCAACCAGCAGGCCATCAGAGTGCAGTCACTACAGACAAGTGCAAAATCCGGGCAAAGAAAAGGACATAGCAAGAGAATCAAGTAGGATTCTACTGAAATCCACTGATTACTCACCCCTCCTCCGAGTAAAGAAGCAAGATCCACAGTGCATCACTGCACAGGATAACTCACTGAGAGGCCATTTGCAAAACAGCCAAGGTGAAACCAGCCTTCATATCCCCAAAAGACAAAGAGAGACTCTATGTGCTGATGACTTCTGTACTATACTGGCAAGTGAAAAAGGAAACAAATAAAACTATACCACTTTCTGTATAAGCACAAAAAATAAGTACCTTTCTTTCTACAGATAGTCCCTGACTGGGAACAGGGGGAATAGTACCATGAGTGAAGTAGCCATTCTCCTTTAAAGCTCCTACTTGAAATCCTGACCTCACAGTGCATCAATCAGGGAAGTGACTGCAGCTGAGACTCAGTGCACACACAAGAGAGAGTTCATACCTCACACAACACAGAGCAAAGGCACTGGCTACGAACCAAGAGGTGGCTTCCACCAGCATGAAAACTGTGAGGAACTGTGGATGTCAGTGTTTGTGACAGCAGCCAGAGAAGACTCCAATATCCAGTAACAGAACACAGAACATGCAAAGTTTAAATATAATTGCTACTTTTAGAACATACAAGCCTTCTGCATAATCAAGAGTATGATAAAATGCTTGGATAGCCTGTATAAAGTACTGAGTCCAATCTCCCAGCACCCCAGTACAAATGAACAAACAATCTAGACGTTGTATTTTGGGGAATTATGATGTTTAAGGCAAAGGCTTCCGGCACTGAACCTGATTTGATCTGCAGAACACACACGGTGGAAGGAAAGAACCAATTCGCTCCGACCTCCACATTATATCTGTCTCTGCCTGTCTCTTTCTCTCTCTAAAAATATTTTGAGAGATTTTACTATGTGACATCAGACTGCTCCGCACGGGAGTTGGACTGCACATGTGCTGCCATGCCAAAACCACAAATTCTTAAATTTCCAAATCTGAATTAACTAACACATTAATATAAAAATGTGTAACAAACTGGTAACACAACCGCACAGAAATAAAATTACAATACTTCAAGTACTCAGTAAAATATATGCTAAGACCCAAACAGCTGCAGAAGAGCAGGACACACCCACAGCAGCTGTGCTATCTGTATGGTCCTAATATCAGCAAGGCTACTCTGACACAGACGGCAAGAACCAAGATTCTATCTATAGGTAAGTTCAGGGCAGCCCTCAACCTGAGCAGAGAAGTGAACCATCTATGGCCACGTGTCACATTGTTGACTCCGACTATAACTCCATAACTAAACATAAGTTCTAGCATCTTGGCCAGGTATAGTGGCACACAGTTAATCCTGCCCCTTAGAAGGCAGAGAAGGCTTAATTTCTGTAAATTCTGAGCCAGCCTGGTCTACATAATGAGTTCCAGGCCAGAAAGGGCTATAGAGTTATTAGACAGACAGACACACAGAGACAGACACAGACACAGACACGGGCACAAAGGTAGCTGGACAGATTTGTTCGGTGATTAAGCGTACTGACTGCCCGATCATCTAAGGAACCTGGGTTGATTCCCAACTCCCATGTTCACAACTGACAACAACTCCATCTCCAAGGGCACCAGGCACACCCATGGTGCACAGAAATACAATATGTGTAGGCAAAATACCCATACACATAAAATAATGAATGAATGAAATGAATGAACAAATACCTTAGCAGAAGATTTTTTTCTATGAAATCCATTCTCACAAAGGACACAGGGGTCTTAAAAAGGTGAGATTGCAACTGTGAGGCTGGGCTGATCACAGAAATCTACTGGTACCAGAAAACAGCAGGTCAGGTACGGGGCAAGGTCTGTGGGACCCAAAACAAGAGCTATGTGCACATTAAAGAGCCATAACTAGGGGCTGGAGAGATGGCTCAGCAGTAAAGAGCACTGACTGCCCTTCCAGAGGTCCTGAGTTCAATGGCTTACAACCATTTGTAATAGGATCCGATGCCCTTTTCTGGTGTGTTTGAAGACAGCAACAGTGTACTCACATACATAAAAATAAATAAATCTTTAAAAAAAAGAGCTGTAACTGATCAAAACATACTGCATATATTTTTAAAAAGAGACAAACCATGATCTATACCAACATTCAAAACAAAAGGGTGATGGTATGTCTCTGTAATCCCAGCACTTGGGAGGCAGAGGCAGGAGAAAGCCACAAGTTCAAGACCAACCTAATCTAGATAGTAAAATCCTATCTCGAAACACACAAAGGGGAGAAAAAATTAAAACAACAAATTTCCTTTACACCTGGCAATGGGGAGACACATGGACAGAAGAGCATCTGCCTTCTCCCAAGAAAGAACAGACGGCTGAACATTTTCCTTCAAAAACAAAACAACAACAACAACAAACTCATGGGATGTGGAAACGACTCAGTTAGTCAAGTGTCAGCCACACTAGGAATGTGAGTCTAGAACCCTAGCACCCCTGCATGGAGATGTGCTGTTGTATCAATAAGGCCAAATCAAGAAATACGGTAGGAAGCAACAAGACACCAGATGCCAATATTTGGCGACACACACATACACACACACACTACAGCTCAAAATAAAAAAGTTCCTTAAATGAATGTGAATAGCATGACAGAAGTCCCTAGTTATACAGAAATGTCAGGTAAAAGGAGAACAGCCAAGGCTCACAAGTACCACAGAGTTCCTTCAAGAACACAACAGGTATTAGTAGGCCTCAGGAAGCAAGTGCAGTGACAGCTAGGGACAGACACATCCGGATGAAGGACCTCTGTAGAGCAGTAACTGGTGTCTGCCTACTGCAGCTGCCTCAATACTTGGGGAACTCTACTCTCCCTGGATGCAGCAAGTTTGAGTTCAGTCCTGACTAGCTCTGGAAACCTGCTCAATGCAGAGGTATTTGAGAAAACTGTAGAAATGTGTGAGAAAGCTGGCCCCAGATAAGAGCCACCTGTGTGTGACTGGTGTGATGGCAATGCCACAGCTGTCAGTGAAAGTGATATCACAGAAAGACACACACTGGTAGAATGCAGTAAGATGGTTTATTCATTTTTACATCCTACAAAGGGGGTGCGGGGGGGGGGGGATGCTGATCCTGGTAGTAGTACGGGTCCCTACCTCTGGTCGTCTTTGCTCTTTTGCAGATCAGAACATTCCCACAGCACACATCCCCCACCCCCATCCCCCAAAAAAGAGACTGTGAGAAACCAAATACCCCAAGAAAAGGCAGTCAGGTGAGTGCTTTCTTCTCTTTTTCCTTGTCTGCCCTTTCTTTTATCATCTACATGCAAGACTTCTTTAAAACTAGGAAAGGGCAGCAGAGAAAAATCAGACCAGGAATACCTGTGTGAGGAAGGGTGAGAGCAGAGGTGAGATGCAGGTGGGTAGCGGGTGAGGTAGGAAGAAGGAAGAATTGGATGGGCCTGGATGGGATAGAGGGATATGCGTGCTCAGCAACAAGAGGCCTGGGTATTTACAAGCAGCCATGTTTAACAGGCCCAACAGGACCTACTGTACTTACTGGATATTCCTTTACCTGCTACACAGTCAGTTTTATTCACTGGAGTTTCAAAGCACCTAACAGACCTGAAACCATCCACATCAACCCGGAGGGAGGGTACTTCCCACAGGGTCTGGCCAGTGTCTCAAGGAGCCAGAGAGGCTGACTATAAGCCTGTGGCCCTACGGCTATAGGCACAACTCCAGAAGCTATCATTATCACTGAGAGATGTTCTGTCCAGAACTATAAGCCTAGACATGACTAGTGCCATACTTTAAAATAACCCTTCCACCTAGAAAAATTTACCGCTATGGTCTCCCTCATAAGTATACTATCATTGCTCAAAGAAAGGGCCTCAGCATGACCCAGAGAAATTCTGCAACTGTCCAGTGTATACTCACTGGTCCGAAACTTCAGAGACTGTCCCCAAGTTGCACAGCCACTACTGGGCTTCTCAAAGGAGTTGTCCTGTACACATATCTGGGCCTGGATTCTTTACTGCAACCTGAATGATGAAGCCACGGAAACATGTCTGCTCACTAACCAGTACCCAACTCAGAAACTCAGAGGCCAAAAGCACCGGCTGTAGAACCTAGGCATAAAGGCCTACTCTCTTAACTTTGCCCTTGAAACAGCAACTTTCTATACCTAACTCTGGCTCCAACATACCAACTTCATGCATGTGCTGTTAATGCCAACCTTTTCTAGAATAGGGATAGTGTAGACTGCCAGTCTTCCTTTGAATAGGCCTCATCTAGCTCATTTCTACTGTCAAGAGTACTCATGAAATTGCTGAGACCTTTCTATGTATCTGCAGTTTGTTCTGAGTTTCTTTGCTCTCAGCATGACTACAGGACACAGTGCACTTGAAGAGCTGTCAGGGATCCTGTGCCCAGGCATCTGAATGAGGCAATAAATAAATGTGGGTATATTCTGGTCAGGGAACAGCAGCTGTGGTCACCAACTCAGAGGGTTTGATCTAAGCAAGTATAGGAAACAGAAGGCCTTGACATACTTATAGCTTTGAGTCCTAAATGAACAAGAACCACTGGCATGGTATTCTTTAAGATAAAAAAGACAATGGAGGAATTGAGAATGATGGCCACATATCAGCGTTGGTGAGGGAGACACCACTGGAAGTGATGAAAGGAACATGGAAAGGGTGGGACTCTGACAAACAGTCCTAGACACAGGCCTCATCCTACAGCCAAGGAATGATGGGCATGACGCTCTTAGGGAGTGCTGACAGAGTGGGAGTACTTGCACGACCACTGTGCTAACATCCCTGGTGGGGAGACAATAGTTTCCCCTCTACCAATGTACTGAGAGGGCAAATGAAACTATCTTTATTCATACAGCACGTAACTGTATATGCAATAAATTCTAACCAATAACCCATTAAAAATACCAAAATTAAAAGGTGAATATAGCAATATCAACCAAAACAAACAAAAAAACAAAGCAACCATTTTGAAGTACTACCCATAATCAGTTGAGAAATGGAATTAAAGGCAACAGCATTTTAAGAACCATGTATAAGATCTATGTCTTATCCAGCAAGGCTCTGGTGAGAGAAATAGTCAAGCCCTGGTAGGTCTGGACACCTAGAGTGCAGTATACTGCACGTATCTGAGTAGACAAGACCTATGAAGTCCCAGTCAAGGCTGCAGAGCTGCTGACCATACGGACACCATACAGACTCAGATTAACCTGGGAAAGCCAAAGTTCCAGGCACTAAGACACACATGACAGGAACAGTGTGAGGACTAACACCGCTCGCATGAGTGAACTCTGCCATCAAGAGGGTGGCACTGGTACGAGAGTCAGAAACCAGACAAGGGACAAAACATATTCCATCACAGACAGCAGCATGTAGGTGAGAAGCAGTGTACTGGCCAGCAGTACAAGATGACTACAAGTCCTCACAGACAGAAGCAACCTCAGCTCTCACCTCAGACCACTCACCAAGGTCGACTCAAAACAGGTACGGAGCCAAACTTAGTTTCTATGGAAAGACATGGTGGAAAAGCTGTATGATCTTAGGAGAGAGAGAGGCTCCTCAAGACAGAATAGACTGGACATTAAAAACATTTGGCTGGAGAGGTGGCTTAGCAGTTACAGTGCTGGATTCCAGCACCTACATGGTGGCTTAGAGCCTTCTGTAACTCTAGTCTCAGGGGATCTGATTCCCTCTTCTGAGTTCTGTGGGCACTAGGCATGCAGGCAAAAATATATCATACATATAAAATAAAGTAAAACAAAAAATTATTAAAAACCTAAATAAGGATGCTATAAAAGCCCAGAGAATATAGAATTGAAATACTGGTAACCAGCCTACCACAAAACACAAAACAGACCTGTCTATCACCCAGAAGGGATGAGATGCACACCAAGCCAAGTATCCACCAATAGGAGAGGAGCTCTCACAGTCACCCTTGCCTGTTTTGCATGCACAAGCACACAGAAAGACAAAACTTAACTGAATTCAGGAATTGACAAGGTTTTGACACTCTTGAGCCTGAGAATGATGTTTGGTTTTTATTTGTGTTTGTGTGGAGGTGTTTTGTTTTGTTTTACTGTTCCAGGATGGCCTGGAACCAGCCAAGGAGGAAGAGCTGAACTTTTGGTTTCTTAGTCTCTGCACCATGTGAGTGCCTGGAGCCAATGGAGGCCAATAGAGGGCATCACAGCCTAGGGACAACAGTAACAGACAGTTTTGAGATGCCATAGGGATGCTGGGAATTAAACCCAGGTCTTCTGGACTATCAGGCAGTGCTCTTAACTGCTATACCATCTTTCCAATACCCATAGCTGGTCATAACATAGATCTTGCATCACAATTGCTAACCTCTTGAGTAACTTCAAGAGTCAGAGCCTGAGGTCAGAGTGGCCCAGTTCTCTGGGGAACTCCAAGATTGGGTGGTTACAGTTAGAGCATAGAAAACTTTTATTCCCTTACCAACTAGCACAGACTGTGAGATTTAGGATATTTACTAATTACGTACTTTAAACAGCATTTCATTACTTAACTCTGGCTGGTTTCAAACTCAGAAATCTGCCTGTTTCTGTTCCCATGTGCTAGGATTGAAGGTGTGTGCTGCTGCGTCCAGCTTAAGAAGTTTATAAAGAACAATTCCTGAATTCAGAAACAGCGACAGACTGGGGTGGTCTTAGCCACCTTTTGCCTGGCACAGAAGCCATAGGAAACCCTAAATCCTGGAGCAGACCAAGTTTGATCCTCCACTCTCTCCCTACATAGGATATTAGTATCCTGATGTCAATGGAAACAGAAAAGCCTCCTCATCATTTCTGGATCCTATGCTGCTTCCTATGTGACTCCATGAGCTGCTCTCTATTGCTTGGTCTTAGGGGACCAGCCTGGGAACTGGCGGACATAATGAGGTATCCCAGGTATTTCCTTGAGGTATGTGGCTTGCTACAACAACAGAGGTATCTCAAGTTAGGGGCCTGTGCCTTGAACACCAAAATGAGCCTAGAACTGTATGATAAAGCATACACCCATACGCACCAGTGACTCCAGAGCTAGACTGCCTGTGCCAGCCACTTTCCAGAATACACTAAAACCAACTGCCCAAGTTTTACATTTTGCAATCATTTGCTCATATGTGTTGGCCCTTCACATTACCTTATTGTCGAGATCAAAGAGGTAAGAGTCCTCTTCCCGAACATCAGCTTCAGAGTCTGAAATCAGCTCCCCTACGTATCTGTAGTGAGAAAAGGGAAGACCCGTCTCACCTCTGTGCCCTCAGACAAGCAACAATGTCATGGAAGGATACAGACACGGGACACTCTGGAAAAGTTCTATGGGCTGGGATCTGGATCTGGCCCCGTGTATTTGCAGTGCAAGGTGAGGAGCAGGGATGGCTTACCAAGATGCTAGTAGTAGAACTCTAAAGCTAGCACCTTTAGTAAATGACTGAGGCAGAAAATCTGAGCACAGCCCTAGGGCTAGCAACGGGGGCCTGGCTGCTGTAATCAGCGTCCCCACTGCTTATCCTCACTTCTGCATGACAGTGAAACATGCTCCCAGGGGCCTTAGAACATGAACGTGTATGAGAAGTTCAGAAATGAAAAAAAAAAAAAAAAAAACCAAACAAATAAACAAACAAACAAAAACACAATAAACACAGCTGTGGGACTCCAGGGACCCACTTACTCGCAGACAAAGGTGCCCAGTGGGATATCCTGGAGGGACCGCACACCCCAGCCCATGTCCTGTGTCCGATAAAGCTGCAGCCTTGCCCTGGAAAACAAGTAGAGGGTAGGTGGACATGTACCTGATGGTCCGCAAACCAACTGCATCCATTCTAAAGTGGGCGAGATGAGCAAACAGAGAAAAATGATGCAGATTCCAAATCAAGGAAGAATTATGACTCTGTAGGTGACTGAAAGCAGTTCCAGTCACCTTATAGACCCAGCATCACACACAGGAAGCTAAGAACCCCGGATTCAGACTGTCAAAGCATAAAGTATTACAGCCCTTGGTTTCCTCAACTTGTGGCCTAACTCACAAGGTAGCAGTGAAGACTAAAGGTCTCACCTCATAGAAGTGTCTCCACTAGAACCGACACTACTGCCAGTCTATTACTCAGGGAGTATGCCAGCAACAACCAGCCAGGAAGGCTCCTATTGGCTGGGTGTGTTCTAGGTAGACCATGCTTAAGGAATTCACCCTCTCTTGAAGGCATTCTCAGATAATGCCCTTCCAATTGGCCCATTTGTAAATATGGGGACACAGGTACTGAAGTCTGTGTACTCTGCCCTTGGTGCACTATGAACAGACCATAGCTACCAATGTTTAAAACTCGATTCTGGCTGTGACACAGGAGGCACAGGAAAAGGCACAGGACAAAGAGGGGGCTCAAGAACCAGGAAGAACACAACAGTTTGAGAAAAGCCAACCAACAACACAACACCATTCTTAATGTTGGTTGGCTTTCTCTAACACTAAAACCAAATTTAGCAAGCCCACTCATATCTCAGCCAGCCTAGCTCGGCTGGGCTGTTCACACACACACACACACACACACACACACACACTCCTTCTCCCAGACATTGGCTCTACCCACAGATATACATGCCTCTGGCCAGCGTGACCCAATATATCTACACCCTCACCTGAGACCATTTTGCACCACACGATTGCGGCAGTTCCTCCAGCATGAGCAGGCATGATTGCACTCGAAGATCAAGGGTGGTTCTGCCATGTTAAACTCAGGCAGAAGTCGGCCATCCTATTAATAGATGGCCACAAGGGCCAGCAGATGTCAACTAGCATTCTCTTTAAATGAACTTTAATGACATATTTTTACAAAATGCCCAGTCTGGCTTCAAATATACACAAACAATGGCTTATGGATAGACATTAACAGCTAGGGGAATAGCAGGGTTAGGCTCCACATCTGTGGTCTGAATGGAAATTTCACAGGTATGATACAGGTTTGAGGATCTCTGGGAGAAATCTTCCCTGGTTAATGCTGTTCTAATCCTCCTGTCCTGCCCTGCCCTGCCTCAAAACTATGCACCTCTTCTCTCTGCATACTTTGTCCCTGAGTTGCATCCTGGGTCCAAGGCGACTGTCTTAGTGCCTCCTCCCACTAGCACTGTCCGTTCCTTGTAAGACCATGACACTAAAACCTCAGGCCACTGTGTCTAGTGATAATAGCCATCCAGCTTGGCCTGGCTTGATCTTTCTACTCGTCATCTCTTTGGACAAATATATGTGGTAAACATATGGCAGGGCTCACCAAACAAAAACAACAAAGACGCTTCCTTCTACAGCTATGCCAGGACAGCCAGGATTATCCAGGTAGTGACAAAAGACATGGGTTTCAACCCGACGACTCTGGGAACTCATACCGCAGCCCCATAATCTACTTAGAATCACCCCTTAATTTCAGCTTGTCACCTCCTTCTACTTGTTTTCCATAACCAGCTCACCTCCAATTGTCCCAATGTCACTAGGACATCTGAGATTCAGAAAACATGCTCACAGACTCACTTTCATGGAACTTACCACATAAGCACATGTGCAGCAAATGTGTTTCCTCACCTTATCATACCAGCAGCGCATGCTCAGCTGGCCACACATGCAGGTGCTAGAGGAGCAGTCATCTACACACACGCAGTACTGAAAACAGAGTGGACTGCATGTCAGACAGGCATCACATTCCTGCTACCCAATCCTGCCCTTGCAATTACCACCAAATGCTTGGGAAAATCTCAATTGCCTTTAATTTGCTACCATCTCTCTTAGGAGCAAGGTGGAAAGGCTTGGGACACCATGAGGAAAATGCACCATGCTGGCAGGGAGCAGCAGGCAGGAGTTTAGACATGTGTAGCCTACAAGGGGCTAAAAAGCTCTTGCACTCAAGGCCAGATACCTCTCAGAAAAAGATGAGAATACAGAATCTCACAATCAAACTAACATTTATACGGCTTATTTTGTGAGAATCAGGAGACTCCTTTAAGCACAACTGTAAGGAAAAGCCTTTCAAATGAAAAAGTCAAAGAGAAATGGGAAAATTGTATTCCAGGCTATGGCTGCTGGGGCTGGGGAGCATGCAGTGCACTGCTTAGACCAGCATGGACCCTCTTGATCATGACTTAAGGACCAGGAGATACTGAGGCTCTGAGCAACCACTGATAGGGACACTTAGGGCCTTCAATAGGCTTTCAAAGTATGCTAGGAGAACTGGAGTCCTGCCTAACAGAGAACTTGAGGTTTTTATCTTTCTTCCACTTCTTTACGTCAAGACAAGTACAAAGAGAACAGAATCTCCTGGGATACTTCCACAGGCCTTCTTCCAGAATGGTGCTAAGTGCTAGGACCAAGTTCTAGGGATCTGCCACCCCTTCTTCCCACCAACCTGCAAATGAGTGATGTTTCTGTCAATGTTCATGGGGGATGTCACGCAGTTCTGGGAGACATACTTATAGTTGGTAGGACACAGCTCACTATCCACAGCATTGACACAGGGAATGGGAATGCGCTCATACCCTCGAGCGATGTCTCTGCGCAGAAAAGGGGGATGTTACTTGTGCTGCTTCAGCTTCTGCCCCGTGGAAGACAGACACAGCTGCCAACCAGTGCCCACACTAGACTTGGGTCACAGGGGCTCCAGCTCTCCTAGCCCACCTGTCAATGGTTTGCTAGACTCTTCTCAGTGTTAGAACCTTCTCACCTGCTCACCGTCTTCTCAACAGCAACGGGCTTGTCAGGGGCTGAGTCCCGAAGTGCTTTGCTCATCTGCAATGCACTCCACACCTGCGAACTGAGGCTTGCACACTGCAAGGGAGTCTCTCCTTCCTTGTTTTTCAGAGTAACATCCGAATCCCGAGAAAGAAAGAGGCTGAAAGGGAAAATAAAGGCCAACAAAACATTCAGGTCTGAATTTAGAAGAGACACAGTTAAGACATAAAATGACCAGCTATCTGTCATGTAGCACCAAACTTATAGCTCAGTGACTCTGGAACAAGCATGCCTTGCCAGGATCCTGCACATCTGCTCCCACCAAATACTTATAATGAGGCATCAGTCTTCTCACCTGAACATGTGTGTAGGAGCTAAGAGTGTTTAGCTAATTTTCTTAGACTTTGTTTTCTAATTTGCCCTTAAGAATAAAGGAAATGGCCGGGTGTGGTGGCGCACGCCTTTAATTCCAGCACTCGGGAGGCAGAGGCAGGTGAATTTCTGAGTTCGAGGCCAGCCTGGTCTACAGAGTGAGTTCCAGGACAGCCAGGGTTATACATAGAAACCCTGTCTCAAAAAACCAAAACCAAAACCAAAAACAAAACAAAACAAAAAAAGAATAAAGGAAACGATATGGAAAACAGGTGTTTGGGGTATGCAGAAGGGCAACACAGCTCGTCTGCCTGATGAAGGAAGAAGGGTTGCCACACCTGTGCTAGAGAGTTTCAAGTACCGCAAGGCCATTTCACTTCCCCTTTCCAGGTGCAGGAGAGGTGCCACCTGCTCATCAGAGCAGCACACCACTGCCGGCATGTAAAAGCACCCTAAACAGCCACCATTTCCACCTGAGAGGGAGAACCAATAGTACCCAGTTCCTACTGAAACTGTCCCCATACTGTTGGGTCTGAGACTTTGTTAAGATTCAACTAATAATGTGGGTGGGTTTGTTTGTTTCTGTTGTCTAGGACAACTATGAGCCCAAAAGGTACCATAGCTGATCTGAGATATCAATTGGAAAAGGTATTTCTCCACCTATATATAGCATCAGCTCTAGGTAGAGTGTAGACACAGCCATTTAACGGTCACTCTAGGTAACCTGGCAGCAAGCGCTATATTGGCATAGGGCTGCACTCACACAACACAGTCGTAGCGATTCTCCCTGGCTGCGATGTGCAGGGGTGAGTCTCCATGGATATTCACAGCATGCAGGTCACACTTGGCAGCCAGAAGTATTTCAGCTATGTCCACACAGCCTGAAAATGCTGCCCAGTGCAGACAAATGTTCTCCTCCTGCACAGAGATAAAATGAGAGCGCAGTGAAGATGGTTTCTGGCTCGGAGCACGCTGCTGGGAGCAGACAAGGACATCCTTGGTGCTTGAGCAAGCTGGTTATTCCTAGCACAGGCTACACTGGAGAAGGGATTTGTACTTTCATCAAACAGAGAACAAAAATCCTATCTAAACTGCAGCATTCATCTATTTTTTTTCCCACTTTAAAAGTAATATAATACAGGGTTGGAGAGATGGTTCATTGGTAAAGACCACATGTTTCTCTTGCAGAGGGTAAGGAGACCTGAGTTTGGTTCCCAGCACCCACAACGGGTAGCCTACAACCACCTATAACTCCAGTTCCAGAGGATTTAACACACACATCTTAAAAAATTTAGGGGAAAAAGGGTAATATAATCACTTACAGACTATTTTGAAAGTAGAATAATACAGAATTATGCCACCTTGAATAGGGTAATTATTAAAATAACTAGTAGACTTTCTTATTAATTTTAAAAGTAAAAGCACTTAATGACCTAAGTTTGACCCCCAGAACTCACGTGAAAGTGAAGAAGAAATCTGAGAAAATAGTGACAGTTGATGACATCTGGGAAGAGTCATTTTCCTTAAGGCTATGGCCAGTGATGGTTCACAACTGGATTTGGTAGTTATTTAAGACAAAATAACGGAGGACATTAAGTTGGACAGGGCTGAAGAAATAGGAAGTGGATCTGAGGAAGTTAGGTGTCAATACAATCAAGTACAGTTTATGAAACTCTCAATAAAATACTAAGTATTTAAAAGGCAGGAGCTGAAGAGATGACTCAGTGGCTAAGCCTGCTTGTTGCTCTATCATGAGGACTGGAGATTGGCACCCACTCAACAAGCAAGGCATCCAAACTCTGTGGGATGTAACATCTGGACACATGTGCACAGACACACTCACACATTATTTAAATCTCATGAAGTAATAATACTTACTATAGTCTCCTGTCAGGACACAATGGCAACAAACCCCTGCCGGCCTCTGCCCATCTATGGTCACCACTCCTTAAGGACTCACCTCAACTGAGCCTGCAACTACAGCCTATACATTATAAAGCTTAGAGTTTGCCCTTTCCACTGAATGATCAGCCCACTCCATAATTTATTAACTTCTTAATTTACTGAATGCTGTTTTTCCTCTGGAATGTAATACTAAAGGCTATTCCTATCCACTCCTACCTCTTGCCCTCTTTGCCTCTCTCTTGTGGATTCTTTCTCAGGTCTAGACATTCAGAGATAGAATTTCTGGCTATAGATATAAAAGACTGGCCTGAAGTGGTCTCCCCCACTATGACCAGTCATTGTTGCTTCCTTCCCCTCAGGAACACAGTCACAGACAAAACTCTAGCCTGAGCATGCCTTAGTTCCCAGCAATCCCTTGCAGTGAAAGCCATCCCAGGCTCCATAGTATCAGATCTGCCTGCTCTGGCAAGTAGGCAATACCAAGCCACATCCCAGGGCCCCATCCTGCAGGCCCGCAGGGGTCACAGTCATCTGCAATACTCTGGTGCTCTCCGACAATTGGACAGCCTCCCTCCCAGTGTCCACATGGTAAGGTGGAGTCAGGGCTTTTCAATTCACTGAACACTTGAAAACATAAAAACAAAACAGAGACAGAGTGTGTTGTCTATCAGCCTTGCTCGCTCGGTCGCTCACAAACCGCCCCAAGCGCAGGCTTTATTATTTCATTTATTTCTAAAGCAAACTGCCTTTAGTCAACATTATTACTCTGTCAAAAACCTTAGTCAACTATCTTTAGTTCTTTTCTGGCTGGCATCCTCGGTGATTTCAGCCCTCTGACTTTACATGGTTACATTCCATCCCCACACATCTCAGAGCTCAAGCAAAGTCTTGACTTCTCGGGGTCATTTTTTCTTAACAGAATGATCTGTTCCTTCTAGCCAGGATTATGTTGTTCTTAAATTCTAAGGCCCTACTCTTAGGAGACTGTTTACTACAGAGCCACCACATTGGCCTGTGATTGAAAGCAGTTTCACCTCCACAGTGGGGGTGGCACTTTCTGCTTCCATGTGTCAGACTGAGCAACCCCCTCCCCACCACCAGCGAGAAATGTGAAACAGAACAGTGTACAATCATGGCTATCAAATCTCCACAGGCAGCAGGAGACGGACCAGGGAACTGGAGCTGCCTACTCAGTCAGATACCACAGGAATCATACAGGCGATGGAGCTGCATGGGCCTGTCATGACCAAGCTTCCCACAGAGCAACATGAGCAGACCTGAGAGAAAGCACCCAAAGGGCTCCAATCTTTCAGCCATCCCTTCAGCCAGGTGGAAAGCACCATCAGCGCACGGGCCATCATCACCCTGCACTGAGAACTGCTATAGACTCACAAGACCAGACCAGAGAACAAACCACAAGAGAATTAGACAGACCTCACATCAATAGCTGTAACACACACACACACACACACACACACACACACACACCCCTCAAGAATATAGACAAACTGGCACCTGGCTTTAAGTCCTGACACACAGATAGGAGGTAAAACTGACCACTGACAAACCAGACCTGGTATGGATATTGAACTGGAAATCTGACCATTAGGCACCTGGTAAAATTGGGTCCCACACGCTCAGAAGGTAATTAGACATGGTAGAAATTACAAACAAAAACCCTTCGATTCCATTCCCACCAACACACAGTAAAGAAAAAAAATTACAGAGCGCTGAAAAAGGTAAAACAACTACAACAAAGAAGGGTAGTATATTAGAGCACACAATTAAAACCAGCTGAACCAAAACTTAGGGTGGAAAGCCAGTATGTACAATCTGACAAGACCATCCAAAGCCATCAGGACAAGTTCTTACAGTCTAATTCACATTACCTGAAGAAATCACAGCCAAAATTCAAAATTTGACAAAAACCCTAAATCACAGATTTAAGACATCCGATCAACCCACAGCTACACAGAGCTAAGTAACATCAAGGCACACCACAAAGTCTTCGTAACAGCTTGAAGAAAAAGCACATATTGCACAAACTCACACAAGAAGAGGTAAAACCGTTCCCACAGACCTTAGTAAGACTCTGGAAAGCAACACGCACAGCATAAACCCACTGACCAGAAAGAACTCTACACCAAGCACAAACATTTCCAAACACGAGGCAGGATACAGGCCATGCTGCCATAAAAATAGCATGAGTAGCAGGAGGAAGCAGAGATGGAAGAGAGGTCTAGTTGGAGAGGAGCAAGGCATGGCTGACAGTCTTCCCAGAAGTCAGTCTGCTCAAACAAAGCAGTAACATGTTACCAAGGGTCAGGACGTACTCACAGGTCATGTAGAAATAAATGGCCTCAAGTTTAAGGTGGAAGATGGAAAGAAACAAGAGTCTTCTGCTACATGTGCTACTGAGGCCTCCACAAGGGTGAACTAGGCCAGAGCTGCTCTCCTGTCTATGAGATCTTGAGCTCTATGAAAAAAAAAAAAAGATGTCTTTCTCTACTTCAGCAATGGCAAATGCTAACATGAAAAGGAAGGTAAATAAGGAGGAAGAAGAAGAAGAGAGGGAGGGGCACCAGCAGCAGCAGCAGCCAAGAGGTGCATAACTTTAATCCCAGTCCTCAGGAGGCAGAAAAGGGCAGGTCTCTGTAAATTTGAGACCAGCCTAGTCTATAAAGCGAGTTCCAGGACAAACAGGTCTATTATACAGAGGAACTTTGCCCGTCTCAAAAAACCTTCATCCACATCTCACACCATATAGAAAAATTGAATCAAAATAGACCATAGGCCTAAATGTAAAGTTAAAAATTATATGCCACTGTAAAAACACAGAAGAACGTCACTTTCAGTTAAAACAGTGGTTTTGTTGTTGTTGTTTTGTTTTGAGAAGGGTTTTACTCTACCCCAGAGTGGCCTTGCTAAACTCATAACAATTCACCTGCTTCAGCCTCTCAAGTGCTGGGATTAAGAAGCATGAGCCACCGGGCGTGGTGGCGCACGCCTTTAATCCCAGCACTTGGGAGGCAGAGGCAGGCAGATTTCTGAGTTCGAGGCCAGCCTGGTCTACAAAGTGAGTTCCAGGACAGCCAGGGCTACACAGAGAAACTGTCTCGAAAAACCAAAAAAAAAAAAAAAAAAAGAAGAAGAAGAAGAAGGAGAAGCATGAGCTATCATGTTCAGCTAAGCAATGCTCTTAAATAGGATATAGGAAGCAGGTTCCACACGCATACATGAAAACAAAGAATATTCTAATGTTTGCACTTTTCCAGGCCAGTACATAGCAAGTTTCAGGACAGCCAAAAGCTACTCAGTGAGTGTTAAGGAGAAGGGGGGGAAACAACAGCAACAGCAGTAGCAACAACAGCAAGAGGAGCAGCAGCAACAACAGGAGCAACAACAACAGCAAGAGGAGCAGCAGCAACAACAGGAACAAAAACAGCAGCAGCAGCAACAGCAAAAAAATCAGCAGCAGCAACAGCAGCAACAATAACAACAACAATGCTACCCAATGAAGCATGAGCTAAAGATCTGAATACATCCTTGACCAAAAAGCTATAAAACAGCAAAAACAGCAAAAAAGCCCATGAGAAGATGTTAACAGCAAACAGCCATTACATGAATAAAAATGAAATGAAGATCACAACAACCAGAAGCCAGTAACAGTGAGCACTCTAGAGACAATGTGGTGGCTCCTCCATTTCCAGGATTCATTTGGGAAAAGTTGGGACACAAATATTTGCAACTCATGTGTTCACCAACAGAGGGTCAATAAATGGCCAATAAATAGACATTTCAAGTAACAAGAAAAAACAACCAGAGTATAAAACGAATCCAGGACAGACACTCCTACAGAGAATTAGCCTCCATTTTGATAAAACCATGACAAATGATAAGATCCAGAAAGATGGCCAAATGTGAAGAGCTCACTATGCACTTTAAATTCAGTTAGTCTGCAACTACATGTCAAAGCAGCTAAATACAGTGTCATATCGGATAAGTAACAAACTTAAGGACTAAGTGTGGTAGCAGATGCATTTGATCCCAACACTCAGGAGGCAGAGGCAGAGAGATTGCTGTGAAGTTGAGGCCAGTCATATATAGATATAGTGAGTTCCAGGCTAGCCAGAGCTAAATAATAAGACCCTGACACTAATAAACATACTAACAAAACCAACACAAAAGCCAAACTTGGCAGCTAACTAATCCTTCCATATTGTAGGAACAGCAAACAATACTTCAAAGATAAGTGGTATTTATTTCTCAACAAAGCTATGAAAGCCAAAGGACTGCACATCATTTACATAAAACTTTGAAAATTATAAACTCTAGGGGTCAGTGAAATACAAAACGGTTGAGCAAGTCAAAGTGTTTGCTAAAGAAGTCTGATAGCCTAAGTTTGATCCCCAGAGCTCATGTAAAGATAGAGAAAAAGGACTGACTCCTGAAAATTGTCCTCTAACCTCCATATAGCCCTGTTACATGTGCAACCCCCACCCCTAAATAAGAAAGAAAGAAAGAAAGAAAGAAAGAAAGAAAGAAAGAAAGAAAGAAAGAGGAAGAAAAGAAAAGAAAAGAAAAGGAAAAAGAAAATGATGAAACGTAAAAACCTCAGTATCAGCCAGGCAGTGTTAACACACCCCTTTAATCCCAACACTCTAGAGGCAGAGGCAGGCAGATCTCTGTGAACTTGAGGCCAGCCTGGACTCCAAAGCTAGTTCTAGGACAGCCAAGGCTATACAGAGAAAGGCTGTCTCAACGGACGAAAGGAAAGGAAAGGAAAGGAAAGGAAAGGAAAGGAAAGGAAAGGAAAGGAAAGGAAAGGAAAGGAAAGGAAAAGAAGCTCAGCAGTACCTTAAAATAAAGCCAAACGGCCTGTGAAGAATGCTAGACTACGGAAGGCCAGAAGAACTAACATACTCCACTCATGTGCCCATACCAAACACTGCTCTTAAACGCAACTCATGTAAACTCAGGCTGGACTGGACCTTGCTTCTTTAGTTTTTACCCAACTTGAATTTGCCTGGAATGGACTAGGATAGCCCTTAAGAGATTCTGTCCCCTCTCTTTAACAAGGTTTCATTATGTAACTCTTGAGTAAGTTGCAGATTTGGAAAAGCATCTGGAAGAACAATAAAAATAGCAGTTAAAAGAGTCTGAATGAGGGTACAGTGCATGGGTGGGAAAAGGTGTTCTTGGAAACCATAAGGTTGCTAAATGAGAATCTCTAGGCTACAGTCCACAAACATCAAGGCTATTTCTACTGCTGTTGATTGCACACTAGAACCAGTTAGTGATACATCTGTGCTGCTTAATTTTTATCATCAACTTGATACAAGCTAGAATCACCTAGGAAGAGAGAATTTCAATTAAGGAATTATCCCAATCAGATAAGCCTCTGGCCAATTGTCTTGTTAATACTGATGATGGAGAACCCACCCCAAAGTAAACAACAATGGTATAATCATGGCTCAGCTTGTTTAGGACCTTACAAAGATAGACACTGCTTCCATCTCTGTGACAAGGAATTTTAGCAACAGATGGGTACAATTGTTTCCTGGATCTGAAATCAGTACCTTAGCTGGGATGAATGGACATTTGTTCAGCTATCCCCAGAAAAAGTCACATAATATCTACAGGGATAACAAAACTACTTCTCTGACTCTATAAAACTAGGCACCACAGAGTGTATTAGGTCAGATCATTCACATTTCTTTCTCTTTCAGGTCACGACCCCTACATGAGACCTGGTTCCTAGTGGTTTTTCTTGGGCTCCTCCCCTAGGTCATGTCAGTCAGGGACATGAGTCAAGAGAAAAGGATTGGGCATTTGATTCACACAAGCTACACACCCATGAACTCTTACCAGGCCAGATTTGCAGGGATCCAGTACAAGATCTATGTTGGGTCAATAAGATGTTGACTACAAAGGGCCAAAATAACCATCATGTGCTAGAACTCAACTTCAGAGATCTAAGCCCTCCAGAAGGAGATGCTGCTCAGGGGCCTGGCTCCTCTGGCCTTCTAAAAGGCTTTTCCTTAAGGTTCCTAAAGCACCATGAAAAACTCACATTATCCCGGATATTGATGTCAGAACCTTTAGACAGCAGCAGCTTCACCAGATCCACGTGCTTGTACTCGGTGGCCCAGATCATAGGTGTCCAACCACCATCATCCTGAGTGTAAGAGACAAATATTATCATCACCAGACAGCAAGTGAGAGAATGACTGACTTCATGCAGCTTGCTCAGGACTAGGGGTCCTCAGAGAAAGTCAAGGCAGAGAAAGTTTTCTGGAAAGTCAATGCAGGCACTGGCTCCCACCAAAGGTGCAGCCCAGCCCCTCTGAAGTAGGGAAGATGAGCTTCAGCTAACACTGTTGTTAGGACTGAACATCCAGTCAGCCTGAAACGACCCGGGAAGGACCCAGAGCAAGGTTTGTGGGAAGAATGAATACAAGGTTTCATTCTTGCTCATGGCCCTGTGGATGACAAAGCACAAGACCAACCAGCAGATAGACATATCAGACACAGACGAAATTGTCACTGCCTTTTTTTAGAAGAGCAGCAGGAGAGAAAGAGCAATCCTGTCCCCTAACTCTGTAAGGTCTATTAAGATCTCATGAATGGCCTTCCTATCACTATGGTGAGATCAATGAAAGTATTTCATTTAGAACAGAAAAGGTATCCTGCAGGAGCTGAGTGTTCTGTTAGCACTCATCAGTCTGGAGGTGGGAAGATAACCTCCTCCTACACACCTTCAAAGGGCTCCCTATCCACCCACACATGCATGTCCTTGTAGACACACATAGCCTCCACAAACGAAGATGATCTCTCTATAGTCAACTATTGGCATCATCAGAGGCAGTAGTAACATAAGGGCACATATGCTGCATAAACACTAGCCCAGAGTGACAAGAATAGAATGCCTCGCAGTCACCCAACAGGTTACTGCTAAGGGCAGTTAAAATAAATCAGACCATGCTACTTTCAGACCATGAAAAAAGACAGTACAAGCAGCCAGGACTAAAGCAAAATGGCACAGTGTACTGGCTAGTTTTGTGTCAACTTGACACAGACTGGAGTTATCACAGAGAAAGGAGCTTCATTTGGGGAAATGCCTCCAAGAGATCCAGCTGTAAGGCATTTTCTCAATTAGTGATCAAGGGGGAAAGGCCCCTTGTGGGTGGGACCATCTCTGGGCTGGTAGTCTCAGTTCTACAAGAGAGGAGGTTGAGCAAGCCAGGGGAAGCAAGCCAGTAAGTAACATCCCTCCATGGCCTCTGCATCAGCTCCTGCTTCCTGACCTGCTTGAGTTCCAGTCCTGACTTCCTTGGTGATGAACAGCAGTATGGAAGTGTAAACCGAATAAACCCTTTCCTCCCCAACTTGCTTCTTGGTCATGATGTTGGTGCAGGAATAGAAACCCTAAGACACACAGGGACATGAGGGAGATGGAAATGCAGCCATAACAAGGATCAAAGGGCCCTACAATGGTGTGTGGGACAGTCTTGGAGCCAGCTCTTTTAGATCATCTACTGGACTGACATGTATTTGTAGACACCTATTGTGTGCCTAGCACCAACAATGCAGCATAAATCACAGAATTGGTGAAACACCATCTTATGACTGAGGGGAGTGGGGCAGGTTAGCAAACAGCACATACAGTGCGATAGAGGGCAGTGCCAAAGCACAGCCAGATCTGGGAAAGAGGCCTAGGTACCCTCAAGAAGGACAGAAGCTATTCTGGGTATGGGAGTTTGGGAGACTCTGAACAGACAGGAAGGAAGCCTGACAGAATATCAAGGATGGAACCATTAGCCAAGTATTGCACAGAGGCCCTACAAAGCAAGAGGAGAATATGGGGATGAGGCCTGTGCTGGCCATTTTTAGTCAACTTAATATAAGCTAGGGTCATCTGGGAAGAGTGAACCTCAAGTGAGAAAACGTCTCTGTCAGAGGTTGTATAAACAAGTCTGTGGGGCATTTTCTTGTTTCATAACTGATGTGAAAGGGCCTACCCTGGGTATATTATCTTAGAATATATTAGAAAGCAAACTAAGCAAATAAAGCAGTAAGTGGTAGTCTACCATGGATTCTGCTGCAGTTTCTGCCTCCAGGTCCCCACCCTGACTTCCATCAATTAGGGACTATAACCTATAAGATCAGATAACCCCTTTCCTCCACAAGTTACTTTGGCTATGGTGTTTATCACAGCAACACAAACTAAGACAAGGCCTTTAGGGGGTTGTGGGCCGTTAAGCATCTGAAATTAAGAGTAGGAGATAAATGAAGAAGGAGGTGGAACAGCTATGCCACTGTACAGGAAAATGGCTTTACCTGGCAGTTGACATCCATCTGTCCATTTGAAAGCAGATACTGAACCACATCATAGTGGCCTTTCTTGGCAGCCAAATGCAAACATGTGGAGCCCTCTGCGTCCTGCAATACAAATGTCATTCAATCCAGAGAAACTATTTATGACTTAGTTCTTGGTGCAAAACACAGAGAAGTTATGCTCTCAGCCTAAAGGAGGTCCTGTCAACAAATCCACTCGACTGAACCCAAGCTAAGAGGAACAGCCAGGGTCCTGTCTCAAAAGCCCATAGTTAAGACTCAAGTCCTTTGTCCCTATATTAGGGAAACCCTTAAGTTGGAAAAACCCCTGCTCCAATCACATATACCTATACAACTCATATATCATCATGAAGGAACTGGCCCATTTCTACTCACCCTGAACTCAATAGCCCCAGGCCTCTTGACATAATGAGCATGCTTTACCAACTCCTTCCAGTAATAGTTCCAACATGAACATGTGTCCTGTCCAGTCTACAACTGCACCTTAAAGGACTTTGGAGAGCTAACCATGGTCACAGAGCACATGGAAAATAGAGTGGATGGTAAGAGCCATTCGCATGCAGAGAATTTAAAACTAGGTGGAAAGAATAGACAAACTTGATGTACAGATGTAATTCGGCCATATTACTGCTTCTGTCCTTTGCTGCTGGGAGTATTTCATTAGCTTTTGATTCTGCTTCCTCCTAGATTCTATACTCATCATACTACCTGACAATAAATAATAATAATAATAAGAAGAAGACACCAACCAAGAAGCTCCAGAACGGGCAAACAACCCACACAACAAAAAGTGAGTAGAGCCACTGGGCCAGGCCTAGCTCTTCTGCCTGTTTTCACTGATCACAAGGATTCTGTGAATATACTGGCCACTGCTCTGAGAGACAATTCTCCCCACTCTCATTTTTGTGATGACCTTATCTCTATTAACTTTCTCTCTCAGAGTCCCAACACTTGAGGTTTAAACACTTATGAACACATATCAATACATCTGATATGAATTAGGATGCCCATCTTTCGTAAGAGCTGCTGGGATACACAATTATATGTCACTGATATTGAGAATCAACAACTGGAAAAAAATTTTAAAGATGTATTTATTTATTTTATGTATAATGAGTATACTGTTGTTATCTTCAGACACACTAGAAGACTGCATCGGATCTCATTACAGATGGTTGTGAGCCACCATGTGTTTGCTGGGAATTGAACTCAGGACCTCTGGAAGAGCAGCCAGTGCTCTTAACTACTGAGCCATCTCTCCAGCCCTAACACTGGAAATTTTTTAAGAATAATGATGGCATACATAGCAGAAAGGATTCCTAGCCAGATGTACTAGACAGTAGGCAGGTAGCGCGCACGCACGCACGCACACGCACGCACGCACGCGCGCGCACACACACACACACACACACACACACACACACACACACACACGACTTCATGCTATCAAGGAGTCTATGTGTGTGTGCACGTGTGCTCATGCTCCAGAGAGTGAGGGGTGGTTCTTAAAAGGTAAACTGGAGAGTAATTTAGCCAAAGAAAACTCACAGGACTAAGACATGAAATCAGCAAATAGCAGAGGCTTCTGGTAAAAAAAGGCTGTGGTACACTGTCCAGTCATCAGTAATACTGTCTTTTTATTTTACATCCACCATGGAAACATCTGCACAGCTTCCTTACCTTCTCACCTACCCATCCCCAAGTAACTCTTACTATCCAGTTTGCTGATGTATCTCAATGCTTCTATAATACAATAGCAGGGGTCTTGTATAATTTATAATAGTGTGCATCAACCCACAACCCCTTTTTACTTCAATGTAGTGATTCTCATCTATGAAGATAACATGTAACATTCATTTTGTCTTCCTTTTTTTCTATTGCTGTACATTTACCCATGGAGGTAGATGCCCTGGGGTTGGATTACAGGTGATGGTGCTCAGCAGCCTGCAGCCATGACTGCTGGCACAAGTGCTCTGCACGGTCTACTTACTTGTCGCTGCTCTCAGTCTCATCTGCTTTACTACTTCTGCTGTGGCAGCTACAGAAACTGTTTTCCAGACTCCACTTTATTTTCTCTGCTAGCACTTTTTCCCCTTTAAGTCTACTTCTTAGTACTTTCGCTAAAAAAAACGTATTTATTTTTAGTGCTATTTATCTTTAGCGCTAAAAGGCAATGGCTTAGTGATTCCTCTGGTGGAGGCATGAGTTCAATTCCCAGCATCAGTCCGTCTCGTCTACTTCAGGGCTCTTGACCCGCAGTGACTCCAGCTCCTGGGGATCTGATGCCCTCTTTGGTTCTTCCTAGGCACCTGCACTCTCATGCATAAACCCACATACAGACACAACACGGTAATAAAAATAAACCCTTAAACGTTCACTAAATCACCATATTTAATAGCTACATTCAAAATATTTACCCACAGGAGTTCTCACACCCTCACCAAGAAAACTCTTTGCAAGAGATGGAGACCACTGCAGAGAACCATAACCATTGCAGAGTCGTAGAGACTGGTCCCAATTGATATATCTACAACACAACGAAAGGCTGAGGAAGTACTGCAGAAGGGGTGGAAAGATTCTAAGGAAACATGAAGTTGGCTGTGAGATTATGTCCCCTAGAAATGTCAGAGAAGCTACACCCATGAAGTCTCAACAACACAGCTGCCAAAATATGAACTGAACAAGGACGATACCAATAGACATGCTAATGGACAGGAAAGCGCATGAAGACTTAAACCTAGACAAAGAATTGTAGAAAACTAAGGGATGCAGAGAGTGGAAGGAAAGGTGTTCTTCAGGAAATAGCCCATACATTGGCTAAATACTAAAGGGTCAGCTCTAAAACACAAACTGAGCAGGTTGCAGGTTGTCTTTATATACTTAGGAGTGTGTGTGTGTGTGTGTGTGTGTGTGTGTGTGTGTGTGTATTACATACCCACGTATGTATGCAATTAAAGAAAAAAGAAATCATGAATGTGAAAAGGGAGGGGCGGTCCTGAGGGAAGAATGGGAAGGAGGAAATGATGTAATTATATTATAATCTTAAAAAATAAAAATATTTTAAAAAGCATTGTTCACCTCTAATTAGTCTACTTATACAGTAGTAAAATAACCCTACAAAGTTATTCCATTTGCACACTACCTTTCTCTGAACTATTAATAATGTATGATTTATTTGTAAATCTGTATAAACTCCATCATATGTATCTTTGTTTTAAACAGCTTCTTGTCTTTTCAAAGTTTTAAAGAAGTGAGTCTGGGTGCAGTGCAGACTCATGTAACAGGTCTCAGTGTCACACAGGTCCTCTGTACCACGACACCCAAGAAGAAGGTCAGCTCAGAATGGGCATTAAAGGAAAAGCTCAAGTGTACATCATCAAGACTGTTGGCTAAATCTGTTCCTGACAAACTGGAAACAAAGGCAAAAAGAGGCCCAGCTAAGGATAAGTCACCAGACAAAAAAGAATGAACTAAACAGAAGACAGAAACAAAGAATAACTAGGCTTCAGCGGCCAGCCAAGCCACTAAGATCTGCTGCAGAAAATGGAAAGGTTGAGATCAGGAGGCTCCGGAGAGGTAGAAGACAAGTTTAACTAATCATGATTGTGTTTATTGATGTCTCCATCTCCATTTTTGTACAACCCAGAGGAATATTTTTACCAACTATGTTCTGAATGCAAGTTTGTTTTTTTAAAAAAGATTTATTTATGTATTATATGTAAGTACACTGTAGCTGTCTTCAGACACTCCAGAAGAGAGTCAGATCTCGTTACGGATGGTTGTGAGCCACCACGTGGTTGCTGGGATTTGAACTCTGGACCTTTGGAAGAGCAGTCGGGTGCTCTTACCCACTGAGCCATCTCACCAGCCCGCAAGTTTTTTAGTAACTAGAAACATTGTAAAAAGGAGAATCCCACCTCATTCCACTTTTTAAATGTAAATGATTTTTTTCAAAAAGGGTAATCACTCACTTCAATTTGGTACAACCAGAAGAGAAAGTGGGACACTGAACCATAGCAGGCTGGGACCAGTTTAGGAATCAGCTTACCATTCCAGGTAAAGGTAAGTTTTACACCTTACAATACGAAGAAGCATACTTAACAGCAATTTGGAATCTCAGTGATATACTTAATGTGTTTTAAGTATTTTAAATTACTTCTAGTCTCCTATTTCTAAAACTGTTTCCTTTAAAAAACAAATAAAATTACTCCTTGATCCTTGTCTGGTCAAAACTGTGTGCTAAGCAGGGTATATACCTTTAATCTCATCACTTGGGAGGCAAAGAAGGAAGATCTCTGAGTTTGTGGCCAGCTTCATCTAGTTCCAGGACAGTCAAGACTACATAGAAAGACCCAATCTCAAAATAACAGAAAAAACAAACAAACAAACAAACAAACAAAAACAAAAAAAAAAACAAAACAAAAAAAAAACCCTAGCAAACAAAGTTAAAAAAAAAAAAAAAAAGAAAAAGAAAAATTCTCACTAGCATCTTTAACATTTATATTTGTGGTGGTCAGTTGTAACAATATGCTATGAAAAATAAAAACCTGAGCATGCAGTATATATGTCAAAATGTGAATGTGAGGAAGTTAAGATACTGTCATTTGATAATGCTTTGTGAGACCTCGAAAGGAGAACCCTTCTTCACCAGGCTTTAGGATGGAGCATCACTGTAATAACTGCTTTAGAAGAAGCAGAACACAGGTCTCTCAGGTGCTTTGGTACATCTGTTAAAACTGTGCACAAACTGAAATGTTTATGTATTGATCCTTAATCAATAAAATCTCAACTATTAAAAAGAAAGATGTTTAAACAACAGCTTTTGTGTTTATTTTATTGAGACAGTGTCTAGCTGTGTAGCCCAGGCTGGCCTTGAACTCAGAGACTCACCTGCCCCTGCCTCCGAGTGCTCGGGATTATAGTCATGTGCCACCACACCTAGTTTTACCTCGTTTCTAAAAGGACACTTTCTCTGGGCTGTCTTTTCTTCTCAAGACTTTTTTTTGTTTTGTTTTTTTGTTTTTCGAGACAGGGTTTCTCTGTGTAGCCCTGGCTGTCCTGGAACTCACTCTGTAGACCAGGCTGGCCTCGAACTCAGAAATCCGCCTGCCTCTGCCTCCTGAGTGCTAGGATTAAAGGAGTGTGCCACCACGCCCGGCTTTTTCTTCTCAAGACTCCTTTCTCTGGTACAGTGACAGCAGCCTCTTCTAATCCTTGTCTAGACCACTGCAGGCCAAGTTGGTAGCAGCTCAGGGTGTTTGCCAATAGGCAACCTGCAAGATTTCTTTGTCTTCCCTGCTTCTGCATGATGTATCTGAGTGTGGAGTACTCTTTGTTCGCCTTACTTAGGTTTTATTGAGTTGCTTTTTTGTTTGTTTGCTTACATCTGTGGATTACTGGTTTTCTTTGATAAGAACTCATGATCATGAGTTCTTCACCCTACTTTTTGTTTTCCTATTAGGTTTTCTCTGCTGTCTTTCTGAGGAACCAGGCTTGTATATGTGTTAGGTAGTTGGGGTCTTATAACGTTTGAATACTCAAAGAGTTTCCCTCACCCTTTCTTTTGCTGTACTAAAATCTGCTGCACAACCCACTCACACACTTCTTAGTCTTGATAGCTGACCTCAACACTTCGTAAATAGCAGCTTTGTAGGTTCCCAACTGTTCTAGATGAAAACAACACTCCCCCTTTTAAGACCCAAGAATAGTATTTAATACCAGAGTAATAGTGATAATCGTATTTGATATGAAAATGGATGTGATTACGTCTACACAGGTTATGGCCACATTTTATTAACAAACAAACAAGTACTGATGTGAAAAAGAATAATTTTACACCAGGGAGGGGTATTAGGGATGAATCCAGAGCCACACAAAGAAATGCTAGGCACACACTCTACCACTGACTGACATCTATTCTTTACATTGTTTATTTATATAGTTATGCCATAAAATATTACATTCTTATGTTTTGTTTTCAGTCTTATGTGCCAAGTCTGGCCCTTGAAGTCACTCTATAGCCAAGGATAACCTCTTATACTTTCCAAGTGTAAAGATTATAGACTGTCCCTACCATAACCATGGTAGTCTATGTGGTACTAGGGATCAAACTTAGCGATCTGAGCATGTTAGGCAGGCACTCTATTAAATAAGCTACACTCTCAGCCCTCTAGGGTTTTTTTCTACTATTTTAAAATTATTGTTATTATTTTGGAATTTATGTATTTGTTTGTTTGTTTGCTTATTTTGAAAGAGTCTTTCTATGTAGCTACAGTTGCCCTAAAACTCATTACATAGACCCTAGCCACCCTTGAACTCAGAGATCCTCCTGTCTCTATCCCCCCAAGTGTGCCATCACACAGGCCCATTAAATCTTAGATGTACAAATCTTCTTTTCTACAGCTAGTAAGACCATCTAAGCCACACTTTGTGATTTTCTTCTCTGGGAATTTCATATAAATGGAGGTTTGTGGTACTTATGCTTTGTATCTAGCTTTATATCCCCAAAGTTTACCTGGGCTGTCACATCTCTATGCTTTGCCCCTGACTGTCCCAGGGATGATGTCTGTTGAATAGATAGAGCACTTGCTCATTAATGCAAAATAAAGGATAAGTAAGTTATTCCTAGGGGGAGTACTGCAATAAGCCGTGCTGTTCACAGTGGTTTGTATTGCTTGGGTGTACACCTACGGCTAGAACTGCTTACTCACCAAGCCATTAGGAAGTACACTATTTTGAAAGAGGTTCTCACTATGGAACCTAGTTTGGCCTTTGAGTAACACTCCTTCTACCTCTGTAAAGTGAGTGTTGTTACCATGGGTTTTACTACCTTACAAAGTATATAATTTCAGCTATTATGTTTAGTTCTTCAATCCATTTTTGTGTATGTATCGTATGAGTACATTCTTCAATATATGAATACTAAGTTTTCCCAGCACCATTTGCTAAATAGTTGTCATAAATCAACTAACAACACAGCAATGGTTTATTTCTGAGATTTTGTTCATCTAATTCTACTGGTCTAAAGCTCTATCTTTTTTCTTTTCTCTTTTTTTTTCCTTGCTCTGCATCTATTCCCCCCCCCAATTAATTAATTTATTTATTCACTCTACATCCCCATCACAGCCTCTCCTCATCCTTCTCTTCCCCTCCAAAAAGCTGTATGTGGGGGTTGTGGAGGGGGGACAACCTTGGGTACCAAGAGACCCTGGCACATCAAATCACTGCAGGACAGGGCACATCCTCTCTCCCTGAGGCCAGACAAGGCAGCTCAGTTAGGTGAATAGGATCCACAACCAGGAACAGAGTCAGGGCCAGTCTCTGCTCCAGTTGTGGGGGAACCCACATAAAGACCAAGCCAAGCCTATAGCTGTATGCTTATACCAGAACTACCCCCATTTTCATTAATGTAGCTTTGTAATAAGTTCTGAAATAAGGAACTCGTTCTACTATTCTAGACTTCATAAAAAAATTCCATCAACTTTAGAATGGATATTTCTGTATTTGGTTGGAATTTTGATAAGAATTACATAGAATATGTACACACAAAGGATGACCTCCCATTTCTTTTTGTTTTTGTTTTGTTTAAGATAGGGTTGAAAATAGTCCAGGTTGCCATCAAACTCACTATGTAACCAAAGCTAACCTAAAACTTCTGATTTTGCCTCCCAAGTGCTAGAAGGTGTAAACCTGTGTACAGGGTTTTATATGGTGCTGAGACAGACACTCTTCCTTCCAACTGAGCTATATACTACACTATCTCCTTTAACGATTGCTTGAGTTTTCTTTTTTTTTTTTTTTTTAAGATTTATTTATTATATATAAGTACACTGTAGCTGTCTTCAGACACTCCAGAAGAGGGCGCCAGATCTCGTTGTGGATGGTTGTGAGCCACCATGTGGTTGCTGGGATCTGAACTCTGGACCTTCAGAAGAGCAGTCGGGTGCTCTTACCCACTGAGCCATCTCACCAGCCCTGCTTGAGTTTTCAATGTGCAAGCTTTTTCACTCTTTGATACTTAAATGATACTCTTTGATGGTTAAGTACTTAAACATACTTGTAAGTATTTTATTCTTTTTGATGTAACTGTAAATAAAATTAACTCAACTTCCTTTTGGATAACTTAAAGAAGATAGAAATAGCCGGGTGTGGTGGTGCACGCCTTTAATCCCAGCACTCGGGAGGTAGAGGCAGGCGGATTTCTGAGTTCGAGGTCAGCCTGGTCTACAAAGTGAGTTCCAGGACAGCCAGGGCTATACAGAGAAACCATGACTCGGAAAACTAAAAAAATAAAAAAGATAGAAATATAAAGTGAACACGGTGATGCACACCTGTAACCCCAATACTGAGGAAACTGAAGTAGGAGGATAACAAGTTCTAAGCTCACAGTTATATAAGACCCCATAACAAAAATAAAAGCAAAAACAAACAAACAAACAAAACACAAAACAGAGATATAGAGAAAAATGTACTGCTATTTATGCCAACTTTGTCCTATTATTTGTTAAATTGTTTTATTAACTCTAACAATACTTTTGTTGATCCATTATGTTTCTACACTTAAGATCACAGTAACTGTGAACTGAGAGACATTTAAGTCCTCTTTCCAATTTGGGTATCTTCCATTTCTCTTCTTGCCTAACTGCTCCAAACAAGAGGGACAACACAATCAAAGAGGGAACAAAACCTTTATGGCCATCTCCTTTCTGGCTGATTTGTCTATTACTGGACAGATATAGGTCCAGTGGTAACCAGGAGATCTTTACTAGCAAGCCAAATCACCACATATTTATATTTTACATTTGAAATGTCCCCAAAGTCTTATTCTTAGCTTAAAATTTGTGAAATTTTCATAGGTAGAGCCTGGCTAGCAGAGCAGGTCATCAGAGAGAAGCCTGGGCAGTTATACCTGCTCCTGAGCCCAGCTTACATCCTCTCCTGCTCTAGTCAGCAAGTTCCTGCTGCAATTCTGCCATGCCTTTTACACTTTGATGAAGCAGAACCTCTGAAATCATGAGCCAAACTAAATCTTTACTGACAGAAAAGGAACTACTATATCAAGTACAAAAGCTCTGCTAAACAATAGGGCAAATGTCTTGCTGGCAACAAGTTCCTGCAGTGTTTCAAGGAGAAACTGCTCCCTCTTCATCTAAGAAACATCTACACATGAAATAGGAATATGAACCTGACTGGGTGGGTACCTTCGGATCCACCTGTGCTCCAGCCTTGATGAGGTACTTCACTGCATCCAAGTGGTTGTTCTCTGCAGCCTCCATCAGTGGGGTCCGCTGGTCCTCTGAGCACGTGTCAATATTGGCACCCGCCTAGTAAAACAAAGATGACTTAGATGGGCTGAGTCAGTTTCCCAGGAAGTAAAAGCGTTGTGAGGCTCTGCATTTGTCGTGAAGAGATTTAACAAACAACACTAATACTGTTTTACTGACCAGCTGTCTGATTCTTCAAAACTGCATTCAAGACATAGTAACTAAAGCTGGAGCTATTCAGTGCTAGGGTACCCACACTGCACCAACAAGGCCCTGGATTCAAAGTCTAGCCCCAACACGTGCAAGATAACAGCCCACACACAGTCCCACACACCGACAGGCACAATTATTCTATCAAGCTCTAGCTCAAGCAGAGTATCTTTGCTAGATATCCTTTCTAAATTAACTGACATATAGGCACAGCAGGATATAGATATGTCTAAGAAAGGGAGTAGAGAGCCTCAACTCACGGGAGGGAAAAGTATTTGGGAGGGCAGAGGACAGTGCATCAATTTAGCCGGTTTTGCAAAATATTATTTTCCAGAATAAAACAAAACAAAAAAAAGCTTCAAGTGATACAACTTTTAGAATAATTTGTAACTTTTTCAATAAAAAAGGCAGATGAACAGACAAGTACAGCCAGGGAAGACACGTGATGTCAGCTGCGGCCGAGAGCGAGTCAAATGCTCGCATCTGAGCCTTCTCCACGGCATTCTCCACTAGCCTCTTAGACAAAGAACAAGGACTAATAGCTTATAAAGTAAATATTCACAGGGATTAAGGAAACTGACATTCTTGCTGTCAACAGTAAAAAGAGATTTCAAAAAGAAGAACTGTAGCTCTTCACAAAACAAAGACCGGAGATCAAGTGACCACAGCGAGGTCTAGCTGCCAAAAGCACTGACGGCAGAGGAAAGCCACACATCAAAGCAGTTAATGCTAACAAATAAGTATAAGGTGGTGGGGGTATAAAAGTAAGGCCCACCAAGTGGCTAATTAGATTTTCAAATAAAGAAATATATTCTTCACTGCTAGACTCTACCACACCTCCATCACAACACACACACACACACAAAGAGGGAGAGGAAGAGGGAGAGGGAGAGGAAGAGGAGGAAGAGGAGGAGGGGGAGAAAAACAGAACTGAATGAATGAATGAATGAATCCTGGATATGGAGTGTTGAAACCACCATGGTATTGGCATGACCTGCTTCCATAGCTTCCCCAAGTCCTGACTGAGGGTAAGGGTGCAAGTCTAAGAAGGACAGTGACAGTGGGGGAGGGGAAAGGAGGAGAGGGAGGGGAAAGGGGAAAAGTGGGATGAAGGTCTCTCATCAAGGCAAGAAAGTCATCTCCTCTGCAAACCAGTCAGTTACCCTCCAGAACTCCTCCAGGCACAGCAGGAAATACGACAAAAGAATAAAGTGCTGGAAAGCAGAACTCTGTCAATGAGTAGATACCCACAGACTGACTAATGCTACTAGATGGGCAACCAGGCATAATGGTGCTTCTGTGATCACTGTTCTCTCAGCCCAGGGGCCAGACCATGAGTATCCACAACACTGGCAAAAGAATAGGGAGAGCTACATGTTACAAGAGCACTTTCAGCAAAGGTAGACTAGAATGCCTTCCATCCATGGGACTAAGATTGTAGCCCCAAATACCTGAGGAGCGGCCAAACAACACGTAACAGGAGCCACAGTGCTGTAGTAGCCATGGACAATCAGAAAAACATAGAAATGCATAAAGAGAGGATCTCTGTCTAGTAAAGAAAGGCCTCATAGCAGCAAGCAGGTGAACATCAAATCTGCCCTGAATAGGCTCTGTGCTGATTGAGGCTGATTTCTTGTCTCGTTACCAAGTAAGATGATAATCTCAACTGTCGACTTGATGATACTGAGAATCACCGGGGAGACAGCCTTTGGGCGTGAGGTGCAAGAGTGAGCTCAGAAGAGTGAGCATTCAACGTGTATTCTTGCCTGGAGATGCAATGGGATCAGGTATCTCTCAAGTTCCTGCCACTACAAGCTTCTCCTCCATGATGATGCAAACCGTAAGCCAGAATAACATTTCCTTCCTTTAAACTGTTTTAACTTTTAATTAGAATCTAATTATACCTCCTGTACCAATACATTTAAGGGTATTTCCCACTTTCTGTTCTATGAAATTTAGTGTATCTGGTTTTATGTTGAGATCCTTGATCCACTTGGACTTGAGTTTTGTGCAGAGTGGTAAGTATGGGTCCTAAACTGAACACCAATGGTTCAGGCTCTAAGACCAACAATTGGTAAATGGGACCTCATGAAACTGCCAAGTTTCTGTAAGGTAAAGGACACCGTCAATAGGACAAATCGGCAGCCCAAATACCCAATTTTAAAATGGGGTACAGAACTAAACAGAATTCTCAACAGGAATCCAAATGGCAGAGAAGCGCTTAAAGAAATGTTCAAAACCCTTAGTCACCAGGGAAATGAATATTTAAAAAAGTCTAAGAATCCATCTCAAACCTGTCAGATTGACTAATAAGATAAAAAAACTCGAGATAGCACTTGCTGTTGAGGATGTGAACAAGAGAGACACTTCTCCATTGCTGGTGCGAGTGCAAACTTGCACAACCACTTTGGAAATCAATTTGGAATTTTCTCAGAAAAACTGGGAATAGTTCTACCTCAAGATACAGCCATACCACTCCTGGGTATATTACCCAGAAGATGCTCCAACACCCTACAAAGACACTTGCTCAACTGTGTCCACAGCAGCTTTATTCATAATAGCCAGAAACTAGAAACAACACAAATATCTCTCGAGTGAAGAACAGATAAAGAAAATGTGGTACATCTACACAATGGAATACTATTCAACTATTAAAAACAAAGATATAATAATGAATCAATCTTGCAGGCAAACAGATGGAACTTGAGAATATCATCCTGAGTGAGGTAACCTAGTTCCAAAAGGACATTCATGGTATGTACTCACTTAAAATGGCTATTAGCCATAAATACAGGTACTATGTTACACTACACAGACCCAAAGAAGCTAAATAAGAAGGAAGGCCCGCTGGGCGGTGGTGGCACACACCTTTAATCCCAGCACTCAGGGGGCAGAGACAGGCGGATTTCTGAGTTCGAGGCCAGCCTGGTCTACAGAGTGAGTTCCAGGACAGCCAGGGCTATACAGAGAAACCCTGTCTCGAAAAACCAAAAAAGGAAGGCCCAAGCAAGGAAGCTTGAATCTCACTTAAAAGGGAGGGATGTTAGGGAGGGGAATAGGGGGTTCAGGATCAGGTGTGGGGAAGGACAGTAGAGATGGCTAGACTGTTATAAAAATGAATGGAAATCTGCAACTGATGGGGGTGAGGAGGTGGGGGCATCTCCAGGACAAGACAGAGCCCTGGGGTAAGGGAGGCTCCTAAGAATCAATGGGGATGACCTTAGCTGTGACTACCTACATAGGGGATATGGAACCTGAAGAGGCCACCTCCTGTAGCCAGACAGGAACCCCAGTGGACAGATGGAGACACCAACTCACTCACAAAACTTTCAACCCCAAATTTATCCTGTCTACAAGAAACGCAGGCACTTGGAGTGGAGCAGAGACTGAGGGAACAGCCAATGAATAGCCGGCTGAACTTGAGAAACAGTCCATGGGCAAGCACCAACCCCTAACACTATGCAAAGCACACTCTGCTATGCTTGTAGTCATGAGCATATTGTCCACCCAGCATATGGCACCACCCAGCAGTGGACTCAGATATAGACACCCACAGCCAAACAGTGGATTAAGCTTGTGGACTCATGGAAGAATATGAGGGAGGATTGCAGGCCCTGAAGGGAATAGGAACTCCACAGGAAGACCAACAGAGTCAACTGACCTGGACCCTTGGGGCTCTCAGAGTCTGAACCACCAACCAAAGAACAGACACAGGCTGGACCTAGGCCTCCTCATTCATATGTAGCAGATGTGCAGCTCAGCCTTCATGTGGACCCTAAACAACTGGAATGGGGCTATCCCAAAAGCTGTTGCCTGTTTGTGGAATATGTTTTTTCCTAGTTGGGCTGCCTTGACTGGCCTCAGTGGGAGAGGAAGCTCCTAGCCTCAAAGAGATTTGAAATGCCAAGGGAGGTGGGTGGGGATATCCAAGGAGCCTCCACCCCCTCAGAAGAGGAGGGGTGGATGGGGGAAGGGCTGTGGGTGGGGGTGCCAGGAAGGGGGCAATGAAGGGGATGTAAAGTGAACAAGTATAAAAAATAAAAAATCTAATTATAGCACTCCTCCATTTCCTTGCCCCAGTCCTGCCCACTGCCCCTCCCTCTAACCTTTCCTACACCTCTGCCTCATTCAATCTCAAACTGATGATCTCTTTTCTCCTCCTCCTCCTTCTCCTGGCTATGTGCATAAATATATGAATACAACTTGCTCATGCCAAGCAGTAGTGGCGCATGCCTTTAACCCTAGCACTTGGGAGGCAGAGGTAGGTGGATATCTGAGTACGAAGCCAGCCTGGTCTACAGAGTGAGTTCTACGACAGCCAGGGCCACACAGAGAAACTCTCTGGCTCCAAAAACATAAACCAACCAACCAACCAAGCCAGCTGAGTCCTTTTGGTGTTGTTTGTATGTTTGATGACCGATCACTTTGTATTAGATAAACCATTAGAGAGTCATCCCCTGGAGAGATTAAATCTCCCTTTCCCAGCACTCATTAGTTGCTTTGTCTAGTTCTTTGCCTAGGAGCAGGACACTATGAGATTCCCTGCTTCTGTGCTAGCATGTCTATTAATACGGTCATTGTTCAGGTCATAAATTGTGGAAGTATTATGAGTATAGCTTCTCTGTCATTTCTAGGAGACTCAACCTTACCTTAAGTTGCTTTTGTAAACATGTTTCATCATCATAACAGTAGTTAGCACAACAAATAAGAAGAGTCCTAGCAGCTGGAGAGATGGCCCAGTAGTTAAAAGAGAACTAGTCTAGTCTAGGCTAGTCTTCCAGAGGACCTGGGTTCAACTCCCAACACTCACATGGCAGTTTATCAAAACTATAACTCTAGCTCCAAGGACACCTCTTCTGGCCTCCAGGTACTAGGCATGCATGTGACGCACAGACATACATACAGGCAAAATACTTCTAGATCTAACCATTTATTTAAAAAATAAGTTAAAATATATTTTACAAAAGAAAAGAATCCTGGAGTCAGTCTGGCTCACTGAGAGCACCCCAGAGAAAGACTCTGAAGAGCCATCACAGTGGGGGACTCTAACCAAAGCCTGTGGGTGATCGCAAATACAAAGGCACTACACAAATGCTGTGATCTGGAGGAACAACACCCCTGCACTCAGGAAAAACTAAAAACAAATATATTCTATTGTTCTTCCTGGAAAATGTTGGTGATACTGATTAGGTTGGGGGGTGAAACATACACAAAAATAGAGAGCACCTAAGAATGGCACTATACAGCCAAAAAACAAAAAATAATAAAATAAAATAAAATAATAATAAAAAGAATGGCACTATAAACACTGCAGGATGTAGCCCAAGTACCTATGAGGAGTGAACAAGCTGTGCCAGACTTAGCCAGACTGACAGCTCTTTGTTAGAGCTCCTATATATAAAAGGTTACCCAGACACACAGTTCATTTTGTAATATGTTCAGGCGAACAAGGCACCACCCATGGGTGGTGAAAACTTAACAGAGGGTTCAAAGGAGGACTCACCCATATACAAGCTAACCATACAGAGATAGGAAGCACCACTTGGCCTCAAGCAACAAAAACAAAAGATGATGTGTGGGGAGCCTGGAACATAAAGTAAACAACCCTAGTCTTGATACTGAGCTTCAGTCAGAACTCACTTGAATTTCCTCCTTTTTTGCATATACCCATTTGATTCTTATGTTATGCTTTTCTGTTGTTATTGTGTTGTTGTTTTGCAATAAATGAAGCTAGATACCAAAGAATATGTACTACTGTAGAGGCTAAAATTGGATGAAAGTGAACCATACTGCCTGTTGAGTGCCTCAGGGTGGTTGGTGGTAGGGCCAGAAACAGACAAAGATATATTGTATAAAATATAAAAAGTATTTTTCCACTGAGAAAAGCAATTTAAGGAGGGAAGGGTTTATTTTCCTTCCAGAGCCCACTGCAGGTTGGTGGCAGCAGGAAGACAGTGAGGGACACCTGTGCTCAAGAAGCTGCTTCTCTTTCAGGTAGTTTCCATCCCAAGCCCAGAGAACAATGTGGTCGTCCTTTAGGGATGATCTTTTCCATGTCAATTAACCTAATGAAGATAATCACAGGTATACCCAGAGGCTAATCTAATCTAAATAACCCCTCATAGGCTTGTCTCCTAAGTGATCCCAAATTTTCTCAAGTTGGCAATCAACAATAGCAATGAACATACTACAGTACCAAGCCATATTCCCAGAGGGACCATGGCCAGAAATCAATCCATAAGACCCTACCCCGATGTAGAAAAATCCTAGCAGAAGAGAGTTAAGACAGATGGGGGATGCTTCTGGAGATCATATGGGGAAGTGTCAAAGGTCATGGACCTGAAGGATTGAAAATGACCCTAAATATAATGATAAGAGAATTCAAATTCAGATCACTGAGGCAAAAGAACAGTTTTTGATGCAACCAAGACTAAGCAAAACATCACATATGAAGTTTCAGAAGTCAATGCGTCAAGCTCAGCATGGTATCTAGAAACCAGAGTTTTGTTACTGCAGGAGACATCCCAATGAGTAATTGGAAGACAGATGTCAGTACAGCACCTAGTAGTATTAGTGAGAAAAGATCTGCGATCTGTGCATAGGGAGCAGCTCAACCATAGCCAAAACAAGACAATAAATGACTACAGATAGATTTTAAAAATACCATTGTGAACTTAACTAAGAATTTCTAAGCTTGACAGAACAACAAAGTGTGCATAAACATGCATGTATATTTATAAAAAACAAAACTTTCTGTGAAATTTGGTGTCATGAAGAGAAACAACAATTACATGTACAGTTATTTTAGAAGGATAAGGGAAAAAATATACAAAACTTGTTCAAAGAAATAAGTACTGAAAAGCTTACAAATTCTGAACTAGAATCAGGAAGCCACAAAGGACCCCAAAAAAGAACCAACAAAAACAAAGAGTCTTTGAGGCTTATATTATCAAACACTCAGCAAGAATCTCAAAACACAGCCAAAGAAAATCATTAAGTCCCACAGAGAGGAATCCCAATCATATCACAGCAGGTTCTGACCTAAGAATCCAGGTGAAAGTAAAATGGTCTCTACAGAGTGCTGGAAGAAAGCCAGAGCCTTGCAAGCCATCTGCTGGGTGAGAATGTGCACCCCAATAGCTACCATCAAGAAAGGAAGCTGGAACACAGACTTTCAAGATAACCAACACTGAGACCTTGGCCACAGCCTAGCCATAGAGAACAAGTATTAGAAATGAAACAAACAAGCAAACAAGATAATTATCCTGAAAGCATTCAAAAGGACTGTCCAAGATGAAAGGGGAACAAAGTCTGTCCATACAGAGATCCAGAAAAACCTCACAGACACAGAAATGAAAAGGCGATCTATAATAATGGGACAAATGAGGAGCAAGCTGGCAGGACTATGTCCTCAATAATAACAGCCTTAAACAGAGAATAAATTCACAAAATTAAAAAAAAAAAAAAAAACACTAACTGGATTTTAAAAAAAGATCTGATGATAGGCTGCCAATTAAGAAATGTATTTCAGTAACACACATAGTTCAAATAAGCAGACAGGAAAGTTGTTATACTTACATAAAATAGATTTTAAGTAAAACAAATAAAAACCAACCAGGCTGGAAAGATGGTTCAGTGGTTACAAGCACTTGCTGCTCTTCTAGAGGACCTAGGTTTGATTCACAGAACCTACATAATGGCCCACAACTGTTTCTAACTCCAGTTACAAGGGATAGAAATGCTTCTCTTCTGGCATTCAGTCACCAGGCATGCATGTGGTACACAGACATACACGTAAACAAAATACTCATACACATGAAAGAAAATTAAAAAGAAAAGTTAAAGGTCGTTATATGACATAGTAGTCATTTCAACAAGAGAAAATAACAATTATAAATATATATGTACCCAATACCATAGAACAGATTATATAATATGAATATCACATTTTAAGGAACAGAAAACACTCTCAACACTGTGTAGTTGGGGGCTTCATAGCATTCATTTGATGATCTCAGTCAGACCAAAATCAACACAGAAACAGTGGAGTTTAACTGAACTATGGATCAAATGAACAAGCCATACATTTACAAAACACTTCACGTTAGAGCTGCAGAATGTAAATTCTGCACAACCACATATGGAAAACAACCTGTAGACCAGATCATAAGTAAGTCTGAATACATTTTTAAGACTTATTTTGTTTTTAATTATGTGCATTATGTGTATGTACACAAGAGCTGGAGTTACAGGAGGCTGTGACACCTCCTTCCCCTCATGCAACATGGTTTCTGAGACTCGAACTTGGTTCTTCTGAAAGAGTCGTCTATGCTCTTAATTGCTGAACTATCCCTCCAGCCCCCAAATAATTTTACCTCCCCTGAAGCACCCCCAAAACAACCCTGAAACCACAGCATGTATCTCCAAGGGCAACAATGAAATAAAACTAAAAATCAACAAGAAAGAACTTTAGAAATGGCATTAGGTACAAAGAAATTCAACAGGATTCTCTTAAACAACCAATAGGCCAATGAAGAAACAAAAGAGAAAAGTAAACTATTTCCTAGAAATCGGAACTGAGGAGATGGCTTAGGAGGCAAACTTCTTCCAGGACAAACAGGACAACAAGAGTTTGTATCCGTGTAAACGTAGCGTTGGCACGGCAACCTGGCTATATACTGGCACCCAGGAGACAGAGCGAAGGGATCCCAACTACAAGTTAGCTAGCTAGGCTAGGTTAGTCTTCAAGCTCTAGTATTTAATCAGAGACCCTATATGAAGTGGAGCTGAGTTAAGGAAGACATCTGATGTCAACTCTGCAGTACATGCACATTTTCTAGAACAAATAAAAATACAACACATCAAGAGCTAAGAAAGATGTTTATGGCAACAAACCACCTCAAGAATTAGAAGTCTCAAGTAAACTCACAATATATCACTAAGGAAATAAAAGGGCAAAACCCAAAATTAATAAAGAGAGCTAATAAAGATCAGAAGAGAAAGAAATGAAATGGATAAGAACGAAAAAGAACAAGACCACGCTAATTTTTAGAAAAGATGAACAACACTTTAATTAACCTAAAAAAGATGTAAAAACACACAAGCCAAACAAAGGCACAGAGTAGATTCACATGAACTGACATCACAGAAACACACATCAATAGAGACCAGTGGAGGGGTGGGGGGTAGGGGAGTCACATGATAGCGAGACATGGGAGACTTTCTGGACAGTTAAAACCCACAAGAGTTGAATAATAATAATAATAATAATAATAAAAATAGAATACCCGGAGTCCACGAAATAACAATGAACTTGCAGTGAAGGAAAAGAAAATGTCTTCTGACAAACAAGAGCCCAGCAGTTTCATGGCTGAATTTCTCCAAAATTTTAAAGATTAATGCCAGTATTTCTAAAACTATTTAAAGGGGGAGGAGAACACTTTCCTAAGCCAGGTCTAAAATATCAGCACTGACACCACCAACAGCCACAGCATCAAACCCCACAGAAACAACTATCCCTAGTGCAGAGATTTAAAAAAAAAGAAAAAGAAAGAAAGAAAGAAAAAAAGAAAATCTATACAAAACACCAGAAAGTTAATTAAACAGAAGTTAAGATATATCACCAGGATCAAGAGATTTTTATCCTAGGGATGCAAGATTGATTCCACACAGCAACCTCCACCAACTTCTGCACAGTATAGGAAACAATGGGCAGAGTTAATAGGTGGCCTACAGAACAGAAGGAAGCAAATGAAAAATATTCATTCAATAAGGAATTGATTTCTAGAACTCACACACCTCAATAACAAATAACCCAAATTTTAAAATAGACTAATGATCTGACATTTCTCAAAAGAAAATAGAACCAGAACCACCAGAATGTGAAAAGTCCTCAACACCTCTAATTGTCAAGGAAACACAAACTCAAAAGAAAAATATGTAACAGATGCTACACAGATGTGGAGAAAGGAGACCACTTACAACCTGGAGACTGGCACCATGGAAGACATGGATGGAGCTGAGCAACCAAGTGATCCAGGAGTACAGAAAGTGTACTTCTGGGTGTGTGTATATCGAAAAGAAAGGAAATGTGTATCTGAGAGATCTCTGCACAGATAAGTCTATCACAGTCCTAATCACAGAAGCTATGACACTGAACCAAACCTGGTGTCTACTAACAAATGAGCAAAACCACAGTGGTAGACAGACACACGTAACAGTTGCCATGAGCACGTCTGTGGCCCTGCATTTACAGCAACATAATAAAACCCTGCACATTCTCACTTGTATGTGCCAACCACTAGAAAAGGTGCGGGGGGATTAGAGAAGGTGGCCTATGGTTACCAGAGTGTGACCGGACGGGAAAAAGAACTTCCTACATTCTAAATGCATGGTGACTGGGCTGACACAGTCAACTGAATATTTCAAAATAACTAATAATAAATGCTCTGTATCACATAAATATATACAGATACAGTGAGTCCAAAAGTTTAAAATACAAAGTATTCCCATGATCATAGGGTTTTTTTTTAATATTTTACATTTTTTTTAATTAGGGGAGATGTATGCATACAACACAAGACATGTGAATATCAGAACAATTTGTGTTTTCTTCTTCCACAATGTAGAACAGACTCAGTCGTCTCGTAAAGTTAGAGCAAATTATATTTGTAGCTTAAACAATGAAGGCTAGAGAATTAGTCACTAGGAGTAGAAGAGGGAAGGATCTGGGCTCCACTAAGCCTCCATCTTCTACAGCAGACTTTAAATATTGAAGCCAAGACTAAACTAAAACTACCAAGTAAGTTGAGACACAGCTACTCTAACAGAGGCAAATGTCGGGATAAACGGTAGAAGCACTCAACAACCATGGGGCTGGGAGGCATCTTCTTATGATGGCCTTGAGGTACCACTGCAATTAAGATCTATTCAAAGCTATCCTTCCAAACCTGAACCAGCATGTGGCAGATGTCCACGTGGCCAGCCTCCGCAGCAGCATGTAATGGGGAACGCTTATTTTGGTGCTCCATTTTGAAGTTGGGATCAATTCCATCAACTGTAAACAAACACAGTTTTACCAATTATATCATACGCAACCATAATGTCCTTCCACAAAGATGCTTATGACATGGACATCTTCAAGATAAAAAACAAGCTCTGGAGCCATGATGTAGACACTTTACCACAATGGCCTGTCTGCAGGCAGGAGTCAGACCCACTTGTACTTTAGGACCAAGAGAACCTATGCCAGCCCCACATGTCAGTACCTCCCCATGCCTCTTGCAAGCTCATGCAAACAGTGCTAAGGGCCAACAGCTCTAAGACAGACAGGTCTCAGGAGGACAAGTGTGACCCTGAAACTCAGACACTTACTTTTTGTTTCATTTTTATTTGGGGGGACACAAACCTCACTATGTAATGCAGACTGTCCCTTAACATTGAAATCCCCTACCTCAGCTTCCCAAATATTGTACATTTTTTCTATTGTACATTTTTACCCAAAGTACCATGCAAAAAAGTAATGAAGCAATTTAACACTGCATGAAGTCCATGAAGGGTAAAAACTAATTTTTTTGTAAATTAAGTGAACTTTCCCATCTTCCCCATTCCCCTCAAGCAAGCTTTAGCTTCTTTCATGACTTGCCGTCAGTCAATGAGCTCTTTACTCTTGCTCTCAACCTAACAAAGATGGACATTAGAGATCAAGCCTAGAATTCTGAGCTCAGGTAGCAAGCTATAACTGGGCCAGCACAGGCTCAGGCATCAGAGAGCTAAGCCATGCCCAACAGCTGCAGAGGTGCACACAGCAGCCCTCTCCCGGGTCACTGCATGCAGCAGCACTGGTCCTCTCAACACAAGCACTGGGCTCTTCACTGCAACAACAGGACTGGGTCATGCTGCTTTTCCTACGTGCACTTCTGCTTCACCTAATCATCACCTAACTAATTCCTTTTTAAAAACTAGAGATGCACAGAGAACATTTCTAGTGTCAAGAGGCAGACTAAACACCAGGGAACACTTTCTTTCAGACAGTGAGACGGGGCTCATGAGAAAGGGTGTAACTAACAAGGCCTCGGGTGGAGCAACTCACCCAGCATGAGAAGCACCTTCTGCAGCTCGCCCTGCCTGGCAGAGAAGTACAGCTGCTTTGGGTGGAAGCGAAGTTTCTTGGGTCTGTAAAAAGCAAAGGACGGCAATCAGCACCAGACTCTTATTGTCAAAACAACAGGGCAATAGGTACAGCTGATGTTGACAGCATTTGCTAGCATGTTTCAATCCCTGAGGCACTGCCCCAAGCAACTGTCCTCAGATGTCATTAAAATGATAAACACTAAAACACTATTGGTGACATGACTCAGAGCCTACCTCGGGTACAGACAAGCTGCTGCACCAGAGGTTCAGGGGATCCCAAGAAGTCATCATGCACTAGTCATCACTGACATGCAAGATGGCACACTAACTTCCAGGGTGACCTCTACAGCTCAAACGATGACAACTACCATGGGTGATACTAAATACCCTATAGCAACAAGGAAGGGGCTTCAGCCAATGTATGCTATGAAATTTACATCAACTCATAAATAGGGGTTAGAGGTGGAGGGTCAGGAAAAGTCTGGAGCCTGGTCAATAGATAGGGACTATGGGTATCACCAGATGGGCCAGGACAGAAATACTGAGAGACTATTCAGAATAAGGAAGAGTAACAGAGGGACTTGTCTGTTTGTTAATGAGTGACCTACTTTTCCTCCAGAACAAAGTAAATTTAGAGGTCACCTGGATAAACCTCCTTAAGGAGTGCAATGCTGTCCTCAAGAACAGAGGACACAGGTGGACCTGTGAAGCAAGAAAGACTGCAGTGTAGGGACTAGACTACACTAGGCAGAGACTAGGCAGCAGGTAGGAGCTCGTGGAATAAATAGAGTGTGCTCTAGCGGCCTTCAACAGCTCACTCAGTAAAGGTCATGCTCAGGACAACAATAACTTCACTTCTTGCTCTCGGCATAAAACAGAATAATGTGCAACAATGTATCCCAGACAATGGGAAGACATATGAGGCTGACACCTCACATGTTCATCCTTTTGATGAACAGTGTTATTCAGAAAGCTGGAAACTACTAAGAATGCCTGGGGAAGACCATGACTCTAAGCTGTCTCTGAAACACAAACACAAACACAAAACAACAATGACAAAAACCACCAGCCTGGCTCTTACTTTTCAGAGTCTAGAGCGATCAGAGCACTTTCCAAGGTTTCCTTTCCTGGGCCCTGGGAAAGGCCAGACGTCGGCCTCACGAGCCCAGCCGGCCCTGCAGGGTCGAAGCACTCTGGTGCCTGGGGGGCTGTGCTCTGCGATCTTTCATCCTCTGGGGCTCCAGCAATGCTTCATGGAAGGAAAATATTAAGATGTTGAGTTTCATTATTTGGAAAACCTCTCTTTCTCACAGAAACCAATGAATATATAAAATAAGACCTACTCCAACCAGACCACACAGGCTGCCTCTGAGTAGACTCAACAACCAGTCTATTCAGACCTGCAAGTCGCAAGAGAGCTGCCTGAACTGCAGAACCCCTTCCCCGGTGGCACGGGACACTCAGAAGTCAGCACAACATGACCAGGAGTACCATCCGCTTACTCAAGCCTTATTTTAATAAAGAAGCTTCAGGCTCTATCTAGCGAATCTACTGCCTCAGAATACTGGATTTAACAATCAATAGGAAAGTACTAAGACCTTCCTAACCCATTGTTCAGCTGTATGTACATGCTTTTTTTTTTTTTTTTTTTTTTTTTTTGGTTTTCGAGACAGGGTTTCTCTGTGTAGCTCTGGCTGTCCTGGAACTCACACTGTAGACCAGGCTGACCTCGAACTCAGAAATCCGCCTGCCTCTGCCTCCCGGGTGCTGGGATTAAAGGTGTTCGCCACTGGAGATCAGAAACCGTGATAAATGGCAAAGTTCACTGAGACTTTTGGCAAAGGCAACAGAAACTGGTTGTCTCTTTAGGGATGTTATGTGGAAAGCTTGGCCACTGCTACTTTGTTTAGTACCTGCCCGTGGTCGTGTCAGCCCTGCCTTCAGCAGCCAGGCTCTTCTCCTGTCCAGGGGCTAGGGTCACTGTAGAAGTTGTGTCTGCTTTTGCTATGGTCACCTCTTTGGCCTTGGAAGCTTCTTCCCCACAATGGGGACAGTAGCTGGCATTGTTGACTCGAGAGGCACAGTCCTTATGGAAACGATGCGAGATGCTGCTCTCAGGCTGACATTCCATGAAGTTACCCTGGAAAAATGAAAATCATTTTTAAAAACTCAGAATAGCATTCAGAGAATTACAGGAAACTCTACTGAACCTTTGAGGTTCAGGCAAGTAGAAGCCCATTTACAGCCTGGTGACCAACAGGAGGGAAGCAAAACACTGAGTTTACAAAGAGCTCACAATGTAAGCAGAGGCCACCAAAGATTATCTCACAGTTACCACTACCCATCTTCAATCCCCAGTAACCCAGCTAGCTGAGGCCTCAGTCTGAACACTCTAAACAAGCAAGAGCTGTACAAGACATAGTCTAGAAGGCCCACATGATATAATGATAGATCGAATCAGAGTCCAAAGGTGACCATTTTAATAACTAGCAATTAGAGTACCAATTAGAACAGCTGTTCTTGCAAAGCCAGAAACAATGGAATTCAGACGAGTTCTCTTTTTCTCAGCAGAAGCACAAAAAGAGAAGTCTAGGAAGAAAACCAGGTACAGAACTCAAAGATAAGCCCTCAGAGCAGGTGCTTGTGACCTAGGTCACAGAGGGCAGCAGGACATCTGAAGGTACCGGTCCATGAAGGCAATGACAGAAGCATCATAAGAAAAGAGCCTGTCCTATGGTCCTGGTGGATGCACCTGTATCTCATGAACAGAGTCATCAAAGATAAGATGTCAGTGATAACTAATAGAGCACAGAGGGTTTAACAGAGGGAGGAGGCATGCCCTCCTCTATACTCAAGACAGAGATCCACACAACAAAACAAGGGAAACTGAGGGCACAAGGTCATTTGTCTACAGTAAGAAAGCTCAAGAACTGTGGTGAAGAGCTTATAGAATAGACCCTATATGGGGTACGGTGCTGAAATGAGTCTCTGCAGAAGACTCTTGAAGCCCGGCAGGCGGGCTGGGCTCTTACCGCCGTGCAGAAGTAGCCGCAGCCAGGACAGCACTGGTGTTTCACCATGCGACCCCGATGATCTTCACACAACACCAAGAGCGGTGCTTTGTTGGATGGGCGCATCAGCTCATACTTGACCACGCTGTTTGTACACCGGCCCAACTGCAAGCAGACAAGACCAGGCATCAGTGACAGAGCTGCAAGGGAACAGCTTTTCCACTCACTGGGCAATGGAAAGCACCAGACATATGGGAAGTTCTCAGCAGATATGAGGTGACTAAAGGAGCCATGAGCCTTCAGAAACAAGCCTAGATTCACAAGCAGTATAAAGTGCCTGTCACACAACAGAAAGCCCCAACCACCAAAAAAGGGAAGTCACTGTCTATTGCACAGCCCAGGGATGATGACAGCAGGTAACTGAATTCAGAGGCTAGGTGATCAGAGAATCAAGGGCTCAGTCTGGGCATATACCAAGGAAAACATCAGGAGGAAAAAGAGAGCTAGACAATGAAATGCTCTAGGTAAGAAGGTGAAGGCTATCACAAGTGGCTAGTATGTTACAGTTCAATTGAGTCCCAAGTGATCCATCTGAAGTCTCCTACACATGCAATCAAAGCTGAGATGTAAGAAACACAGCAATGTCTCTCAGATATGCCCAAGGGACACAAGCACAGAAAACCAAGATTCATAGACAATTGTCACAGACGCTGCTGTGAGGTCCTTCTATGTACCAGAAAAGAAGTGACTGTTTGCTATGAAGACCAAAGAGTGCTTTTCTGACAGTCAGTAGGAAGACAGAGAATAGCCCAAAAGGAGGAAAAGATGAGTGGTAATTCAGAAAAAACTATCAATGCTCCCCAGCAAACAATAACTGTTCAGATATACTGATAAAGAAATACAACATAGCCCCCACTACTTCTCTGCTCTGTTAGTGCAATATATTCAACTGAACTGTATATATAGGCCAGGAGCCATGGGAGCTACAGAAAGGACCTAGACCTGAGTTCTAAACAACTAGCAATCTGAAAGACAAATCAAAAGCTTCCAAATATATCTGCTCCTAAGACTCCATCTGAAAATGTGACTAAGTGTGCCAAGGACTACCCCAAAGAACACAGCAAGGACAACGTAAGCAGTAGAAACAAGAAACAGGAACAGACCCATCAACAAGTGCTTTGCTGATGACCATCCAGACTGCAAGAATCAGAGACCTTTTCAAGGCAGCCTGGATATTTCCCCAAATCTAAGACATAAAACTCCCTATAAAAATAGGGAAAGCCAGGGCATGCATATCTTGAAACAGCCACCTGATACCACCCCTAGCACCAAGTGATTCTCTAGGAATCTTGGTTAAGACCTATAGACACAAGTTCTTTATAGATTGGGGAAGAAGGGATGAGTAATTTATAAAAGAAAATGTGAGAGTACAGACACAGGTCTATAAAAAAAAGATGCTAAAACAATTCATGAATTTTGAATCCAAAATTTCATGCACATATTTAGTATATGAACAGTTTTATAAAGAGCTTGAACTATCTGTATGATCATAAAATGATTTTGTCCAGTGGTTGCAATGGGAACAGACACAGACAGAGTTCAGGTCTAGGGGAATGTTGATCAAATGGCACAGTACAAGGTAGGTAATCCCAGAAAGTACTTCAAGGGAATAGCAATGAAACTTTCTTAAGGTTGAGAAAGGGAAGAGCCGGGCGTGGTGGCACACGCCTTTAATCCCAGCACTCGGGAGGCAGAGGCAGGCGGATTTCTGAGTTCGAGGCCAGCCTGGTCTACAAAGTGAGTGCCAGGACAGCCAGAGCTACACAGAGAAACCCTGTCTCAAAAAAAAAAAAAAAAAAAAAAAAAGAGAAAGGGAAGAAAACACGGGAGTTCATGAACACAGAGAGTACAACTACGTCAGTGATGAGGCAGCCTCCATTTTAAAGGGAAAAGAGCAGGGAGTGGCAAACCAAAGAGATGAGTGGCCTGTTTCCTCAAAAGGTCAAAAGTAATTAAGCAAGCAAGCAAGCAAGCAATAACAACAGCAAACAGATGATTCAAATACATCTACCTGGAGACAGGATGAAGTATAGAATCAGAAGAAACTAAAAACTGTAGCATACTCCACAAGGAAAATCAGGTTAGCAAGAAGAAAGAAAGGTAAAGCAGAGACACAACCTCATCCTCTTGCATGCCTGCTGCTACAAAATAAGTCTTATTCAGAAGGCCTATTTTTATTTATTTTTTTTTAATTAAGCATTCTATTAAGGAAAGCTTTAAGAATGGAGTCTGGGGCTGCAGAGATGGCTCAGCAGTTAAGAGCACTGACTGTTCTTCCAGGACCCAGGTTCAATTCTCAGCACCTACACGGCAGCTCACAATTGTCTGTAACTCCAAGATTTGACACTATGACACAGACATACATGCAGGCAAAACACCGATGCATATAAAAAGAATGGAGACTGGAGAACAATTAAACTCCTTCTAAGCCCTTGTCTACTTTTAAAGTTCCTAACATTCTCACCTGAGCAGTCCACTTTAACTTTTCCACAAGATTATTTATAGGTGAAATTACAGTGTTTTATTCACTAAAAGCTCAAGGTATCATATTTAGCATGACCTTAAGAAAATTCACATACCTAACAGGAATGGTAATAATTCCATGAAACACAGAGGTTGAAGAGGATGAGAGGGGAGAGGGAAGAAGAAAGGGGATGGGGGAAAGCTGAGACAAGACAGAAGATGGGTGGAGGTATTGTAGTGTGCCTTAGAGGTTGGTTTTCTCTTTCCAGTTTTTACATGGCTTCTGGGTATTGAACTCAAATCTTTGGGCCTGGGTAACAAGTACCTTCATCCACTGAGCCATTGCAATGGCCCTCAACTTATCTTAATATAGCAATAAACCTACCACACCAATAAAAAAAGCATATTATGATACCAAAAACTTTCAGAAAAGGATTTAATGAGTGACATTGTTTTCTATTGCTACAGAACGCTTTAATATAGTAGATCATTAGTGAACGGTGGTATAGCGTCATCTCTACTTCCGCAGTCAGGGTCTGATCATTGTGGATGCTATTTCCAGTTTGGTAATGTGGTGTTTTCTTTTTATTTGTACTTTTTTTTTTAAGCTTAAGGACAATTTTTATTAATTTAAAAGAGAAAAAGAAAAACAAACAAACAAACTGGGTAAGTAAGCTGTAAATCTCACAAGCTGTCTAACCCGGAATAAAAAGGGAAACAAAACTATGCCATTTAAGCTGGGATTGGGGGGGGGGGTGTCAGACACATAGCAGACTAGCAGCTAAAAGTTATACCTTTCTAAGTCTGGCCTCAGAAAAGTAGATCCAGCCAAACCACATGCTGGCTCTAAGAGACTGTCCATGGGGTGTTTTCTTAAATAGTTGGTGTAGTATCTTGAACTTGGGAGCACAAAGATCCTTGTACCCCACTCACATCTCCAGGGAAACCAGGAATATTAAGCACCTAGGACTGATCTTTCAAAGGGAAGGACATATAACTTGTTTTTCCAGAAGGGTGGGAATTAGCAGTGATAAATAAACAGTCTGGTAATTTATGTTATCTTTTGGGCCAGGCCATATCAAGATCCTACAACCGGGACCAGAGGCTAAACAATCTTCATATTACCTGTAGAACCCGGGGCTTCCCCAAGTTCCCATAACCAGGACTGGAGAAACCTAATAGTCCAAATGACCCTTTCATTAATTAGCGGTATCGACAGGGGCTCCACCCAGTTCTCACAACCAAGACCAGAGGTGACTAACAGCCCAAAATGATCTCTATGCTATCTATATGACTGAGACCAGGGTAGATCCTTCCTTAAGCTAATACAGGTATCTCTAGAACTCATCTTCTTGGAAGAAATGACATGTACCCTGAGTTGAGTGTCAATGCTATCATGTGTCCTTGTGTACTAAACATGCTGGCAATGAACCAACCACCTGGCCTCAGAGTCCCCAAATCTGATCCAGGTTGATGAAGTCAATCTGAACTGAGTTTTCATTCTTACCTCTTTACAGTTCATTTTTCCTCCTGACTTGACTCCACTATTAAACTTTCAGCCCTGTTACTTTAGTGTTAAGTTGTGTGCTTGCACTCTACATGGCTCCTTTACCTTTGCACAACTCTACAACGCCGACATTAATAACCAGACCTCAAGTCAATGGTGCTGCTCTTCCAAATGCACACGATATGGAAGCTTAAGAAAGAGAATTTACCAAACCACTAGTGTCTTTTCCCATAAAGCCAGGGTAAGGCTATCTGAGCTTTAATAACAATGCAAAGAATTAAGCTTACCAAGGACAGAAATATAACAGTTCATAAGCACATTGTAAAAGGAGTGCTAGTTAACTTCAGAGTCTGAGGAAAACCCAAGTTAGTGTCTTAAAGACTGCTAGACACTAGGCAAGAGTCTCACATCAGTACAGCCTTGCCTCTGAGACGAATAAAACTAAGTAATAACCTTGAGATCGGTCTAGACACAGCCTTCACCACAGTCTTACAAAGAAATTGGGCTGATCTGGCCTTTGCAATTCTGTCAAGAAATTCAAAGAGATCTGCTGAACTACAACTCAGGTGAAGGAACCAGACGATGAGAATTTCCAAATCCAAGCAGTCTTGGAAGCAGCTGCTTCTTGGACTTGACAGTTCTACCAGAGGTTGCCTGAAATGCTGTAGTTATGGAATCCAGATTTAATTTCATTTAAAAAAATGTATAATAAATATCATACACAGAAAAAACATGAGCTTCCAAAAGTATTGTAGAAATGGGGAAGGAGAAAAATGAGCAGGATATCATACCCAAATTATAGTACAGAAGTCAAAGCACAAAACCCTATTCTAAGAGAAGAAGCCATAGCTATGCACTTTGCCTTTCCAACATGAAGCACATTTCAGAAACACCACACCACTCTAGCAGATAAGGGAGTACTCACTTGTCCCAAAGAATTCCAACCACTGATGACAGAAGAAACCAATCAAACAAAATTAAGCTTGAAATAAAGTAATGAGCACAGTAAGTCATCAATCAGGACTTAAAACCTACAAGCAAAACCCAGATAAGGAAGGACAGAAATTGCCATGGAAACCACTCTAGCCTTGTATGCCCTCCTGGCCAAGGTTAAATCATGTAGGTTGGTATTTGTTGTAGTTGCTGTTGCTACTGATATTTGGGGGTGGGGAGGGCATGTGAGACAGGGTTTCTCTGTGTAGCCCTGGCTGCCTGGACTTGCTTTGTAGACCATTCTGGCCTTGAATTCAGAGAGTCACCTGCCTCCCTGCCTCAGCCTCCCAAGTGCTAGAATTAAAGGCATGTGCAACCATGCCCAGAATTACATAAGTCTTAAGCCTTAAATCTACCCATGTCTTCAGACTTAGTTTTCAAGTAACAAACACTATGGGGAATGACTTAGAACGCCATCAGCTAAATTTAGCATCTGGGATCCATTTCCCTGTAAATCAGTGACATGAAGAACTAGAGAAGTGAAAGAGAAAATACTCAAGATCTTCTGATAAAGGGGCTGGAAAGATGGCTGCTTACCCAGAGGACTGACTCAATTCTCAGCACCCACATTCACAACTATCCTTAATTTCAATCACAGGGACCTGACACCAGTTTCTGGCATCTATGAGCACCAGAGCACACAGGTGGTGGTACACAGGCAAAATACCTGTATACATAAAAGTAATTAATTAATTAATTAATTAATTAATTAAAAATCTTTGAATACAAAGATGCCATAAACACTGGAAACAACAAGTGAATTCTGTTTAGTCCAATGAGAAAAGAAAAAAAAGGTTAAAAGACAGTTAGCCTGAGACATAGATATATAGACATTAAATTTAGAGAAAATAAACTGAAATTGAGACAAAATTTCACTAAATCTTCCCTAACACCCATGTCGAGAGACTAGCGATTTTCAAAATGTGGTTCCTGGACCAGAGCATAGCAGAAACTAAAGCTTTGAGAAAAGCAACATAACACCAATTCCACTGAAGCAAAAGTTGGCTATATTAACAGGTACTGGGAATAACAGCTGGGCAAGTCTAGCAGCAGCCCACAGCCAGCTGACCTAGCACCAATAAGAGACACACTAGGCTGTCCCATCAACTGCCCAAGTGGGCAGCTCAGGATTAACCTCTGGATCCATCTCTATTCCTACCTTTTCCTGGACTGGACAGGTGACCCAGCCTCTCTGCCTTTACCTGTGAAGCACAAGGAAACTGCAGGGCCAACTACAGAGTCCCATGGCCACACCCTGCAGCTGCAAACATGTGCTGCTGCTGCTGCTGCTGCTACTGTCTCATCTTGTTCACCTTGAAACTGAGCAGTTTACAACCCAATGATTTATTTAGTGAAAAAGAGTCCAACCATCAAATGGTCCAGAAACCTTACTGGAGTGACAGTCATAGGACTCAAAAGGGAGTAGACAGAACCAAAGCACCAGGTCCTGGCCCAGGTCTTCCCTCAGAGAGCAAACAGAGTACTCCAAAGGTCATGCCTCAGCAACCAGTACCTCTCTCACTATAATAGCAACAAGCTTGCTGCCTACTGAGCCGCTCACCCTGTTCCTGCTTTGTCACTAGCAGCCAAGTAGCATGATAAGCTGAAGGAAAAAATTCTTAGCCGGCAGTGGTAGCACATGACTTTGATCCCAGCACTTGGGAGGCAGAGGCAGGTGGATCTCTGAATTTGAATCCAGCCTGGTCTACAAAGTGAGTTCCAGGACAGCCAGGGCTACACAGAGAAACCCTGGGGGGGCGGGGGGCCGGGGGGGGGGGGGGAGATCTTGCTAAAACAGAGAAAACAGAAATTGTTTGAAAAAGCATTGCCTCTGCTGCCTGCTTGCCTTCTTCCAATCCAGAAGGAATAAGGGTGAAGGGACCATCAATCCTCCCAGTGTATGTCAGACACAGCAAGAGAAGAGGAGCAACCATAGCTCAAAGGCAGTAGGGTATCCTAAGCAGAGCCTGTCCCAGGCAGGGACACACTGTGACAACTCTCTCCATTTATTCACTTCTCAGGAAACAGAACACATCTTGAAACATGCTACTTTCATGCAACCACAGTTTGTACACCATGTTCCTTTTTTAAAGGATTTTATTTTTATTTGTGTGTATGACAAAGAGTGTAATATATAAGAATGGTATGCCCAGAGAAACAAAGGGCAAGTGGATCCTTCAAGGCTGGGGCCACAGGAGGTTGTGAGCCACTTGATGTGGATGCCGGGAACTGAACTTGGGTCCTCTGTAAGAGCAGCATGTCTCCAGCCCCATCTTCCTTGGTTTGTTTGTTTGTTTGTTTGTTTGTTAATGCAATATTGTGTAGGCTCCCAGTTATCTGGCACTACTGACTAAGGTTCAGCAGGAAACGCTGTGATTCTGAAGCATGACAGTTCTCGTTGCCATTTTAAGGAAAAATGAACATGCTTACTTCGTGATCCACGCTCTCAGTGGCCATGCACTGGTTGTTGGCCAGGGTGCTGATCTCGCGGCTCTTGGGGGTTTCCATTCGGCAGCTGCAGAGAGGCACTTCCTGGAGGCCGTCCGTCTCCAGCACATCCGGACCATTGGCCAGCCCTAAGTCATACAGACACATCAGCTCAAGCAACCCTGACCTACAAAGGGTTGTCCAGAGAACAATCAATTACAGTCTTTACAGCGATCTTATACACACTGACATTACACATCAGCACTGCTCAGTGGCAAGTGTCCCATACTCTTGTAACATCCTACATGGGAAGTGAGGCAACAGACTGTATCTCACCCACAAACATATCAGCTACCAAATCTTCCAAAACTCCTCACTTATTTATATCTACATGTCCATGTCATAGGACAGGCTACAAGTTCATCAGCAATTCCTAAATCAAATCACTACATGTTGGAACATTATTTCCCTCATTTGGCTCTAAATTATACCCATTTAAAAAAAAAACAAACAAAAAAAACCTCCATGTATAAGGCTTTATAATGGTTTAATCGTTACCCAGAACATTATTCACTAGCCAAAGAATCCATATAATAGGCTAAAGAAGGAAAACAAAGGAAAGTGGGACCAGTGAGATGTCTTGGCAAGTAAGGGTGCTTGTGGTCAAGTCTAAGCACCCAAGTTCAATCCCCAGGACCTATACGGTAAAAGAAAAGAAGAGCTAAAAGTTGTCTTTTAACCTCCACACATGCATGTCATGGCCCACATGCCTACACACATGATAGATGACAGACAACCAAAAATGTTCACAATAACATAGTGCCTAATACCACAGTGAAAAACAAAAGCCTTAAGATTAAAGGAAACCCTATACACTGTAAAGCTAAACTCACCCCCTCAGAGAAAGAACATGCAAAAAGGATTCAGAGATCTGACTAGTAGCTTCCAGGACTGCTACTTCCAAAAGACACTGAGTCAGACCATGTCCTCTTTCTTGTTAAACAGCAGAGATAAAAGATGAATTGTGGGGCTGGTGAGATGGCTCAGCAGGTAAGAGCACCCGACTGCTCTTCCAAAGGTCCTTAGTTCAAATCCCAGCAACCACATGGTGGCTCACAACCATCTGTAACAAGATCTGACTCCCTCTTCCGGTGTGTCTGAAGACAGCTACAGTGTACTTACATATAATAAATAAATAAATCTTTAAAAAAAAAAAAAAAAAAAAAAGATGAATTGTGGGGCTGGAGAGATGGCTCAGTGGTTAAGAGCACTGACTGCTCTTCCGAAGGTCCTGAGTTCAATTCCCAGCAACCACATGGGTGGCTCACAACCATCTGTAATGAAATCTGATGCCCTCTTCTGGTGTGTCTGAAGACAGTTATAGTGTACTTACATATAACAATAAATAAACCTTAAAAAAAAAAGATGAATTGTGTTTGAAACAGTACTGCAGCTCTAAAAATAATTAACTAATATTCGCACCTAAAAAACAGACTAGGACTCTCACCCTATAAGATGTGCAGGCCTTTAATTTTGAGACAGACACAGGACAATCTTTTTTAAGTTCTAGGCTACCCTGAACTACTTATCAAGTTCCAATGCATCCATTTGCATATCTGGACCCTGTCTCAAGTATTAAGTAATTAATTTAATTAAAGAATATTACAGAAACTCTCATTGAGACCATACCAAAAGAACCCTGAGCACCTCAAGCTAGCTAGCTCATTTGATAAAAACTAATTTGAGCTATTTCTTCTGAATGTCTGGATTATAGAAAAATGAGATGGGTTAATTTCAAACCACCCAGAACTAGCTTTGTGATTTACCAAGGGGCTCATCAACAGAACAGACAAATAACTGTAACCAAACTATTTTTCTGCCCAACTTCCAGTTTGCTCAGCACAAGCCTTCCATGGTCCCACCCCACCCCCACACACTGAACCCTGAACTGCTTCTGGTTTGAACTACCTTCACACAATGCCTCAGTTGGTCTTTAGCAATGCCATGCTGAACCTACGATCCACCTTTACCCCAGGAAGCCATTCACTGTTTACCTCTGGCCTCTCGATAATGTGTTATGGGTCTTAGCCAATCTAGTGCCCACAAATGGCTAAAAAATGATGGGCAGAACTGAAAGTTAGCTCAGTTGGCAGCACGTTTATCTAGCATGCACAAGTCCTGTGTTGGAGCCTCAGCACTAAAGACAATGGGTGTCATTGTACATGCCTATAATCTCAGCACTCAGGAGATAAGAGGCAGAAACATCAGAAATCCCAGGCCAATCTGACAACACAGGGAAGTCAAGGCCATGCTAGGCTAAATAAAACTCTGTCTCAAAGACAACAAACTTCTATGGAAAGGGGGAACTGATTCCAAACAAATCTAGCTGCCTGACTTCCCACACACAGCAAAAGATCAGAAAATCTAAAGTAAAACTCAAACTAGAATCACCGAAAGTATGACATGGGCTTGTGAGAAGTTCCTGCTCAGTAACCTGATATAAACAGAAACACACACACACACACAAATTCAAATACAAAAAGAAGTGCTCAAGTAAACATCCTACCGCCACACCAACCACGTGTGTCTGAGGAGGCTGAGTGGACACAGGAAGAGTGCACACTCCTGGGCAGCACTGTCAGAACATAGACATCTGCATAGATAGACATGGGTGTGCCTCAGTCTCTACAGTTGAAGGAGACTGAGACATCCAAAGAAGAAACTGCCACAACCTCCACGTGTGCACACTGTCAGACATGCCTCAAGAAAACACAGAACTGTTTTTAGAATGTGCTTCATACACCACTTAGGTTGAGAGAGGAGTGAGTTTACTTTAGATTATTCATTACATATGAATATTGTTATTTGTTTATATGTCTTTACAGAGAGAGTGGCTCACCTGCTACAAGTGGCCTGTCTGCCATGTGTGGCTTACCCTTGTGATTATACACTTACTCATGTGACACCTCTCAACCCTCAGAGTATAAACTGTCTGATGCTCTGAATAATGTTGGCTATTGGATGAGACTTTAGTTCACCTCATTTATTGCCTCCATTCTCCTACCCCTCATTACCTTGAAAGGAGTAAACACACACTAATTCTCATCTGAGCTTGGGATTCCCTGATCACCCACACTGCCAGTGTCCATACCTACTGTCTTTACCCAGACTCAAGTCCTTAGCCTATTACCTTCACAAGCAAAGATCGCGGGAAAAGACAAAGCAAACAATGATTTATAACCTCAACACAAATATTCACTTAGGTCCTCAGCTCAAGCCTAGACCCTCTTGAACAAAAACTGGATTGACCATCTGAATGCACTGACCAGCCTCAGAAAATTCCCAAGATACCTGCTCTCCCACTACCTACCTTCAGGTATCCCAGTTCCATACTTTAAAAATGAAAGCAAGTAGGCAAAGCTGCTTTTCATCAAGATGTTGATTCTCTAAGTCAAAAGCATGTCTGCTATACACAAACGAATCACTGATTGATGAGTCAGTGTTGATCAATCATAGGTAGGTCAATCTATAAAATGCCATAGAACCCAAGGGAACAATTTTACAACCCCACCTCACCCCCACCTGCCTGCCTGCCTGCCTGTCTCAGGAACCTGGATCCGCCCATTGTAGATGTTTCCACTCTTGTATTATCTTTGACCTTCACTTGTACCCGAGATGGAACAGCACATTTCTACATAAAAGGGCTTCCCAAATCTCATCACAATCTCTTCTTAATGCACCTACAACAGGCAGGATTCTGCTAAACAGTAATAGGGTGCATTTGACAAAAATTATTCCCTGATTACAATTAAATTTCTAATCATCCAAATCTAGAAGTTTATAATACTTAAAACATAGTTCTATTTAACTTAGGAGGTACAAATTACCTACAACGGGGCTTTATGAGATTTGAAAAGGTTGGTGTTCTACTTGTGAGAATAAAAGAAAAAGCAGAAACAAAAAAAAAAAAAAAATCACTTTTTGAACAAACCCAAAATTCATGTGAGAGGCAAAGATGTGGTTTACTAAATAAAGCAAATCACAGTTTCCTAAGTGTTTAAAATCTTAAAAGCTGGGTGGTGTCTGTCCTTTATCATTAAACCCCTACTGTAAACACAACCATGATTTAGAAATCTGAACAGAGTGTGAAAAGCTGTGGAGTCTTAAATTTCCCCTTAACATTCTGTTTCATAAAGATTTTTAGATATCATTAATTGGTTAGTTTTCATGGCTAAAAGGTTTTTAAGTGATTTAAAAGAAGCGGAGCAGGCAGGGAAAAAAAAGGACAGCAAGCCACAATGATCCAGGCACAATGGCAGATACTACTGCACCTGGCAACTGGAGGCTGCACTCCACTGCAAACACAGAAGAACAAGGTCAGCTCAAGAGAAGCTAGAAGACAAGCTACAACCAACCAGAGCTAAAATCAGAGATCACTTACAGGCACACTGCACAAAATGTAAACCCATTACATCCAGAAGGGTGGCACATACAACGTGTGTCTGCTACTGGGAACACACTGTGAATCACAATTACTAGCACCCCAAATATTGCAAAAGGCTTCCGCTGCTTCATTCTTAGAGGGCTCTCACACTTCTTGTCTCCCACCTGAGCAGTTAATGATCTGCATCATATCTATTCAGTCACCTTTAAAAAAATGAGTGCTTTGTCAAACTGTCCATTATTATCCACCAGGGGGCATCAGGCTAACACGGAGAGCTAGGCCAGTAAGCAAGCAAGATGGTGTAGTCACACTCCAACACCAACCTTCATTTTCTGTCTGGGAAGACAGAATTCCTCTGACACGGAGATCCAGGGAATCCAGGGAAACTTCCATATAGCCAGCGCTGTCTCCCAGAGCTGCCTGCTCCATGCTTCCTGGAGATGACTTACAAGCCTCGGAACCTATACACAGAATGCACATTATCATGAAAAACTGCCCAATAGCAATATTCACAAGGTTCCAGGAAGACTGGAGAGATGGCTCTATAAGTAACAGTGCTTTTAGCCAAATCCAACAACCTGAGTTCAATCCATAGAACCCACACTATAAAGAGATCTACTCCTATAAGCTGTCCTCTAACCTACATATAATAAACACCCACACAATAAAAATACTTCTGCTTTAAAACCCCTAAAATAAAACACAACAACAAACATTCTAATGAGGCCAGTTCTCAGAAAAAGAATTTTAATTCTAATGAACTCTGATGAATTTAAATAACACTACCTAGGCCACTTTGGTTTCTATTATCATACATTAATTCCCCATGTATATACCCAGTTTCACAAGAAAGAGGCTAGCCAGAAAAATCAGAGAAACCAGTATTGTGCCTTGTGTTTCTAATAGCACTTAGAAGAACAAGGCCAGCATGAGGTTAGCAATGCATTCTAAGCTACCCTGGGCTACAGAGTAAGATTTCCCCTACCTCCACCCAAAAAACAACCATCCACAAATTAAATTCTTTTTTTTTCAAGTTAAAAAAATTTGAGATTTATTTAATGATTTTATGCTTCTCAGTGTTTGGCCTTTATGTATGTATACGTCCCACACATACATCTGTACGTCTGAGGTCAGAAGCGGGAAGCAGATCCCCTAGGACTGAAGTTATGGACAGCTGTGAGACAACATACAGGTACTGAGAAACAAACTCTGGTCCTTTAAAAGAGCATCCAGTGCTCAGCCATCTCTTCAGCTCCAATTAATACAACTTACATCCAGATGTGCTAAATAAAAACTGGTAAAATAATCAAGAAAATAAACAAACGTGATAAATGAGCCCAGCCTGGCAGTACATGTCTTTAATCCCAACACTTGAGAAGGCGATGGCAACTCGCTCTCCAAAGAATAGATGCATAGTGAGACCATATCTCAAAAAAAGTGATAAATTTCTATAAATTGTTTTAAAGCTTAAAATATAACAGAAAAATTTAATTTGCAAGTTTGAAGATGATGAAACACTAAGATGATGAAACAGCCTAACCATAGAACTACACATACTACTCACTAAAGCACAATAAAATCTAAACATGTCAAGATGGATAGAGCCAAACAAGCCTAATTCCAAAACTAATTCTGTAGATCATGGCGTAGGTACCAAGACTGACGCAGCCTCTCATCCTTGGAGACGAGAGAAGGCCCAAGACACCTATATGAAATATGCCATTTCCAATTATAAAGAAATTTCATGTGGAACCCTAAAAAGTGTGTTTATGTTACATACTAACATTGAATCTAAATATCAGTATGTAATATTATGTAAATGACCAGAAATAAATGAATCATTAATACAGAGGTATGGTACCAATATATTTTAATTCAAACTGTATTCTGTACCAAGATCTTAGACAAGAAATTTCAAAAACAAAAATAGACTTAAAATTTTAAACATTTTACATAAAACAATAAAATTCCTTATTTCCATAAATATCTAAGTATGCAATCTCTACCTTCAAAGTATCCTTTAGTACTAGACATCTGTCAAAGCCAACAGTAAAACCTCATGGGTTTTCTGCTCTCAAAGAGCAGCCAATGATGAGAACAAATGGCAGTATAAACGAACAGGCATGTGAGGTACTAAGGAAGGCACACAAGCCCTGTACAGACAAACCCCACAAGACCACATAGTCCTTCCAGTGTCACATGGCTGTCTCTAGGATCTAGCCCACAAACCTTCTTTTCTGTCAGAAGAAGCTAAACAAACAACTGGGCAGAGCTGTCTGTGCAGCATGAAGATAATAAGCAAACAAGGAAATGAAGCAGATTAGAAGACTCAGAAGCACCACCTACACACCACTGATGACAAAAATTCCAAAGAAGTAAATAAAATCAGAATTTGATTTGGGGGCTGAAGAGACAGCTCAGTGGTTAATAATACCTGCTACCTCACAGAGCAGCTCACTCATCTGTTACCCTAATTCCTGATAGATGGTGTGCATATACATATACAGGCAAACACTCATACGCATAAATAAAACTAAATAAATCTTTTAAAAAAAAAGTAGTGAGCTTTTTTTGATCCCCTGATGGACTGCATCCCTACAGAAGGAGCCAACACATGTCTCCTCACACATGCAAATGCTGACTCTGTGCACTAAGGACCTGTGTAAATGTTGAAAGCATGAGAAGAAAATGTGGACTTCACACTGCTCACCTGGTCTACTCAAAGATTTCTTAGAGCAAAAAAGCAAGAACCATAAAAGAGAACAATTCATAAATTTGACTTCACTAAAAAATTTTAGCAGCTGTTCTTGTCTAAATATACTATTAGGACGATGGAGACGCAATCCACAGATTAGGTACAAAACATTCACTAAAATTCTACCTAGAACATTTAAAGAGCACTTGCAACTCAGTGAGAAGGGGATGAAAGACACAAATGCACACTTCAGAAAAGAAAACACACACGAGGTGTGATGCTCCTTCCATCTTACCATCAGTCTGGAAAGAACACAGTGAAGCTGCTGAGGACCACTGCACACCCACTGGAAGCACTGAAGCTTTAAACACAGACCCCAACAAGCACTGGCAAGGATAGAAGGAATCCACAGCCCAGGTACTGTGTAGGGGATGCCCAATGAGACGCATAGTTCAGAAGAGTTTAGTAGTTTCCCAAAGACCTGAGCACACTGTCTACGACTGAGCTAGGTAAGCCAGAGATGGGAAACACCTGTGCAGTAACCTAGCGGAGACCAGGGTCCACCCTCAAGAAATGACTGACAAGCAGCAGCATCCCACGCAGTCGGTACACTTCTCAGAAGGGAACAAAACAAATTTCTGTGGACATATACAACAGGAAGGTGCTCAAATGATTACCTCAAAGGAGCCAGAGCAGAACAAAAGGTGTTCATACTGAGCGATTCCGCTCACACAAAAATCTGTAACTACTAGCCTATCAGGCGCACAGAGCATCAAGGGCTGCCTGGGAACGGGAAGGTGGTTCCAGGGGATGAGGGAGGGTTCTCCAAGGCAGCAGGGCAGGGACTTGTACAGAGTGATCCTGATACAATGCTGAGAGAGTTCCATACTATGATTTGTAAGCATTCCACTGTGTGCCAGGAACAACTCAACAGAGCTATACCATGAACTTGGCATTAACTCTGTCTCTCCAATCCTCCTGAACTCACCTTAACAAACCATTACTAAGGCCTGGGGATGAGAGGCAGCCAGGAACCACAGACTTCCTACTTCCACATGGTATAGAACATACCTACCCAGGAAAAAAGACACTACTCCTGTGCAGGGGACAAACTATCCAAGCTAGCTTCCTGCTCGGTAATAAAGCCAGAATCACCTAGGTTTGGTCACAAAGCAAACTACCGGAGGATCACTTACGTGTCTCTAAAAAAGTCATTTTCAGCATTTTATAGGAGACCCTCTTTTCAAGTGAAGTGCTTCACACAAACCAGCCCCAGCCAGCTTCCTGCCGATATACCCCAGCTCCACTGTGCTCACCAAGCATGCTGCTTGGCTTCTTTCTACTTCTCCGCCTCCTTTTCCGAGCAGGTTTGATCCAGGGGCTGTCAGTCTTCCCTCTCCTCTTGAGAAATTTCTTCTTGATACTGGATTCAGAACTCTGGAGGACCAAAGGGCAAGCATGTCAGAGGCAAAGCAGGGAGAGCTCCTAAGAGCAAAAAGAACTAAGTTTTTTGTCTCTAAAATAAAATACTTGATTCTTCCTCTAAAAGATCCACTTCACCTTTGCACATGTTTCTGGGCTACATTCTAAGATGCCTATGCTGTCCCTAAGCATCTCTGTAAGGCCAGTAACCCAGTAACCCAGTCCTTTTAGAGGCAACAAGACAAGGAAACTAATTTAATTTAGACTGCATTACTTTAATTTGAGTTTGGCACAATGGAAAAAATAAATTGGAAATTTCTCCTCAGGACTAAGTAAATAAATAAGCTCAGTATGTAAGTTACTTTTCACTCCACATATCCACTTATCTCACTCAGGAAGGAACAATGTTCAATGTGACCTTGAATCACACAGGTGCATACTACATGCAGAACAAGAAAGAGGGATAATTAATTTATAGCAACAGAAGAGATGGTATATCTCATCTATGTTGCAAGTGTAGAAAGGGCATCTACCACAAATCAAACTGTCCCACAGCACCAGTTCTAGTGCTAAGAGATGCTGGAAAGAGGTCACATGAAGAAAGCACATGGGTCTCTCAACCCAACTTCCCAAGGACATATACAGACACTGGGAACTCTATGCTGACACACTGAGTCACATGGCAGAGCATGTCAAGCCATCTCAATATACTTGGACGAGTATGTGCAATCATCCAAGTCCTGGGTTGGGTGTGTGGGTCTATGTCAGTCACCCCAGCAAAATATTGATGAGGACACACGTTTCTGTTGTCCGGGTTCCTCCTTACAAGGAACCCCCAACCCCTCACTTTATCCTATGTTTTCACACAGAAATACTTGTGAAAACCTTGACCCAAGTTTTCCCGTCTGGATCATGCTACAGAACCCCAGGAGATGTTTCCTCACTAAACCCAAAGACTCTGAGTATGTCCCCCTCTCCTTTACCGAAGAAGCCTGACAGCTGGGGAGACTGGCACCCTCTTCAGTTCTTGATCCAATCAATACTTTATCCCACACATAGTACTTCTTCCTCAAGCTAACAAGCTTCTTGTCTTCTCCACTCAATATTCACACAAGGGCTACTCCCAAGACTCCATTCCAACGATTTCCCTATTTCCAAGATACCCAGCTCCTACAAATCTCAGGTTCTACATGCCAGATAAAGACAGCTCAAATCCAACAGTTCCTCTCTCAGCAGCAATGCAGCCCAACACACTGCTGGTATGAAAAACCAAACTGTATCCTACCCCTTTCCTTCCCTCAGAGCCTGGCCTGCTAATGATCTCACAAGGACGTAAGCACAGATGCTCTACCTGCCCCTGTGCTGCAACTCTACACGACCTCCTTCACCACTCTTCCTTCAGGCCAGACCCTGTGACCCTCAGCATACAGGAGAGGTGCCACCAGTGCTCTCAGCTGCAGATCTGAATTATGTAAACCTAAGAAAAATGTGAGGTTACCAGGTCAGACTCGTCTCCACCATCTTCATCCTCCCCTGTGTCGGGAGACTCCTGTTCCTCCTCTGAATCTCCATCCATCTGATCAAGCCAAAGAAAAACAAAAACCAATTAGATCTTATAGCAGAAAGCAGATGGATACAAAGCAAATGTTAAAAAACACTGCAGATATACATGGAAGGGACCTCACTGTCTGCCCCCAAGGCAGAAACAAGCTGTCTGGATGGCCCTGGCCAGGGAATTTCCAAGCAGACAACAAGATACCAGAGTTTCTGCTAACACTCCCTACTAAGATACTCTATCCCAAATGGACTCACTCAGATGACTCAAATGAATTAACTGCATCTTGCAGATTACTATGCATGCAAGACATGTCAGATGTCTTCAAAAAGTAGTAATACAGAGAGAGAGAGAGAGAGAGAGAGAGAGAGAGAGAGAGAGAGAGAGATTCTAAAGAGCTATAAAATACATAAGCAAACCTACCTCTCATCACCCAAGAACAGCCCAGTCCCAGAAGCCATCACTGCTATGTTGCCTGACCACTTCCAGCTACACTGAGGCTATTGCTAAACCTACAGGATATACTTCAATAAATTTATTCTTTTCTAATTACAGACAAGATTTGGGATCCTTTCTATAGCAGAATAGCAAAGACACCTTGGTTTTTCTACTGTATTTATCACTTCTATCTACAGTGTCGGTGAATAGATATAGTGTCCACATGCCCCAGATCCACTCGCTACAAGTCAGTACTGTTGTCTCTGATGTGCTGTAGTCTGACTCTCTGTAGGATCTACTCCAGAGAATCTACGTCTCTCTGATATTCCCAGCTCAACAGAACCTGTAGGGCTCATAGTCAAGCTGCACTCCAAACAAGCCAACATAAAGGCAGACGAGAACAGATGCGGCACTCCTGAGTCAAATGGTACCCCTCTCCATGATAACTCACTGGACACCCTATTTATATCTCTTGTCTTGCTCATTCTCAACCCTGACAATGACCCCTACATTCCCTCACACGATTCCCACAACTGTTCTTCATCTCACTAGTCCATTAACTTCAGAATTTGAAGCTCTACAGAAAGTTCTCATTAACTTTTGATGGAACTGTTCTGAGCTTAGAGATAAACCTAGAACAATGCAGTTTTTATTTGCACAAATAAGAGGTCCCTTGCTAACCTAATTCAGTAAATTTCTGCTGTTCTCTTACACCACATTATTGTTGAATGTGTCACCTATCTTAGGTACTCTGGAGATGCCAAGAATTACCCAGTCTCTGCCTCCCTGTGCTGGGATTAAAATTAAGTGCCACCACACCACACTAATTTCCTAGTTGACATTTTAAAAACATGCCTAAGCATTTATAAACATGCTGGTGTTTACTGCAATTTTAAATGGAAACAAGAGATGTCTATGTCTTGACCACATGGAAGTGTAACTCAATGGCTGTAATACTTTCTAGGGTTTGCCAAGATTTTAAGGAGATGTCTATGTCTATGATCACATGGAAGTGTGACTCAATGGCTGTAATACTTTCTAGGGTTTGCCAGGATTTTAAGGAGATGTCTATGTCTATGACCACATGGAAGTGTGACTCAATGGCTGTAATACTTTCTAGGGTTTGCCAAGATTTTAAGGAGATGTCTATGTCTATGATCACATGGAAGTGTAACTCAATGGCTGTAATACTTTCTAGGGTTTGCCAGGATTTTAAGGAGATGTCTATGTCTATGATCACATGGAAGTGTGACTCAATGGCTGTAATACTTTCTAGGGTTTGCCAGGATTTTAAGGAGATGTCTATGTCTATGACCACATGGAAGTGTGACTCAATGGCTGTAATACTTTCTAGGGTTTGCCACGATTTTAAGGAGCATTTTTATGTTCTCTCCTTTCCTTTTAAATATTAAATTTTCTTTCTGGCTTTTTTCTTATAGCATCAGTCAAGACAGTCAATGTTATTCTCCTTGTGTTAAAGCTAAAAGCAGCAAACTGACCCTCATTTTATGACTGATGATCAAAATGCTTTCAATTTTCATCATTAAATATAACCTTCATTGAAGGACTCTGGTACTTTGTGAGTTTTATTTAAAGTTTTCTTCTAATTCATTGGACAGTTGTTTTGTTTAATTTTAAACGTGACTGAACAATGTAACTACCAATTAGAAAAGGTGATATACAGAAATGGATAGATCACTTTTAAAACACTGCTTAACAATTACACATATGGCACATGTAAGGAAGAAAACACATAAGTTGAAATTCCAAGGGAAAGGGAGAGAAAAGAGTACTAGTTGGTTGTCAGGCAGTGGTGGCACACAACTATTCCTAGCACACAGGAGGCCGAGGCAGAAGGATCTCTATGAACTCCAGACCAGCCTGGTCTACAGAAGGAGTTCCAGAACAGCCAAGGCTCCACAGAGAAACCCTTTCACCACAACCACTCCCTCCTTGCCAAAAAACAAAACAACAACAAACAAACAAAACACACACACACACACAAAAACAGTAACAACAAAAGAGCACTAGTGGGCAAAGAATAAACCAGAAGTAAGGAACCAAATGTGGTGCAGCTAAAAGCTGTGCTCAGTGGGCAGAGGAAGCTGCTCTCCTTATAAAAACAGCAGGAAACAACAGCACCTCCAGCTTTTCAGTTAAGGCACTTAAAACAGCCAGTGTGCCCAAGTGTATCTAATTTAGCTTCTAATCCACACAACTAGATGACAATCCAATCTTACTAGGACTCGGCAAGCCCACACTAGAAGATGATCTTGTGCTGACTACATAAACAGGAATCATTTCAGAATCCAAGACCTTCTACAAAATGAGAAAAGGCAGGCAACTTAATATCTACTAGATAAATGGCTGATACTTGATCAGGTTCTTCACAAAAGAGACCATCTGTGGTGGTTTGAATAAGAATGGCCCCCACGGGTTTATAGATTTGAATGCTTAGTCAATGGAGATTAGCACTATTTGAAAGGATTATAAGAATTAGGAGGTGTGGCCTTGTTGGAGGAAGTGTGTCACCGGGGGTGGGCTTTAAGATTTCAAAAGCCCACACTAGGCCCAGACTCCCTTCTACCAGATATGAATCCAGATAAGCTACTTCTCCAGCACCAGGGACACCATGCTCCCCACATGATAGTGGGCTAACCCCTCTGAAAGTATAAGTAAGCCCCAATTAAATGCTTGCTTTAATAAGAGTTGCCAGAATCATTGCATGTCTTCACAGCAACAGAACAGTGACTAAGACAATATACAAATGGAAAACAAACATAGAAATCTTCAATCTTGTAGAAATCAGGAAAATGTGCATTAAAACTATAATGTTCTAACACTATGTACTCTCTGAATGGAGAGTGGCAAGACTGGCAAACCAGCACAATGGGCAAGATGGGCAGAAGCGGGTGGCAGAGCTATAAATGCCTGCAATCCTCTTCACACCAGTATAGCAGTGTCTGTGGATTAACAGGCACAGTGACCTGCTCCCAGTTTGCACCAGGGAATGACTTATGCATAGGCTATTGGTGGAACTGTCCCATCAAACAGCCTTAGATACAATGCCATAGAGAGTGTAATGGACATCTCTCTACATAGGGATAAAACACCATCAAGGGACACTGTATCATGGTGGTACTTAAGCACAGCACCTCAGGATCCCTATACGCTCTTAAAGGATTACGAAGAACTACGAAGCACTGCTGTTCATTTGCCTACTGATATTTATTCCAGTAGTTTCAGGTTGAGAATGTTCAAATTAGAAGAAGAGTTAAGTCATCAATGCAAGGACAGCAACACAAGTATGTCTCTAAGGACAAAAGAAGCAGACATCTGAGCACACGATGATAGTTCCAGTCTTACAGATCTCTTTAAACAGTTTCAGAGATCCCCAGACCACCCGAATTCTACAAGAATGAAAATGAACAACAGTCTAAACATAGTGGGTGAGACAAGCCATACAGCAACAAGAAAATAAACAAAAAGGATGCACTGTGAGTTCTGCTCATGTAAGAACAAAAAACTGAGCACAATTTTAGTGCTGGCACTTAGAAGGAGGCATTTCTTTTTTCCTTTTGTTTTGGTTTGTTTTGGTTTCTCAAGACAGGGTTTCTTTGTATAGCCTTGGCTGTCCTGGAACTCACTTTGTAGAGGCTGGCCTCCCAAGTGCTGGAATTAAAGGAGTGCGCCACCACTGCCCGGTTGAAAGAGGCATTTATTGCCTATTTAATTATATGATGGGATCTCGGAATGCAATGCTGACTAGTCTCAAAGTCTTAGGCTCCATTAATCCTATTGCTTCAATCCTCCAAGCATCTGAGACTATAGGTACATGACATCATGTCTGACTTATTATTGAAAATGCCAGTTGGAAGCCAGACATTCGTGGTGCATGTTTTTAATCCCAGCACTAGGGAGAAAGAGACAGGTATATCTCTGAGTTTGAGGCCAGCCTGGTCTACAGAGTGACTTAGTTCTTAGACAGCCAGGGCTACACAGAGAGGAAAGAGTGGGAAGGGGGTAGGGGGAGGGAGCGATGGGGGCGGGGAGGCTATGTGTATATACATTCTTTGGCTTTTCTTTGTTAATTTAGTAAGTCAAGTTAAGAATTCCTAGGAATCAATTCAATTTTTTCTGGCCATTACTGTTATAGCACACAGCTGTATGTGACTACTATTAGGGATTTTATGGGAATGTTGTCTCAGAATGCACAACAATGCTTTTTCTATCTTTAGTCTTCAAAAATAGTTTACATAACAAAACCACTACTGACTCAATGAGATTTACTCTAGCCATCTTATTCTGTTTTCCACTAATTACATTTGCTTTTGATCTACCTTTTGTTTCTTCATTCTTCTGCTGGCTGACAGATATTTGTTTTCTTCTTTTTCATGTTTTGGAGATGGGGTATTACTATGTAGTTCTGGCAGGCATGAAACTCACTATATAGACCAGGCTAGCCTTGAACTCAGGGCTCTGCCTGCCTCTACCTCCTGAGCCACCATGCCCAGCTACTTAATTTTTTTATAAATGTTAAATAAAAAGGAAAAAAAAAAATCAGCAGCACATAAGAATGCCCAGAATCTTAGAAGCTACAGTGGACTTCGTGGTTTTGCTCACTAGCGCCACCACCTGGGAAAGTGGATTTCTACCTTTGCAGCCCGGTCAGTCTCAGACATGCTCTCTTTAGAAGTCCTACTGTCCTCGGTGGGAAATGCAGCAGCTTGCTCAGCTCCATGGTCCTCATCATCCTCCAGCTCATCGGAGTCTTCATCTTCTGAGTCCATCTCCAAGCTCTCGCCATTTACATGCAGGGCACTATCATCTAAGGCTTTCTCACCCTGGAACACAGCAGTTCACACTTCTCAGGAGTACTGCTGTCCAGCACATGAAAACTTGACTGACTCACTAAGAACTGACAGATGGAAAGGTCTGCCAGTACTGGGGTGCAATGGCAACTACCAGCCGAAGAAGCCGGCAGGAAGGATCCCTGGAGCATGTGTCAGCAATCCACCTACACGAGGCTATGCTATAGCAGAAGAGCTCAAGAACTCCAGTTCCTTTTATAGTGATTAAGGTCATTAAATTAGTAATGACCTCAACAGAATGTTCTTTTGGCCAGGAACTTTGGAACCAGGAATACACTTCCAAGAATATATGGCAAACAATCCCTGCATCCCTCTTACCTTGGCGCCCACAGTGGAATGGGTTATGCTTTTAAACATCTCAATCACCGTCCTCTGTTTTAATACTTTGGTCTTTTTCTTGGGAACTAAACTATAGGTTCCCATTCTTCGTTTTTTCTTCCGAGATACTGCAGCTGCTAAAACAAAAGGCAAGCAAGCTAAAAAAAAAAAAGTCAAAGGGGGACAAAAAAGGAAAAGAAATACCATTCAAATGTTTTTAGAGGTAAAAGACAGGCTATAAAATGTATTACAAAAAATCATCAGTAAACCATCTCTCTTTAGACACATTTCTTTTTTTTTTTTTTTTTTAAGACACATTTCTATAGGCATCACCAACACAAGAGTACAGTGGGCATTCCTTACTTGAGACAAATTGAAGGGGAAGCTGAAAGAAGACCAGGAAAACCAGAAATCATCAGAAACAAGGCCTTAAGACCTGCCTTAAATACAGGAAGGTCTGCCTTGAAAAGTCCCCTCCATTCTTCTTATGCCTGAAGGAAGTATGCCTGCACCAGGGAGGACTGAAGACTGAGAAGGAAGACCACTCACTATGGAGTGGACCCACCTAGCCTTCCAGAATACAGAAACCTCACTGTGGCTTCTCTGTATATCCATTTTCTGGGACCTTTTCCTAACCAATGAAGCATTAAACAGAAAGATTTTCCCTGAATACTGTGCAGCTTACTTTAACAGTCGGCTCTGCTGGGCGGTGGTGGTGCATGCCTTTAATCCCATCACTTGGGTGGCAGAGGCAGGTGGATTTCTGAGTTTGAGGCCAGCCTGGTCTACAGAGTGAGTTCCAGGACAGCCAGGGCTATACAGAGAAACCCTGTCTCTAAAAAATAAAAAAAACTAAAAAAAAAAAAAAAAAAAAACCAAAACAAAACAACAGTCGGCTCTGGGGGCTTAAAGTATTGTTTAAACAAGAAGTGGCAACAAGAAAACAGAGAGGGGTTCTCGGAAACCCTAGACCTTTTTAAACAAAACAGCACAAGGATGAACTCTTTACATAAGGAGATTCTCTGTAGTTTTTGGTTTTGTTTTTTTAACTGTTTAATTCTAAGGTCAAAGATCACCAATGTAGCATAGAGTAACCTACTGGAAGCCTGAGTAAAAGTACATGTTTTGATTCTAAAACAAAGGGAAAAAAAAAGAACGGAGAACATGCACAAGTATGAACCGTCTAAAATGAGTGAAAATGCTTGCAGCACCATCTCCATATCCAACGACTCCATATTAAGAAAAGGCTACAGGGAGCCAATCTCTCTCATGGGCAAGAGATAACTATAAGCACTTCTCAGTAGTGTCTGATCTTCTCAGAAATTTCTTTTTTTTAAACGCATTACAGTAACCTATGATAATCAATGTAACAGAGCAGGGCACTGTGATAGGATCTATTAACCACCTAGGCATTTATAAATAGGTGGCTGAAGGAAAATAAAGAGGGGAAGGGTGAATGCTGCTGCCATGTGCCAACAGAGGCCTTCACAGTACCCAGATGGAGGATCCAGACCCAGAGTCAGATGACTGGGATCAAGACTGGCAAGGAGCAGGAGAGGAAAATCATTATGAACTCGGGCAATATAGAAAGGACTCAAGGAGCCGGGCATGGTGGCGCACATCTTTAATCCCAGCACTTGGGAGGCAGAGGCAGATGGATTTCTTAGTTCAAGGCCAGCCAGGTCTGCAGAGTGAGTTCCAGGACAGCCAGAGTTACACAGAGAAACTCTGTTGGGGCGGGAGGGAAGGGGGGGCGGGGAGGAAGGAAGGGCTTGAGGGATGCTGTCTGGTACACAAGAACATTCAAACAGGAATGGCAATGTGGTGGTTTGACTGAGATATCCCCATACATACTGATACATTTGAATATTTGGCTCCTAATTAGTAGCAATTTGAGTATTAAGAAGTGACCTTGTTGGAGGAGATCTGTCAATGGGGGCAAGTCTTAAAATTTTCAGACACCTCTGAGCCATTCCACAGCATCATCCTCAGTATGTGCTCTCTTGTTTGTAGATCAAGATGTGAGTTCTCAGCTACTCCAGTGTTATTTCTGCCTGTGGCCATGCTCCCTGTCATAATAGGAACTGTAAGCCCAAAATAAACTAACTGCTATAAGTTGCCTTGGTCATGGTATTGTATCATAGCAATAGAAAAGTAACTAAGGCAGTAAAGGAACTCATGACACTAGCCAGCATCTCCAGGACACTGTAAGATACACCACAAGCAGGGAAGGCTAACAGAAAGGTATTAAATGCAGTCAGTGTGGTGGAGGTATGGGGTGGGGACAGGCCTCAACAAGTAAAGTGCTTCTCTAGAAGCCTGATGACCTGTGTTTAAACCTAGAACCCAGGTAAAGGTGAAGATGAAAATCAACCCCTCAAAGTTTTCCTTCAGCCTCAATATGCACACTGTGGCAAGCCATGCACATCCACATCACATATACATGATGATAAAGTTTTGGGTTTTTTAAGAGGAAAAGGAGAAAGAGGAGGAAGGCAGGCAGGCAGGCAGGCAAGCAAGCTGTTCCAGGTTCCAGAAAGTAGACAGGGCTAACAAGAAGTGAGGGGAAGAGAAGCTAGGTGCACAAGAAAACTCTCCCTAAGACCACAAAAGCCACTGTTACAGTCTTCAAGAGATTTATGCCAGAGCTGGCCTTATTCCTGGAAACAAGCCACAAAGTACTGAGTTAACCCCACCTTTCCCTTGCTTGGCCCCCACCAGCCCACACAGAGCCCAAACAGCCAAGTGCATTTACAGAACTTCCCATCTGAAAATTCCAAAAATGACCGGCCACATGGTACAGGGGAGTTTCTCCCTGAAAGTTCCACTACAGCATAGGAATAATCCATAATGTCCACTTACGGTTGGAATTAGTTCTCTTTTTAGGGATTGGGTTCAAGAAATGCATCGCATAAAACATGTCTTAGTTAAACTTAGTATTACTGTAACAGAGATAGCATGACCTAGGCAACTTATTTGGTTTTGGGGTTTTTTGTTGGTGGTGGTGGTGGTTTTTTTCGAGACAGGGTTTCTCTGTATAGCCCTGGCTGTCCTGGAACTCACTTTGTAGACCAGGCTGGCCTCAGACTCAGAAATCCACCTGCCTCTGCCTCCCGAGTGCTGGGATTAAAGGTGTGCGCCACAAGAAAGGATTTAATTGGGGCCTTACTAATGAAAGAGACAAAGACAGACAAACAGACACTGGGCCTGGTGTGAGCTTTCGAAACCTCAAAGGCCACCCTCAATGACATTACCTCTCCATAAATGCCACACCTCATAACCATTCTTAAACAGCCTGAGGACACGAGGATTCAAATCCATAAGGATTCTAACTCAAGCCAACACAGACTCTTACTCATCACTGGACAGTTCACTGATACTAAACATGTTCCTGAGTTTTAACAACCATCCTCACATTCATCTCCACAGCTCTTTACGTCTTGTGAAACTCAGCTCTGTTGCCATTAAACACCAACTCCACAATCTCCAATTCCTTAGCCAATAACATCTAGTACTGTACTGTCTTCATGACTTCAACTACTATAGAGACCCTATATGAATGGAATCATGGATTTGTCCTTGGCTTGTTCCACTTACTATCCTAAAAGTTCACCCATCCTGAACCATACTGCAACATTTCTTCCCATTTTAAAATGAGCACTATTCTGCCGTATGCACATTTGTTCCCCCATCATACACTGATAGACACCTGGGTGGTTGCCACCTTTTAGTTACACTGACAATGCTATGAATGTAGATGTGCAACTATTTGCTTGAATCCCTGATTTCAATTATTTTAAGTATATATCAGAGTAAAGCTACAAGATCCACAGTCATACATATTTAATCTCTGAAGGAGCTACTACACTGTTTTCCACAACAGATGTATTATTTACATCCTAATCACAGTACATAAGGGTTCCACTGACCTAATCACTAATTGTTTTTTAATGTGTAAGGTAGTATTGCTATTTGGTTGATTTGTATTTCTGTTGAGCATTTGTTCATCTGGCTGTCTGCATATCATCATCAAATGAATGTCTATTCACACCCTAGATTCACAGGAGCAGAAGGGTTGGTCAGCAGTTAAGAGCACTTTCTATTCTTCTAGAGAACATAAGTTAAATTCCCAGAACCCATATCTGACAGCTCACAAACACCTGTAATTCTAGTTCAAAGCCCTCTTCTGGCTTCTGTGGACCCACACATGACATTAAAATACATATATACAAAGATGAATAAACATTAAAAATAGGGGCTGGAGAGCATTTATTGAGCACTGGCTGCTCTTCCAAAGGTCCTGAGTTCAATTCCCAGCACCCACATGGTGGTTCATCCACATGGGATCTGATGGACTCTTCTGCCATGCAGGTGTACATGCTGCTGAGCAATCACACATAAATAAAATAAACAAAAAAAAAAATTAAAAGAGTAATTTTAAAAAGTAAAAATAGATCTTTTTCCCCCATAGTTCCTTTGAGGCTAGAGAGGGCTCAGAGACTAAGAGCACTGACTATTCTTTTATAGGGCATGAGATATGGCCTAGCAGTTAAGAAAATCTGCTGTCCTTGCAAAGAAAGGGTCCAGGTAAGACTCCACGTAACTGGTGGCTCAGACATATGTAATTCCAGTCTCAGGGGATCTGACACCCTCTCCCAAGCTCCATAGGTACTGCAATCACATGGTGCAGACAGACAGGGTGACTGTTTCACTGCTATTGAATTACAAGACTTCTTCATGTGTAATACAGAGACCAATTTCATGTCAGAAGATAAAAGTTTTCAAATAATTTTGGCCCATTCTATGGACTGGACTTTTCTTCAGAGTATATTCTGACATAGAGAACTTGTTAATTCTCAAAGTTCAATCTATCATTATTTAACTGTTTAAATTTGGGTTGCTTGTGTTTTGGTATTGTATTAATCAGGGCTCTCTAAGGGAACAGAATTGATAGAATATATATGGGACTTATTAGAATAGCTGACATGATGTGATCCAGCTACTCTAACACAACAGAAGGTCCCAAAATCCAGTATGTTTTTAGTCCACAAGACTGGACATCTCAGCTGGTCTTCAGTACATGCCAGAAGCCCAAAGAAGACAGTGAAGAAATGGGACTTACAGTGAGATCAAGAGCAAGCAGGCAAAGAAAGCAAGCAAGCTTCCTTCCTCCATGCCCTTATATAGGCTGCTAGCAGGTGTGGCCCAGATTAAAGGTGGATTTTTTCCCACCTAAAAAGATCTGGACGAAAACTGTAACTTGCTACTTTAAAGATCCAGATTAGATGTGGATCTACCCACTTCAAAAGAGTTTATGTGCTCAGCCATTTACATTTTAGTTAATTCTGCATGTAGCCAAGTTGACAACCAAGAATAGCACTGACAAGGCCAGACATCTTGTCAGTATAACACAGAATCATATCTCCTTATGTCATGCTTAGTTTCCAAGAGAAAACGATAACCAGGTCGTAATTATGCCTACCATGATATAATCACCCCTTGTGTACAACTGCAATTATACATTTAGGATAGGTAGCAATGTTCCTTGAGGAATATTATTTTAGTATCTCAAACTTAAAATATGATAACCACTGGTATTCTAATTTATTTTACATTATTAAGAAATCGAAGAAAACAATTATCTGTACAAATACATTCTTATACACCTTATTCTGCAAACTGGTCATAGGCCTTAGCTTGGTAAAACCCACCTTGCCCTAAAACCCATTCTGTATTTCCTCCAATCTTAGCAAGCACAACAGGTCTTGGCTCTTTCCCTAGAGGAATGAATGACCTACACTTTCATTCCTAAAGAGTCTGTACACTTAATTATCCTGCTTGAATTAGGTTGCTGAATTTACCATTCACTTTAATCACGGGATATGGCTAGCTTTAAAGGATCTCCTGCACTCCAAACCTAATCTTTCTTACCTCCACTGTGGAGAAGCAATCCAATTTCCCCCTACTAATCTGATCAGTCACCATTCCTAATACTGCTGTTCCTTTCTTGGTCTGTTCCCTTAAGGGCATCAGAAGCCCAAACTAGACAGGAGGAAGTCTGAGCTTCCAGTTCAATGAAATGTTTGTTATGAGGCAAGAACACTTCTCCTTCTAGACACTTCAGGGCCAGCATAACTTAAGGTACTTGGAACAAGAAGCAAAACATTTCCTAAGGAGTCACTAGGAGAGATAGTGAGTGGAACTATTCCCTTGATTCTTAGACCCTAAAGGTCCTGGTTATGTTATGTCATATGTTGAACGCGGTCATATGTTGGATGCTGATATAAAACATATACCACTTACTGGTGATCACTACCCCATCCCTTCAGGTTGTGCCTAATTAGCGCTATAACTGTTTTCAAAGGGCCATTCCAACTTTCTAGCAGGCCAGCTGTTTCTGGATGGTAGAGAACATGGTAATACCAGTGGATTCCATAATCATGGGCCCACTGCCACACTTCTCTGGCTGTGAAATGAGTTTCTAGGTCAAAAGAAGTACTGTATCAAATAACATATGGTGGATAAGGCATTCTGTAAGTTCACCGATGGTCGTTTTGGCAGAAACATTACATGCAAGAAAGGCAAATACATAAGTAGAATAAGCATCTACTCCAGCAAGAACAAAACACTGTCATTTGAACAGAAGAGGTTGAATATAGTCAACTTGTTACCAGGTTGCTTGTTGGTCACCTAGGAAACAGTGCCATATCTGGCACTCATAGCCAGGTAGGTCCTAGTGAGAGCAAGTCCATGTTGTCAAGCCCATGCATAACCCCCACCTGTGCCATCATGACTACTTTGTTCATTGCCCATGGGCCCACTGGACAATGACAGGAATGGCTGGGGAAAGAGTCTGACTGTCCACAGAATGGTCATCCTATCTACTTGATTACTGACCCCCTCCTCAGCTGAAGTCACCATCTGATAAGCATTTACATGGGACACTTATAACTAGAGACACAAATATCTTCACATACTCTGCCCATATGGAGAGATCTAGTCACATATTTCTTTGCCAGATGTCTTTCTCAATTTTCTAACCATGGTCTTCCCAAGACCCTAACCATCCAGCCAATCTATTAACTACAGCGCCATGTACTAGTGAACAATTACACATCTAGGCATTTCTACTTCCAAACAAAATATATAACCATGTGTACCACCTGAAGTTCTGCCCACTGTGAAGATTCCCCTTCACCAGTGTCTTTTAGCCTTGTCCCAGAAAGGGGTTGTAATGCTGCAGCTGTGCAGTTTTGGGTGGTGCCTGAACAGTATGAAGAACCACAGGTTGGCAGGCCCTAGTCTTCTTTTCCTCAGTCAATAGATCATAATACACCATGCGGCTATAAATGCCCATCTGGCAGCAGACAGTATTATAATGGGAGTAGAAACCATAGGTTTTTGAGCAACTTCATGTAACTTGTTTGTGCCTTCAGAACCTGGTCAGGTTTAGTCACTTCCACTTGATAACAGATTGCTGCTGTGCATGTCCTACTTTATGACTTAGCATCAGATAACAACCAGCCCATGATGGTAGCTCAGGTCACATGGTAACTTGGCCAGTTGTCAAATGTTCAATTTTCACAAAAGCCCAATAGCAGGCCAAGAACTGTTTTTCAATGGGACAATTTGCACTAATTTCTGCAATTCTCCCAGGGATGCAATAATGTTTTTGATTCACTCTTTTCCCTAGCAAAGGAAGGCTAAAGATTTGCATCTAGCCTTTCCAACTATAACAGCCCTCACTCCACAGGTCAGGGAACCAATGTGAGGATTCTGCCAACTTCTAAGTCTATCTATCCCAGTGATACATTCTGGGGCTGGGGAAATAACCACAAGATGAACTCAGGGACCCACTAGACCTACTGTGAGTCAGACTTCAGCAAGAACTCCATTAATCACCAGGCCTCCATAAGCCCCCATTTTAACTGGAGGACACAATGTTTCTTGGGATCTCCCGGAACCAGTGTCAATTCACAACCAGTATCAAGTAGACTCTGGAGAGTCTGATCGTTTCCTTTCTCCCCAGTATGCAGTTACCCGTGAAAAGGCCATACATAGGTCTCTCTGGGCAAGGACTGGGGAAAGGCTAACAGTGAAATTTTTCGTTACTTTATCAAGGTCCTTCCTCAGGGAAATCTGGGCATCCCTACATTTAAGGGATTCTGGGTCGGCAAACTGCCTCAAGTCTGGAAATTGGATCACTTTTGCCATCATCCATTGTGGCCTTTCTTTTATTTGAGAATTTTTTCACTTATACAGATCAAACAAAACTTCAGTAGGCTTCTTATCTATTTCGGGCCTGGAAACACCATGACTGATTACAGTACCAAAGGTCCAGATGAGTGATGCCATTGCTGAGTTCACTTTGCCTGTCCTGACCATTTCGGGTCCGCCATTACTCACGGTCAGACATTGTTTTGTCTCTGCTGCCCATTATGACATCTACAATCAGCTTGCCTTTCATGACTCACTGCAGCCATCTGGCCCCTGCTACCCTGGGCCCAAGTCAACCTACAGCATTTAATACATTCAACTGAGCAGCCGCCATCTCCAGCCCTCCAGTCTGGCACAAGAAAAAGGACAATAAAGCTCTTCAAGTGCTGGTGCTCCTCTCAATACTGTGCACCTTACAGGATTCATGAAGGGCTTGTCTTCTGGGCCTTCCCATTGTGGAGGATATCGTTTACACAGTATACCCACTCTAGCACTGCAACTTCCTGAGCCTTAAAATCCCTTCATCAACACTCAGCCAAGGGATAGCAAGCATCTCCAACTCCTTTTCAGTGGCCATTTTTTGACAAATGCTTCAGCCAACCTTTCAAACTGCAGGGACCAAGTGTTGTAAGGATAAATAAATACCTTTCACCTTAGACAAATATATCTGCATGCCCCATATCACTAGACTCCCAAATTTTCAGAGGTAGAATGCCCTTAAATTTTGGTTGGATTTATTTCCCGTCCTCTGAGGAGTATACTTGGTACCAACAAATTCAACGTGGTTACTGCCTCCTGCTCACGTAGTCCAATCAGCATAATGTCATCGATATAGTATACCAATGTGATACTGGCTGGTCATCCAGGGAAATGAGCCATATCTGAGACTGTTAGCCTCTGTTATTGGCAGAACTGGAGAGACTAGATAGATGCCTTCCTAAATTAATCGTATTCGACTTTACTTACTGAGGGAGGGTCTCTAATTGAGTTTACCAATTGAGCTAATCTAGCTAGTTTTAGAAACTCTGTCTCTTCAACTGCTAGCATTATAAGCAGGTACCTCTCTAGCTTTTATGTGGGGCTGATGATCTGAATGCCTATGCACTGAGCCATTGTCCTCTGTTTGCTTCCCATATTCACTGTCTGGCCTGTGCTGCACTGAAGGGGATACACAGGGTCCCCACCCTCTGCCAGTAAAGGTTTTTTCACATCTGACTGAAGGATTAGATACAGGAATGTGGACTTAGATCTTCCTGAGGTAGAAATCAACTACCTAATATACCTTGTCTACAATTTCAGGCATAAAGTGTACTTTTAGCCAAGGGGAATCTGCTCATCTCTGCTTGAGCTAAACTCACTGGTTCAACAGGAAGAAAAAGAACAGAGCCTTCTGTGATAATCATCATAGTACTATTAAAAATTAATGTCTAGAATCAGAGAGCCCTGATCCCCTGTGAACAAGGAGGCATCCAGAAGGATGCAATCATGAAAAGCAGAACAGGGTGGAAACTGTGCCAGCATTGCATCCGTAGACACACTTTCACAAAGGAGTAGCTCCCTTTGTGCCACACTAATAGTGGCCGTATATGCCTCCTTAACTTCTGTTTTTTCCCAGAAGCCTGCTGTAACACTCTCAAAGCTGGGCTTCTTCGATCCCAGTGACAACGGAAGACACAATGACAGCGATAAGGTGAGATGGCAATGCAGGGCCTGCTTCTCTCTGAGAAACACATGCAGACACAGACGTCCTGATTTCTTCATCCTGGGAAGTGGGACAAGCCCTCAAGTGGCAACAGAAAAACAACTTGGGCTAGAGAAGAATCTGTAACCAGAGAACCAAAACAAGTCAGCCAACTGCTGAAGCATACTACATTTACATTTTGAGGCTACTGCTTCAATAGGTGCAGGCTAACATGCTAATTAACCGCCAGCTTACAGGGAAAGAACACAACCTAAAGGAAAGGACAAGAAACAATAAATGGAAGGACTGATGAATAAATGGGACAACTAGTATTTAAAAGGTCCTATCGAAAAATAATGAAAGCACACAACATAAACACTGACTTTAACACTCCTTGCCATTCCTTATATACACAAGTATAACTCTATACAATTCAGGAAAGTGTAAGGTTTAGTCTTTTTTTTTTAAAGATTTATTTTATTTATATGAGTACACTATAGCTGTCTTCAGACACACAGCAGAAGAAGGCATCAGATCCCTTTACAGATGGTTGTGAGCTACCATGCAGGTGCTGGGAATTGAACTCAGGACCTTTGGAAGAGCAGTCAGTGCTCTTAACCACTGAGCCATCTCTCCAGCCCCAAAGTGTAAGGTTTAATCGTTCAAAACAAATAACATAGACAGCCAGAAACTGGGAGTGTGAAGTAAGATATAAACTGATGCTGCTTGCTAACTGCTATGCTCCAATTAAGACTGTAAGCTCCGTAGAAGCAATCAATATGGGCCAGCAAATGGAAAGGAGATGAACCTTGGACATCCAGTCCAACCATAAGATCTTTAGAAAATAATGGGCTATATGCATAGACTGGAGATAGGCAGCTGAGCAGTGAGTGCCCTTGACAGCCAAACCTAGGGAGATTCACATAATGAAATAATGATAGTAATAGAATAAAGCCTAGAGATTCATAAGAGAGTTTATAAATTGCTATGGCTTATTTATTTTGGTTGGCTTGTTTCTGAGTCAAGGTCTCAGATGGATCTTGACCTTGCAGTCTTCTTGGCTCAGCTTCTTAAGAATGCTGGGATTAAAGGTTTTGCCCCACCAAATACTTAGCTTCCAGTTTACATCTAAAAGATCTCAAAAAACTCCAAAAAGTCATGGGTTAAAGGTTAAATGGTGTTACTAAGAGGTAATGAGTCTTTATGGGACCCACTGAGGTCTTCACATCACTAAAGGCATGACTTCCAAGGAGACTTGATATTCAACCTAACTGAATCAGTAGGCTCCAAGTTTAACTAAGGTTGAAGGGAATGGAGAGATATCTCAGTGTTCACAAGTACTTCTTATTCTTGCAGAGGACCCATTTTTTTGGTTGTTGTTCCCAGAAACAAGTCAGCTCACAACCATCAGTGCCTTAAGATCTGTTCGATGCCCTCTTCTGGCCTTCTTGGACATCGTTTGCTCATGATACAGACATACATATAGGCAAAATACTTATACATATATAAATAAAATATTTTTAAAAGGTAGAGGACAACTGAAAAAGAAACTTAGTGTCAATCTCTAGCCCCCATACATGTAACACACACACACACACACACACACACACACACACACAGGATAGCTGGATGGGAAAATGAACTACCTCCTCTGTTGGAAAGGTAGCTTAACTAGAAGACAAAGAGAAATGGAGATAGAAATCTACCAAATGCCCTGATCTTGAAGGACCATTGCTTCTGAGGACAATTTAAGGGAATAGCAGCTTTTTAATATTTGGCCATAATAAATTAAAAAGTCACCAAATCATGCCTATAATTTAGTCTATGACCCAAACAGATCTGGAGAACTCTAACTAGGCAAAGCACATTAGACAGGTTCCACAAAACACCTAGATTGTGTTTCCCAAACTCACAACTAGGGACTACAAATGCTGGGAAAGTAGCAGAACATAACAAGCAGGTGGTTTAGGGCCCAGGGTGAGATTTGTTTAATTTGTATCAATAGGAAACTAGCAACGTTGGGCAGTATACTAAGATTAGATGATAATATTATAGTAAAATTAATTTCTGATTTTGATTACAACACAATACTTACTCAAAGAATATCCTTAGTTTTAGGAACATTATACCATTGCCTCTAGGGAAAACAATTAAACAGATTGAAGTACAAGTCTGTAACTAGCGCTTACATTGGTGGTTCAAAATAAAACAAAATACACACTAGAAAAGGTTGGCCTAATTAACTGTGCTTTTCAATAAAAGGAATAGAGGACATACTAGAATCCTTTGCAGTGTCCACAACTTTGCTGAAAATATGAAACTGCTTTAAAATGAAAGGTATTAGTTGTTAACGGAGGCACAATCCTGTTATCTCAATACTGAGAAAGCTAAGGCCGTAAGGAGAGTTCAAGGCCAGTCTGAGTAGTGAGTGGGAAAGAGAACATGAAAGGACAGAGAGGGGGCTGAAAAGAGAAGGGAGAAGAGAAAACGTAAAGAAAAAAGACCAGAAGAAAGGAAAGATAAAAATACTTTAAAGTTTAAAGGGGGGGGGGGGGGAAGGGGCTGGGAAGGAGAGGCGGGAAGGATGACTGAGGGTTGGGGGGAGAAGCGGGAAGGATGACTAAGGTTTGGGGGATGGGGGGAAGCGGGAAGGATGACTGTGGGTTGGGAGTACTTGTTGTTGCAGAGGATCCACATTTGATCATCAACAGCAACAGCAGCTAAAACCACCCATAACTCCAGTTCCAAGGGACCCAACACCCTCTTCTGGCCTCCATGGGCATCAGGCATGCATGTGGTGGTGCAGAGACACACAGGCAAGCAAAACACTCATATACAGTGGAAGGAGGGAAAATATACATATACATACACACGCACGCGCACACACACACACACACACACACACACACACACACACACACGCAAAGAAAAAGACCAGTAGTAGCCAGTTAAACCTTTCTAAAATAAACCTTCCAGATCAATAACACTTCCAACTTAAAATCTTCCACTGGTTCATGATAGAAAGCGTAACTCATCTCCTCAGAAGAGCACAGTATGCACATATGCCATATAGACTAGTGAAAAAGAGCCTGACTGAATCTGAGGCATCTGTCACAGAGACATAGAAGGGGCCTGAGAGGTATCCTGTGGGGCCTCCTGTGCTATCTTACCTCAAATAAAATCCTCTCACTATTGGACGGGAAAGATGGGACATCAAGTAATCGCATGTATAGTTCTTGTAGAGGATTTAAGTTTGATTCCCAGCATCCAGGTCAGAGAACTCAAAACTGCCTATAATTCCAGTTCCAGAGGATCCAATCCCCTCTTTTGGCCTCCTTGGGCACCCTTACTCAGGTATACATATCCACACAGAAACAGAAACATAATTTTAAAAAAAATGAATAAAGAAGCTGAACATGATGGCACATGCCTTTAATTCTAGCACTTGAGAGGCAGAGGAAGGCAGATCTCTGAGTTGGAAGTCTACCTGGTCTACAGAGCTAATGCCAGGACACTTAGGGCTACAAAGAAAAACTCTGTCTGGAAAATATAAAATAAAACAATACCAATAATAAATCAGACATGAAATAAAATAAAAATAAATATAAGGAAAGCCTGACCGTCCCAATAATGAGCAAGCACTAGTCCGCTTCTCCCATTGAAAAAAAAAACCTGTAGTAAGCCCAGAATGATCGAAGTTCAATTAAACAGTTAGTAATGAACTCTAGAGCCCAAGGACAGCTATCTGTACCTGGGTCTAGCACCTTAGTACCTCCACCAGCACCTCACTGAGATTCACTGTCTTCCACTCGTATCTCGTAAGACCTCAGTAAGAAACATAATGTACATCTTGAGATTGAAAGCAAGTCAGGAGAACAAAATCAGTGTCATAAAGTCTTAAGGGCAGAGGGCTTCTTAGACATGCAAGGCTACCACCTTATCTCCAAAAATAGCCAGCGCTGACTGCCTGGAGAGCAACAAGACACACACATGGGCAGCAGGAGTGGGTGGCGATGGTTGACCCGATTTACCTGTCTGGGACTTTGTGGTGGCCATGTAGCACTGATTCTGAGGTAGCGACTGGTGGAGGGCTGGGAAGGTTGGTAAAAGCTGCTGTCGTCCACATTCAGAAATGTTTCTGCTGATATCCTCTTTTGGTTCCTTATGGTCTTGAACTTCTCTATGGTCTTTGCTGGCTGCATGCTTCAAACAAAGACAAGTAATTATGACTACTGCAGAAGTAGATGGTGAATGGAATAAAACGCATCCAAAAATCAATCCCTGTTTAAAAGATTCCCATTTACTGAGAGGCCATTACTGAGGAAGGCAGAAAGTCCACAAATCTGAGAAGTACGGCCATTTACAAAGAACCTAACTTGTGAACCATAGGAGTAGAACACTCAGACCTACCATCCTCTGCTGGATCAGATATGAGACAGCTGAGTTCACAGTTTAAATGCATCTCTAATAAACAGGTCATTTAATAATTCCTTTTTGCCACAAGAGTGCCATTCCATCCTAGATACCAACTGAGGAGACAAGAAGGAAGGTAGAGACTCTCAAAGCTAATTCCTTATTTTTGTAAGTTTTCCTAAGGGGTAGGTGATCTAAAATAATACATAGTCTTCACTGCTGAAGACTAGTGACTTGGAGACACTTAGATAAGAAGCCCACTAAAATTCACCAGGCAGTGACGGCACACACTGCATTAACTCCTGCACTAGGGAGGCAGAGGCAAACAAATCTTTCTGAGTTCAAGGACAGGTTGGTTCCAGGATAGTTACAGACTAGAGAAGCCCTGTCTTGAAAAAGAACAAAAAAGAAGCTAAGCTGTAGAAGTAGAGAAGTCTAGCATATTGCTGCTATACCTGCAGGGCAGTCAGAGACAGAGAGGCCAGGCTAGATTTCTCGGAGGATGCTTTGTCTCTTAAAAGTGGCGTCCAAGGGGCAGGGCCATCTCTCAATCTCCTTAACTGGTTTTTAGTCTAGCTTCCTGCAAAGCAGTAACCTACGATACCAATAACAAATCCCAAGTACTTAACACTCCTGCCCTTACTCCAGACTGCTTTTACACTACTAAACCTCCCTTCTATCTATGCTCACAAACTCACAGATGTTTAGGAGTGAATTTAAGCAATGTACAATTCAGCTTGAACTAAATTTTATTGTGCACACAAGTAACTGCCTAATAATGTAAGATATTCAAAGAGAAGGCTTTCTTCAGCATACACGGTTTTTGAGAACATAAAATATCTACATATAAAAGAATGAAGTATAACAGGTATGGTGGTAAAGGACTTTAATCCCAGCATGCTGGGAGGCAGAGATAGATGGATCTAGGCCAGGGCCTAGTGAGGCCCTGTCCTTAAAGAAGGAGAAACGATGGAGAGATGGCTCAGTAGTTAAGAGCTCTGGCTACTCTTACAGAGGACCCTACTTCAATTTCCAGAAGCCACATCATAGCTTACAACCATTTGTAATTCCAATCCAAGGGACACTCTCTTCTGGTCTCTGTGGGTTCTGCATGCACATAGTACACAGATATGGATGCAGGCAAAACATGTATACACATAAAATAAAATAAAATAAAATAAAATAAAATAAAAGGTGTTTTAAAAGTGAAAAGAAAAGTATCTAAGGGCTGGCGAGATGGCTCAGTGGGTAAGAGCACTGACTGCTCTTCCGAAGGTCCTGAGTTCAAATCCCAGCAACCACATGGTGGCTCACAACCATCTATAACAAGACCTGACACCCTCTTCTGGAGTGTCTGAAGATAGCTACAGCATACTTACATAGTAAATAAATAAATAAATCTAGAAAGAAAGAGAGAGAGGAGAGAGAGGAGAGAGAGGAGAGAGAGGAGAGAGAGGAGAGAGGAGAGAGAGAGAGAGAGAGAGAGAGAGAGAGAGAGAAGGGAGGGAGGGAGGGAGGGAGGGAGGGAGGGAGGGAGGGAGGGAGGGAGGGAGGGAGATCAGAATATCCTAGGAAATGTTATGGCACTGAGGAGGCAGAGGTGGATCTCGATGAGTTTGAGGCCAGTCAGAACTCTGTACAAAGACCCTGTCTCAGATGGATGGATGGATGGATGGATGGATGAATATAATCAAATAAAAAGTAAAAATAAAAAAGGAGGAAGAGGTTGAAGAAAGGGACCTCTAACCTCATACCATATACAATAGATAATGCACACACACACACACACACACACACACACAAAAACACTGTTACCCCCAAGTCCCGTCCCCAAACACACACACACAGAGACATATCCCCTTCTCATCCACCTACTAGCATTAACTGCTCAGGATTCTACCCAGACATAACCTGGGCATCAGTGTGAGTCCTCAGACTGACAATTCATTACAATCAGAACTCAACACTGAATTCCATCATTAACAAGAACCAATCTCCCATATGGCATGGCAGAACCATCTCCCACTACACATCTAAACCGAACTAGCTAGAACATGAAGGAACAAGTTGCAGAAACAAATCCAGAGAGAAAAGCAGAGAACTTCTACAAATAACTCATAAAGCATGGACAACCCAGACAGGAAAGAAGCTGGAGAAGTGAAGAGCTCTCACAAATGACACCAAGAACACAGACTTGAACATAAAATTGGTCAGCTGAATTCAACTGAAATGACACATCAAACTTCGGTTCATCTAAATGAAAACTCGGGGTAAGGGGGAAGCAACTGCAAGCAGGAGGAGATAGAGAAAAGAGCTGCTGCACACCATGGCAATTATACTCGTGGATACCTAACACAGAAATAGGAAAAATTATCTACAGACAAACATAAGTGGTCACAACAGCTCTAACTGCCCAACTGGACACACTAACTCAGAAGACAGAAGGCAAAAGATCGCTGTTTGAAGCAAGCCAGCCAAGGTCTGCCTAGCAAGTTCAAGACAAGCCCTAGACGCCTAAGAAGGAATAGAGGAGAGAGCAGGACAGGGGACATGAACAGACAGACATGGGACCAGTGCCTCATAACTGACGAGACGCCTCACTGGCAGAGAACCCTTACCCAGGAATCCTGGACCTGAGAATTTATTTATCTCTGTCAGTTGAAAACCAGAAGTGAGTATGTAAAAGGGAGGGAAGGGAAGCAAGATTAATCTTAAAAGCTAATAAAATACTTTATAATAAAAATGTAAAAGGTTATTTTATCCATGAACAACAACAAAGTTGGCAAATGAGCACCGAGAAGAACAGCAACACATTTGAAAGTTCAAGGAAGTTCAAGTTACAATCCTGGCAAGGCACTGACACAGACACCACCACCACCAGCAGCACAAATGCTGGCAAGGACACCAGAATCCAGGTACCTCCAACAATAAAGCTTGCCGTCAACACTGATGACCTAAATTCAATCCCCAAGTCCCACACTGTGAAAGGACAGAGCCAAGTCTTGCAAGCTGCCCATGTGACTATGGTACACACGCACTGTGTACTTGAATACACATTCATGTATAAAAAAATGAATAAACAAATAAAATATAATTTTGAAACTTTTTAAATGAGAAGACTGGAAAATACACACATATACGTTAATATTATTTTCAAAGCTTCCTACTTCGAAACCCTTTCTTGGGTTTTTCCTTCTATCATATCTTAATGTACAATTTTTTAATAGTCTCGGAATTTTTTCTTTTTCTCTTATTGTATTTTAATTATATATAATAACAGGATGCATTATGATACTTTCATACATGTATACAATGTATTCTGAGTATATTCACCCTTCATTATCCTCTTTCTTGTTTGTTTTTGTTTTGTTTGGGTTTTTTTTTGTGGCAAAAATCTATGTATCTTCAGCTGTCCTAGAATTCACATCCACCCACCTCTATCTCCTGAGTACTGGAATTACCAAGTGCCCTCTTTTTGGTTTTTTTTTTTTCCCTTATAAATTTATAGTTATAGGTGAGTTAGTGTGAATATGGGTATGTGTAAATCAGTGCAGGTGCCTGAGGCAGCCAGGAGCATCTGAGCTCTGGAGCTGAAGTTATAGGTGGTGACCCACCTGATACAGATGCTAGCTCTTCTGGGTGAGCAGCTAGAGAAGGAAGGCACAAGGTCCTTGTGCTCACAGATAACACTTGGAAACCAGGAATGTTAAACACGCAGCACTGTCTCTTCAAAGGAAGAAATGTGTATATAGCCTGTTTTCTACCCAAAAGGCTGACAATAGATGTGGTTAGTAGCCTGGTGACCTCTGTGATATCTGTAGAGTCAGGCCACCCTTGGCTCCCCAGACTATGTTTACCTTAGGCTCTTTCTCCCTAGACCTAGATTGTTGTTTCTCGGTCAGTAGAATCTATCTTTATAGCAGCTGTTACATGCACTTTACAAATGGAGCAGGGGTAGTTAACAACCTGGTGACCCCTTATGGCTGGCGATACAGATTCCTCTATTTATCAAGCTAGTTAAGCTGGGAATTTGGGTCTCCCCAGGCCAAGGTGACCAACAGGTGTTCCTTAAGGTTAAACCACATGAATGTCTGGCAAAAGGGCAGAACACCTGACGGCTGTGGGACTCCATATGGCAAAGCTGTCTGGTGGCAAGCAGCCCCACCCTATACCCAAAGCAGTGATTGCTGATACACACATGGCACTTGGGCAATCTGAACCAGTCCCACAAAGACAGAGACAAGCACTCTTGGAAAAACCACCATCAATTAAAAGCTATTGCATCAAACTAGAACTTCTCAGAGGAATCAGAATCCTTAAGACTGTGGAAGAATTGCAGTATCTCTCTACCCACCCATCCATCATCTTCATGTCTCTCCATCTGTGTGTTTATGGGAGAGGGGGTGACTGTCTATCTATATGTCAAAGATTAATAACACTAGATCTTGTTCCCCAATTACTTCTCCACCTGATTGTTTTGAGAGACTCACTCAACTCAACCTGGAGCTTACTGATTCAACTAGCCTGGCTAGCCAGCCTAACCCAGGTTTCCTCTTCTATCTACCACAGTAAAACTAGGATTACAAGAATGTGACACTGTATCCAGCTTTTACATGAGTGCTGGGGATGGACTCAGATGTTCATTCTTGCTCAGCAAACATTTTGCTCACTGAGCCACCTCTTTAGTCCCATAATCAGTAAACTGTGTGTGGTAAGATGAAATATGAGTTGGGCATAATGACATATACCCACAATTCCTGAATTTGGAAGGTAGGGGCAGGCATAACAGGAATTTGAGTCTGAGTCCTACCTGGGCTAAGTAAAACCCTATCAAAAACCAAAACATAAATACCTAACTTCCTTTTAAAAATTAAAAAGACTAACCAGAAATTTGGGGTATAAAAAAATAGGTATTAAAATTTTAAAACAGCTGGGTGTGGTGTCCCACGCCTTTAATCCCAGCACTCCGGAGGCAGAGGCAGGCGGATTTCTGAGTTCGAGGCCAGCCTGGTCTACAAAGTGAGTTCCAGGACAGCCAGGGCTATACAGAGAAACCCTGTCTCGAAAAACAAAACAAAACAAAACAAAATTAAAACAGGGCTGGTGAGATGGCTCAGTGGGTAAGAGCACCCGACTGCTCTTCTGAAGGTCCTGAGTTCAAATCCCAGCAACCACATGGTGGCTCACAACCATCCATAAGGAGATCTGACTCCCTCTTCTAGAGTGAAGACAGCTACAGTGTGCTTACATATAATAAATAAATAAATCTTTAAAAAAATTTTAAACATCAACATAAAGCATATGATATAAAGGGCTAAAGCATCAAGCAGGAAGTAGAAAATGGGCAAAGAACCACTGTAAAAGGATACAAATGACATGGTGCTCGCACGCAATAAGGATTCTATGGGAAGGAAATTAACAACCACACATTATACATTACATGTTTCTGAAGTTGACATCACAAATCTACACACAGACTGACAAGAGTCCTGGGGAAAGGTTCTAAGCATGAAGCCCCAAAGTCTACAAAGGAAACAGCAAATGGTCTGCACATACAGAGCACTAGAAATCACACAGGAATATGATCGCGAATGTAGAATACACCCAAGCAAAATCCACACCATGAAACAAAATAACAGGATTCCACTCTGAAAGTATGAATCGAATACGTGCCATGTAAAGCAGACTGAGACAAAGCAGTCCAGCCAGCTGAGTCTTACAGAGAGACAGAGACTTCACTCAATGCCCAGGACACATCCTGCTCTCAGTAACCCTGAACAAGGCGAGCCTTTCAGAAAGGGCAGAAGAAAAAGTAGTTTTCTGAGGGCAGTGGTGGTTCATTTGATCCCAGCACTCGGAGACAGAGGCAGGCGGATCTGTGAGTTTGAGGCCAACCTGGTCTACAGAGCTAGTTTCAGGACAGCCAAAGCTACACAAAGAAACCATGTGTTGGGGAGGATGTTTCCCGACAGATCATTCATCTTAGAGCAAAGAAAAGCTTTCAGAAAAAGCCTTTTTTAAAAGGCCAATGCATCACCTGGCTTTGCTGTTCATATGTTAGCTACTTATTGATGACTATTGCCATTAACTGGCTTTTCCCTCTGTTGAATTAAAGTTTATCTGTTTTCATTAACGCAAAGGAGGAGAAAGAAAAGAAGACAAAATTACCAGGCCCAGGATGGACTTCGGCATGGTCTTGCGTGCCCTGTGAACCCTGACATCAGTGCCCGAGGCTGTAGGCTTTCTGTCCTCTGTGTCTGCACTCCCTTCCCCAGGCACAGTGGGTGCTGTGGTTGGTGTCTGAGGAAGTGCACTCAGAGTCCTGCATTTACTGGCTCCTCCAGGAAGAGTTTTTGCAGCATGACCAGGAAGCGAGGAGGTTAGAATGTTGGGAGTCCTCAACGGCTGCCCCTGCAGGGCTGGTTTATTTAAGAAATATCCATTGCTGCCAATGACAGATGTCTGCATGAAGTCGTCAGCTGTGACATGGTTTTGCTTCCCCACTTCTGTGTCTCTTTCTGAAACCCCATTTTCTGCCACCCGAGACACTCTGTTGGTACCTTCCTGTGGGCTAGCTCTTGTGTTCTCCTGAGTATGTTTGGGTGCATTTGGATGGCTGGGATCCCCACTCTTTTCACAAGACCCATTTGTTTCTCCATCTGCAGCCATGGGAGTCTCTCCTTCTTGTTTCTCTGTGGAACCTTCATCAGCAGCCATAGGTGTATCTGTGAACAAAGAAAGGAGAGTCACAGCTTCTGGGACCCATCAATCCATAAAACTATCACCATAAATTACAATTTCTTTGGCTGGCACACATAGAGCTGTCTACAGTTCTGGCAAGTAGATCAACAGGAAAACTCTTGCATGTGCAACATGCGCAAGACCCTGGGTTCAATCCACAGCACAAAAGAGAAAACCCATGGTGTCTACAAAAATAATTTGTCTCATATACAAACCAACATTTAAAATTCTGATCAATTAAATGTGTTTATTTTTTTTAATATTAACTTTTGGTTAAGTTTGAGAAGCCAGCCTATTTTTAAAAAGCTTGTAGGGGGCTAAAGAGAGGTTAAATGCAGTCATTGCTGTTCCAGAGGTCCTGAGTTCAATCCCCAGCAACCGCATGATAGCTCACAACCATCTGTAGTGGGATCTGATGCCCTCTTCTGGCCTGCAGACATACATGCAACTAGAGCACTTATATACATAAATTGTTTTTTTAAGTTTTATGAAACTAGATATGAAAAAGGCACAATTTAAAACAAAGTCAGTTGGCAAAGCATTGAGAAGTAACAGGCAAAGGGCTTAACAGAAAACATACATGTGATGTGGAGTTTTCTATATCGGCCTACCCAAACAGATCTACAAAGGCTGAGAACCTACTGTGTGAAGAAAATTACCACGTGATAAAACAAACAGCACATCAGAGAGAACACAAGATGAAGATCCCAAAGAAACACACAGACTAAGAATATATGCAAAGGGGAAAAGAATTAAAAAGAAAATGAGCTGATACTTAGGGAATAGTAAAGCAGTGTTAGATACTTGAAGGGGGGAAAAAATATATATGTGTGTGTGTGTGTGTGTGTGTGTGTGTGTGTGTGTGTGTGTGTGAAGAGTTGACACAAGAGTTCCAGGATACTATATATTGAGACCCTACCTCAGGAAAAAAAAGAAAGAAGGAAAGAAAGAAAACAGAGTGGATGGAACCTCAGGAAAAAAAAAAGAAAGAAGGAAAGAAAGAAAACAGAGTGGATGGAAGAGAGAATACATACACACACACACACACACACATGGCTTTTTGAGGAAAAAATTATGCATTGCATATTTAATAAAAGACAAATGCAGATACATATTTCAGATTAAACCATTAGCAAGACAATGAGCATATTTAACTGCTCAGGGGAGAGATTAATCACTGTGCTGATGAGCTTCAACCATCAACTTGGTACAACCTAGAATCATATGGCAAAGAGTCTTAAATAAGGAGCTATCTAGATCAGGTTGGCCTACGGAATGTAGGACTATCTTAATTGTTTAAGATTTATTTCTAGACTATGCTGGGGCCTAGCAAACACAGAAGTGGATGATCACAGTCAGCTATTGGATGGATCACACGGCCCCCAATGGAGGAGCTAGAGAAATTACCCAAGGAGCTAAAGGGAACTGCAACCCTATAGGGGGAACAACATGATGAACTAACCAGTACCCCGGAGCTCTTGACTCTAGCTGCATATGTATCAAAAGATGGCCTAGTCGGCCATCACTGGAAAGAGAGGCCCATTGGACTTGCAAACTTTATATGCCCCAGTACAGGGGAACCCCAGGGCCAAAAAGGGGGAGTGGGTGAGTAGGGGATTGGGGGGGTGGGTATGGGGGACTTTTGGGATAGCATTGAAAATGTTTTCTTTTTAATTTTTAATATTTTTTTATTACGTATTTTCCTCAATTACATTTCCAATGCTATCCCAAAAGTCCCCCATAACCCCCCCCCCACTTCCCTACCCACCCATTCCCATTCTTTTGGCCCTGGCATTCCCCTGTATTGGGGCATATAAAGTTTGCAAGTCCAATGGGCCTCTCTTTCCAATGATGGCCGACTAGGCCATCTTTCGATACATATGCAGCTAGAGACAAGAGCTCCGAGGTACTGGTTAGTTCATCATGTTGTTCCCCCTATAGGGTTGCATATCCCTTTAACTCCTTGGGTACTTTCTCTAGCTTCTCCATTGGGAGCCCTGTGATCCATCCAATAGCTGACTGTGAGCATCCACTTCTGTGTTTGCTAGGTGCATTGAAAATGTAAACGAGGAAAATACCTAATAAAAAAATAAATTAAAAAAAAAAAAAGATTTATTTCTTTGTATTTATGTTAGTGCACTGTAGCTGTCTTCAGGCACACCAGAAGAGTGCATAGGATCCCATTCCAGATAGTCGTGAGCCACTATGTGGTTGCTGGGAACTGAACTCAGGACCTCTGGAAGAGCAGCCAGTGCCCTTAACCGCTGAGCCATCTCTCCAGCCCTTAATTGTTAATTGATATAGGAAAACCTAGCCCACCATAGCACCATCCACAGACTGGGCCCTGGACTACAGAAAGACAACTAAAAGCAAACAAGTAGGCAGGACAGGGGTGTTTATTTCTCTCTGCTATTGGTCACAGATATGAAATGACCAGCTGCTTGAGATCCTGCCTTGGACTTCTGAAAAATGATAGTCAATAACCTAGAATTTAAACCCTTTCCTCCCTTAAGATGCTTTTTGTTAGTGTGCTTTATCCTGGCTACAGAACTAAAACCAGGAATCCACTCACAGAAAGCAACATAAATAAGACTGACACTACAAAACAAGTAAGTCACTACTGTGTAGACAAGCTCACTAACAAGGCATGAGACAAACCTATCATGCAGATCTAAAACAGAAGTGCGTGTGTGTGTCTGTCTGTCTGTCTGTGTGAGCACACGCTCATGCATGCATATACATGTGTCTGTTCAGGAATGGGAGAAATTAAAAATTATACTGTAACCCTAGATAAATTCCAAGAAACTGCAAAGGCTGGGAGAGGGAAAGGTGTATACAGCAAAGCCCCCCCCCCCCCCCCATCTGGTAAATTCACCTTTACCTTCCCTTAGCAGCTCAGTTTTCATGCAGCAATCCTGCTTGGTCTCTTGTTTGGCCAGAACTGCCTGCTGGAGGGGGAAGAAAAAAAAAAGACAATGGGCATCAACTAGGATACATCAGGGTCATCTTCAAATCAAATCCATTACAAAAGTTCTCATCCTTCCACATAGGGTTTACTAGCCCACCATTAGCACAATCCCCTCCAGGAAGAGAACTAACATCCAGAAAATAGTCCCCAGGAGAATATGCCTAGTCTGCCAGCTCTGAACAGCACTCCTGTTTGTTTGTTTGTAATATTGTTTTTGTTTTTTGAGACAGGGTTTCTCTGGATAACAGCTCTGGCTTTCCTGGAACTCACTCTGTAGACAAAGGCTGGCTTGGAATGGGATTAAAGGCACATACCATCCCCACCCCCACATCTGAACAGGATTCTTTTCTTTCTTTCTCTCTCTTTTCTTTTCTTTTCTTTTCTTTTTTCGAAACAGGGTCTCTCTGTGTAGCCCTGGCTGTCCTGGAACTCACTTTGTAGACCAGCATGTCCTGGAACTCAGAGATCCACCTGCCTCTGCCTCCCAAGTGCTGGGATTAAAGGCACTTGCCCAGCCTGAACAGGATTCTTTTTTTTTTTTTTTTTTTTTTTTTTTTTTTTGGTTTTTTGAGACAGGGTTTCTCTGTATAGCCCTGGCTGTCCTGGAACTCACTCTGTAGACCAGGCTGGCCTCGAACTCAGAAATCCGCCTGCTTCTGCCTCCCAAGTGCTGAGATTAAAGGCGTGCGCCACCACCGCCCGGCCTAAACAGGATTCTTAACAATGTGTTTAAATCCTTCTTACATAGTTAAAAATCTGAAGTGCTTTGGTTCTATTACAGCAATTTACTTTGATATAAATCTGTTAACTCTTCATTTACCTTAAAATTCATTCTGTAGCCGGGCGGTGGTGTCGAACGCCTTTAATCCCAGCACTTGGGAGGCAGAGGCAGGTGGATTTCTGAGTTCAAGGCCAGCCTGGTCTACAAAGTGAGTTCCAGGACAGCCAGGGCTACACAGAGAAACCCTGTCTCGGGAAAAAAAAAAAAAGTTACAGAAAGATTGAGGTCGAAGAGAGAGATACACAATGGTTATGAGCAATGTTACTCTCCCTGAGGACTGGAATTGAGTTCTAAGTACTTCATAAGGTGGTATATAACTGTTCTTTTTTTTTTTTTTAAAGATTTATTTATTTATTATATGTAAGTACACTGTAGCTGTCTTCAGATGCACCAGAAGAGGGCATCAGATCTCATTATGGATGGTTGTGAGCCACAATGTGGTTGCTGGGATTTGAACTCAGGACCTTCGGAAGAGCGGTCAGTGCTCTTACCCACTGAGCCATCTCACCAGCACAGGTATATAGCTGTTCTAAGTCCAACTACAGGGGATCCAATGTCCTCTTCTGGATACCAAGAATAATACAAGAGTATACCTAACAGTACTCAGCCACATACATATATACATAATTAAAAAAAATAACAGGTTTGGTGTAGTGGCACACACTTTTTTTTTTTTAAAGATTTATTTATTTATTATACATAAGCACACTGTAGCTGTCTTCAGACACTCCAGAAGAGGGCGCCAGATCTCGTTACGGATGGTTGTGAGCCACCATGTGGTTGCTGGGATCTGAACTCTGGACCTTCGGAAGAGCAGTTGGGTGCTCTTACCCACTGAGCCATCTCACCAGCCCGGCACACACTTTTAATCCCAGCACTCAGAGGCCAGAGAACTCTGAGCTCAAGGCCACCCTGATCTATATATAGCAAGTTCCAGGCCAGCCAGAGTTACACAGTGAAACCCTCTCAAAATAATAATAATTATTATTTAATATTATTAAATAATTATTAAATAAGAAAATTCAATTAGACACTTAAGTCACTGTATTGGTCCATGTGGAGGGATATATTATAGTTCCAAGGCCTTGAACGCCAAAATTCTACACTCTTCCTGAAACTACAAAACAGTTTCAATTTGTAGAACGGAAAGGTTTGATGCCCATCAAACTTCTGATAACCTCTAGAGGAATATTTTCTCCAAAGACGTACAAGCTTTCTTAGAGCAATCGCAATGAACCTTCAGCTAGCTCACTGCTAATTCTACTTTACCTGATCTCCCAAGAATAGGGTTATGATCTTCTCTGCACCTGAAATCTATATTACACAAGCATCTATTAAAAAAAAAAAAAACAAACCACTTAGTCCTAACGTTCTTCCCCCTAGAAACAAGCATTCCCAAACACTCCTCTTGAAAGAGCTGGCTGCCTTCGTTATACCCACAGGAGAAACACAGGCCACAGCCACTTGAAGAAAGGAGCAGGACAACCCTTTCCCCTTCCGACCCAAGGCTAGCCCACAACTCTTCCAAGAAGGACCGATAGGTGACTTTCAGTGTAGTCTAAGTCTAGGACCAGGAATTTTTAGGTGTTTGCACAGACACTTAGCGAGGGGTCCTACACCTCACAGAATCTCACATTTCCTACTCCTACAGGGAAACCAATGAATGCTTACAGCCATGTTTGCCAAGACTTGGAGTGAAGGGCAATCAGAACCACTAAGTGGTTACCTAGTCCCAGGCACATGAAACACCTCAGAGGATGTATACTGGCCCTGTCCCACACCCGTCAAGCTCAATTTGGAGTTGTGAGAGCAGGCCAACTAAATGTGGTTTTCCGTCTTCAGGCCAGGCAACGGTGACAGCACACTGACAAAAGTAAAGGTATAGAACAAACCTGAGAGAAAACCATCTTCAGCACCTTTTCAAAAGCTTGCCACCCCCTTGTGATCGGTAATGTGGATTAGTATTGGACAGGCGGGACATGTTTATGAGGGATTTTCTAGGGTAGGTTAATTGAGGTGGTGTGACAGCTCTAATTGTCAACTAGACACAATCTAGAATCACCAGAGAAGAGAGCCTAAATGTGGAACTGTCCACAATGGGATAGTGTTGGAACACAGTTCAAAGAATGGAGTCATACGAAGGAATTCTGAGTGCTTGTGAGAAAGTGTCAAAGAAACAAAGACAAGAACCTTGTGACCTCAATTTCTTCAAAAACCACAGAACTGTTCTTGGAATGTGCTTTCATGCCTTTCCCAGTTGTAGCAGATAGGAGTGAGTTACTTTAAATTATTCATTATTATTATTTGTTTATATGCCTCTGTTGGGAAACCCTGCTACTTAAGATCAAAGTCTATCATGTCAGGATAGCACCTCTGAGCTCAGCACAAAAATGGAGGTCTCACTTTTCCAGTGCAGATTCCCCTTTTCTGACCTATCTGGGAAGCCCGACCCCCACACCCTCTACCTAAAGAAGGGCACAGAGTCCTTGGCAAACCTACAAGTTCAACTTTCTCTTTCCCTCTAAAAACCCATCCAGCAATTACCTAGATTCTTGGAATGCCTCTCCCTGCAAATAAGGCATTCATAGTACTTTAAACTCTAGCCACTCTCCGATATCATATATAGCTTTTGTTTACCATGAATAAGGCATAGGCACACAAGGTGTTTCACTAAATATTGTTGGAAAAAGCTCTAAAAGAGCTGTAACACTGAAATCCTTGGAGAACACCCCCGAATCTCCAACCCCACCCTGGTACTCACTTCCCAACCAGACTGGGATCCTGAAGATCCCACCCCAAAGCCCCACCCAATCTAGACTCCAATTCCAGGTTTCCTGCGCACCCTGAGGGGGAGAAAAGAACCTGGAACCACAGCTGGTGCCCAACAAAACAGATACATATGCCTCTATAAAAAAATATGGTTTTGCCACATTAACACCTCAGTACAAAATGTCTGATCCTCTGAATAAAGTAGGCTACTGCATTTAGTTTGCCTCCTTTTTAGGCTTCACTCTTCCAGGTCCCACCTCCAGTAGAGCAGTAAACAGGATGACCTGTGAAGAACCATCTTAGTTAATACATATGGGAAGACCTAACCCTATGTGGATGGCACTATTCTTTAGGTAGGAGTCCTAAACTGTTAAAGAGTAGAAAAACAAGCCAGGCAGTGGTGACACACGCCTTTAATCCCAGCACTTGGGAGGCAAAGGCAAGTAGAATTCTGAGTTCGAGGCCAGCCTGATCTACAGAGTTCCAGGACAGCCAGGGCTACTTATGCAGAGAAACCCTGTCTCGAAAAACCAAAAAAAAAAAAAAAAAAAGGTGCTGGATAAATCTCCTATGAAAGGCAGAGAGGGAAGAACTGAAGAAAATATTTCTGCAAGTAACTGATACCCTTTGCACATTAGCCCAAGTATTTCTGTTTGTACTAGAGAACAGGAACAGGTCAGCTTTCACATATCTGCCTATGCCTAAGGATATTTCCAGAGGAGGAAAATATTAAGGGCGAGGAACTTCTTGCAATCTGTAAAAACTTGTTAATGGGGATTTTACAGCTGAGTGTGACCTCGGTGTTTTAGATTGAAGAGCAACTGAGGAGAGGCTTTTCCTGTGCCGAATGCATTAGCCAGCTGGACTTTCCTCAATACTAACAAGGCAAAGATCACCTTCCCTGCCAGAGAACAGAGACTCTGAGTTCTAGTCAAAAATAAGAAAAATGTCAATGTATTGGTTTAAATAAAAATGTCTTCCAAAGGCTCATAAGAAGTGGCACTATTAGGAGGTGTGGTCTTATTAGAGAAAGTGTGTCACTAGGGGTGGTCTTCAGGTTTCAGGTGCTCAAGCCAGGCCAAAGAACTCTCTTCCTGCTGCCCGCCAATCCAGATGTAGAGCTCTCAGCTATCTCTCCAGTACCAGACTGTCTGCATGCAGCCAGGCTTTCAACACCCCTGTGTTGATAATGGACTAAACTAAGAGTTGCTCTGACCGTAGTGTGTATTCACAGCAATAAAACCTCAACTAAGACAGAAAGATGCCACTGACTTCTGTCTCAGTATAGCTGGGCACTCGAGGGTTAGGGTTAGTACCTCAAGAACTGAGAGAACCAAGGAAATGCAAAATGTACACAGTTCTCAAAGACAAAAGAAACTTTAGCTCAGCAATCAGAGACTCAAAGCACTCCCCCGCCCCCTAAGTCTCTACACACCAGCTTTACCAGCTAATTATCAAGGAATGGGGGAGAACTCTTTCAGCATTTGAGGTTTTTATTTTCCCCTTTTGTCTTTTTGGTTTTTAATCCCTTGGCAGAAAAAAGAATCCATTCCTAAATTTGGAATATACAATTGATATCCAGAGTAGCCCAAGAAATTACATTTAAGAGATTTCAAAATCCAGAACAGATTCCCTTCTCATCTACTTAACCCTTCACTGGGCCTTTCTACTAAGAAACAAACTGAGGTCCCTCCACCCCTACTACTTCTAACAAGGGCTCCTTTAGCTGCTGCATCTTCCCAGAGAAAGCAGGACTAAGCAATGTCCCACTCGGGGTCTCCCCACAACAATCTCACCCAGACCCAGCACTGCTCCTCTGCCATCCCAGCTACCATGAAACTGCCCAGATACCATGTACGCGCAGCCTCCACAAAAGAGGCTGTAGATGCTCCAGTCAGCATGATCACAGATATAAATAAATAAGCCTACAGCTGAGTTCAGCCCAGTGCCCAAAACTTCTAAGCCCAGGACCTAGACTCTCATAAGCCCAAAGTGTCACGTGCATACTGATGCACTTTGCTTGGGGATTACTCTCATTTTAACCACTGAACTACATGGTAGGGTATTATGTGGCAATCTTCCTTCTACCCTTCTCCTATCTGCTACAGATCCCGCCCAGTGGGGAAAGGGAAGCCAGCTGTGCTGCCAGTAGAGGTCTGGAACACAGAACTCACCTGACAACCCAAACTCTATGTGCACTGGCCACCAGAACTAATGCCCTGGGCTGAACAGCTTTTCTATATCTACAGGAAATGTTAACTACACAGGAAGGATGAGCATAACAAGAATTCAAGCAATTGAACTGGCCATTATAACCAAATCTGAAAAGGATAAGTCACTGGGCAGGAAGAAAGAAAGCACCCCTTCCCATTATAAACAACCTTGAAGGTGAAGAAACAAAAACAAAATCTATATAGTTATGGTAGCACAGACCTGTAATTCCCACCACCAGAAAAGCTGAGACAGGAGAATCAGTAGTTTGAGACCAACCTGGGCTAAGAGTGAGACCCTGCCTCAAACAAAAATCTATGACTGGAATGAGTTCTGACAAGGCTGGTAGGCAAAGAATTTGATCTTTGATCTATTTAATCCAAACGACTTCAGCCAAGAGTTAGATGAAAATGTAGAGGCCAGAGGTAAACCTTGAGCAACACAACCCAATAAGTATCCACCTTGTTTTTGACACAGGGTCTCATTAATGTGTACAAGAGTGTGAACCCCATTTCCAGCATGCATGCACACACGCACGTACACACACTACACACGCACACATGCACACACACACAGGCATGCACAGTCTGCAGAGAGGTATGGTAGGTAGTATAGCATAGCATGGGCAAGCCCTGGGTTTGATTCTTATCACTATACATACAAAACAAGTGAAAGTGAAAGAAGGCTAGGCATTATGCGTATCCATATCTTGAAACCTATATAACTCAGTTCTACTCTGAGATCTACTTATTTACTCCTGTGTTTTAGCCAAACTTCATAATGAAAACCTATTATAGAGAGGGGAGAATGCCATGTGCCTCATAAATGCATCTGTTTTATGAAAATTAGTACAGACACAGTCCCACTCTACAGGACCCTGCTGAGCTACTGGCCAAGTCAGTGGCATGAGAGAACACAGTGTGGAAGAGACTACTCTAAATATCACAAAGATGCAAAAATGTTATGAGTCTGCTGGGAACATTAACAACCAAAGGAATTCTGAGACCTATCAAGAAATTACTGGTCACTTTACATTTTGCTAGCTGTAAAAACAAAATTGTGATTTGACTTTTTAACTCATTTAGAGTGTGTGTGTGTGTGTGTGTGTGTGTGTGCATGCACACGTGCCACAGCATGCATGCAAAGGTCAGAAGACAATTTGGGGGAGTCAGTTCTCTTCTTCCAACATGCGGGACTGAATTCAGAACTCAGGTAGTCAGGCTTGACAATGGGTACCTTTACCCACTGAACTACTTCACCAGTCTGACTATTCTTAAGGTTTGTTGTTGGGTTTTTGTTGTTCTTGTTTTTTCTTGTTTTTTCTATTTTTTTTTGGGGGGGGGGGAGTTCGAGACAAGGTTTCTCTGTATAGCCTTGGCTGTCCTGGAACTCACTCTGTAGACCAGGCTGGCCTCGAACTCAGAAATCCTCCTGCCTCTGCCTCCCGAGTGCTGGGATTAAAGGCGTGCGCCACCACTGCCCGACCAGGTTTGTATTTTTAACACTATATGCTGTCTTAGTCACTGTTCTATTGCTGTGAAGGAGCTCCATGAGCAAGGCAACTCTTATAAAGGAAATCACTTAACTGAGGGCTTGCTTTCAGTTTCCTAAGCTTAGCCCATTATCATCATGGTAGGGAGCATGGTGGTATGCAGACAGGGACTGGAGTAGCAGCTGAGAGCTACACTCTGATCCATAGGCAGAGAGAGAGACACTACACTGGACCTGGCCTAGACTTTTAAAACTTCAAAGCCCAGCCCAAGGGACACATTTCCTCTAACAAGGTCATGCTGTTTAAACAATGCTACATCCTAATGACGAAGCATTCAACTCTATGAGCTTATGGGGGCCATTCTTACCTAAGGGACCACATTTTCACTTTAAGGTGAAAATCTCATGATATCTCTGATATTAGACCCCTGAGTAACAACAGCAACAAAAGAGAAAAGGTCCAAAAGGAAAGAGTAAGTGTAGTATAATAAATACTGCAATCGCCACACAAATTTTCAGTTGTCCGTTTCCTACATTATTCAAACCAAATATCATAAACTTTTAATGAAAAACTAGAACTAGGGGCTGGAGATCTGGCTCAGCACTGACTGCTCTTCCAGAGGTCCTGAGTTCAATCCCCAGCAACCACATGGTGGCTCATAACCATCTGTAATAGGATCCAATACCCTCTTCTGGTGTGTCTGAAGATAGCAATGGTATACTCATACATAAAATAACTAAGTAAATAAGTCTTTAAGAAAACAAAAACAACTGGAACTAAAACACAAGATATGTAAGTGCCTTACTTCTTTGCACCAACAAAGAAAATGATAAGCACCAGGTCAGCATGGCTCAGCACTACAAAGTTGCCACCAATGTGACAGATCAAAACCTAAGCTTACAGACAGGCTGTCACCTCAGTCAAATGGAGCAACTAGATAAAATCCAGCACAGAGGGTTATGATGAGGCAACATGACATGCTGCCCATGATCGACAAGCATTCAACAGACATCTGGCACTATTATAAATCAATCTATACAAAATTCAAAGTGGCACATGCCTTTAATCCCAGCACTCAAGCAGAGGATATCTGTGAGTTCGAGGCCAGCCTGGTCTACAAAGAGAAGTCCAGGATAGCCAGGGCTACAGAAAGAAACCCTATCTCAAACCCTGACTCTCTGCCAAAAAAAAAAAAAAAAAAATTAGAATTTTTTAACATCTGCCATGTGCTAAAACAGAAACCCATCTTACCATCTTATTATTCCCCCAAACCAAATTGTTCAAAACCAAGTCCAGCCTCTGGAATCTGGCCTCACTTAGCACTACAGCCCTCATCATGTATCTGCCAAATGAAAACAATACCTTGACTCTTTGCCAAGACCTGTTCTCTTGATGTAACTTCTTCACTCTTTTCCTTTTTTTATTTTTCCCCTCCGTATCTTGAGAGGGGTTCTCACTCTATTGCTCAGATTGACCTCTTGGGCTCAAGTGATTCACCTACTTCAGCTTCACAAATGCTGAAAGACAGGTGCATTCCAGCATGCCTACCTACTATATCTCCCTCTCTAAAAACAAAAACCCTTGCAATCCCTGTGTTTGCAAGCTACTGATGGAAGACTAGACAGATAGCTCAGCAGAGACCTGAGTTCAATTCCTAGCATTCACATGGAGGGTCACAACTGTCTCAAACTCCAATCCCAATCAGTAATTCTGGCACCAACTACTGGCCTCTGCAGATACCAGGCACACACAAAGCACACAACATACACATGCAATAAAAATGTAAGTTTTTGTTTCCTACAGTATATAAACAGTATGAAGCCCAGGCAAGCAGGCAGAGAGGCATAACTCAGTCAATTCCAATACCAAGGACAATCTTCTCTGGATGCTGCACCCAGAACCCTCACATCCTGACTTTTCTTGTGCCTTTTCCCATGTCCATGCACATTACTTCCCTCGAGCTTTCTCCCCCTTAAAAGCACCTTTGCCCACCCTGCCTTTTCTTCTGCATCCAATCTACTCCCCATCAGCCAACTACAGTATCAGTTCTGCTTCTCATAACCCTGAACCAGTCTGGGCTGGTACAGCCATATAGTTTATAAAAGGCCTTGGCAGCCATGGGCATAGGGTACTGGGTCTTGGCTACTTGATCAAAACATGTTTGAGGTCTGGTGAGATGGCTCAGTGGGTAAGAGCACCCGACTGCTCTTCCAAAGGTCCAGAGTTCAAATCCCAGCAACCACATGGTGGCTCACAACCATCTGTAACGAGATCTGGCGTCCTCTTCTGGTGTGTTTGAAGACAGCTACAGTGTACTTACATATAATAAATAAATAAATCTTTAAAAAAAAAAAAAACATGTTTGAAGTTCAATCACTGCTTTCTAACCGGCACAGACTCATCGCTCACTCCCATCGAGGCACACAGTCTTCTCTGGTTCCTCCCAATGACCCTCACCTAGTGATTCACACACAAGACACTGTTACCTCTCATCCTGCCTGGCGAGAACAACTTTTAAAGCTTCTGAATTCAATAAGAATGGAAATAAAACAATGAGAACCAAGAAGCACGATGCTATATGTTCAACGAGAACAGGGTAGCCATGGCCAAGAGCAAGTCAGTCCCCATCACCACAATATGACACCTGTAGAGGACAGCTATAATCACAAAGCTGGACAACAGCAAGTGATGATGTGGGGAAACTACACCCTTGTTCACTGTTAGCAAGGACAGAAATTGGAGCCATCGATGCACAAAATAGTATGGCAGCTCCTTAAAACAACAAAAGCAGACCTGGGTCCTTCTTAGTGTGCTCTATCAGAGCACACTATAGCACTGCCTGGCCTTTGTGCTCAACAGCCTGCTAGTACTTGGGGCAGGTAGCACAATGGGGAAAATGTACAAATTGGAGGAAAACTGTGGAAAAAATAAGATGGAAAATGTTGACTTAGCATTCCTATAGCTGGCCGAACACAGTAAGAGAAAGAGAGTATAAGTGAGATCTCTGTTAAAGAACCCTGCGTAGGGGGGCTGGTGAGATGGCTCAGTGGGTAAGAGCACCCGACTGCTCTTCCGAAGGTCCAGAGTTCAAATCCCAGCAACCACATGGTGGCTCACAACCATCCGTAACGAGATCTGGCGCCCTCTTCTGGAGTGTCTGAAGTCAGCTACAGTGTACTTACATATAATAAATAAATACATCTTTAAACAAAAAAAAAAAAAAAAAGAACCCTGCCTAGGACCTAAACTTGGAATCCATGAAAAATTACAATGAGGCGTGGAATGCTGACTCTGGGCAGAAAGGGATGAGAGAATATAAAACCACAGACACACATACAAGAAAGCTGGGATCAGGTAAAGGGAGGCTTACACTGCTGAGGGAATCTCAGCATGTTTATGGAGTACAGGGCAGGAGGTAGGGGTGAGCTACTCCCAGTAGTTAGCCTCTCTAGATCAGCAGTCTCCGCTGTAGATATCCCGCAGGAGGAAGTCGCAGTTGCTAGTTTCTGCACACACTGCCACTTACTCACAGTCAGACTCCCAAGAAAAGCTTTGCAATCCCTGTTGACCTTACCTGGGAAAGGCTTCACAATCCATGTGGGGATATGGTACTAGAACACAGCATGGCTGTGCCTATGTCAACAGTACACAGTCACACAAGACTTCACTGCTTTCAGGCTTCCTCTGCTTCCTACAGGAAGTATTGCATAGTGAGGAAGAAGAGATCAAGATGAAAGGAACAAATGATATACCCCTCAGGTCTGACTTTTAATAGAGAAGGGAGAAAAACATCCATGAATCAACATATAGATGATGGGGGATCTTAGTAACAGTCTGGTGCATGAGACCATGGTAGTCAAATATGTTTCTGAGTTTCTGAGCTATCTGAGTTGGGAAGGACTTTGAGCAATAAACGGAATACTTTATCTTAGTCGCTTGTTCTATTGCTGTAAAAAGACACCAGGACTCTTATAAAAGAAAACATTTAATTGGGGGCTTGCTTACAGTTTCAATCCATTATCATCATGGCAGGGAGCAAGGAGGTAGACAAGCAGACATGGTGCTGGAGAAGTAGCTAAGACTTCTACCACCCTGATCCACAGACAGCAGGATGAGAGAACAATACTGGACTTAGCTTGAGTTTTAGAAATCACAAAGCCTACCCCCAGTAACACACTTCTTCCAACAAGGTCACACCTCCTAATCCTTTATGAATGGCTTTAAGGCTTGCTGCACAGAAGGGAACCCACATCTGATACAGTAAGCCAGGACAAAACCCAGTGGCTCAAATAGTAACAGGCCACAGAAGAGAGGCCACTAATATTGTTTTGTTAAATCGATATGATAATCCCATCAAACTGCCTTTTAAATGTCTGAGCTTACACCTACTAAACACTGTTTCTGTCAACCTCAATTTGTCATGGAAGGAAATTTCTATGTTTGCAGATGTACTGAAAAGACTCATTTTCATTTTCATTTCACCACGCACCTGAAGAGAAGTGTCTGTTGCTGCAATGAACAAAAATAATCAAACATCTATGTTACTGGCTCCAAGAATCAGGGATCATGGAAAAGGCAGCACAAAGATTCTTAACACAATGTGCTCCAAATTGAAACATCCCTTCCTAGAGGAAGGCTAGCTGACTCAGGAAGTAAACAACTCACAAGTCTCAGAAGTCCATTGAAAAGAAGATTTAAAGTCCTCTCTCCACAATGTTACAAAAGCCAAAAGGATTGGAGGAAACTTCAACGCAGGAAACTTCTCTGACTTGTCAAGCTGCCTCCAAGCCATGCAGAGAGCTCCAAGGATGCAGCTTGTGTTGCCTCTAAATAATCCGCACTCCCCTAAGTAACTGTTCACCAGATTCCTATAAGTATCTCCAACTAAGTTATTGGCTCGCCCGGCGGTGGTGGTGCACACCTTTAATCCTAGCGCTTGGGAAGCAGAGGCAGGCGAATTTCTGAGTTCGAGGCCAGCCTGGTCTACAAAGTGAGTTCCAGGACAGCCAGGGCTACACAGAGAAACCCTGTCTCGAGAAAAAAAACAAAAAACAAAAAAAGAATAAAATAATAAATCCAGGATAAAGATACAGTTCAATGACATGCCGAAGAGTTTCACATCAGTAACATAACCGCTTCCTGTAATGCTGAGTCCTGACTAAGGCTCAGGTGAAAGAAACTTTCCAGACAAAATAAACCAGTCAGTCCTCTCACAACATCTGGTAAAATGTATACAACTGCTTGAGAAGAGACTGAAAACAGGAAATCAGGAAACAGTAAGCCTATAGAAGTAACAGAAAATAAAGACAAGGAGCTGATCATGCAAGGAAATCACAAAATACTAACTTAATGAACAATCCTGAAAGGGGGGAGATGGCTGTTCTTAAGGTTTATTTCCTTTTATTTTATGTGTCTGAATGTTTTGCCTGCATGTATGGCACTCACTTGTATCACATGAATGAATATCTGGTACCCATGAAGGCCAGAAAAGAATATTGAACCTACTGGAGCCTAAGTTACAGATAGTTTTAAGTTGCCATTTGAGTGAAAGCTATTAACTGCCAAGCCATCTCTCCAGTTCAATAATAAAAGAAATTTAAGGGAAAGTAGTTTGATATTTTGTTCTATCAGTAATAATTTAAGTTCCTATGAATCATAATTATGTATCATGCATAATATGCAATACAAACATTGAATTTTAGCAAAATCCTGGTGCCTAAGGCTAACTGATTTTCAGGCTTCCAGTCTGATCCCTCTGTGCTGATGTGTTCATTATGTTAGGACAAAACCTGAGAATGTACACACTACTGATGCAAAGGCACACACTCACAGATGCGCTATGAGGCGATTCTCTAGGGAGTCTTCAAACAATTACTACCTGTCAACTCAGCCCTGCTGATGCATACTTGAAAGCTCTAATACCAAAAAGGCCAGAGGATTGTAAATGCAAGGCCAGACTGGAAAATGTAATGAGACCCTATTTCTAAATTTAAAAAAAAAAAAAGTCAGGCTGAAGCCATGCCTCTAAGCAGGTCCTCGAACACCTTCTACTTTTGATTCTGAGAAGGGATCTCAAGCTTCCCTGGAAGTAAAAACAATACAGTGGCCCCACTTTGGAACACTCATACAGTGCTTCTGTAAAACTGAAGGGTCTCAGGGTCTACAGCCACCATGGCTCAGTATATAAAGCATTTCTCACATAAGCATGGGGACCAAAGTTATGATTCCCAGGATCCACATAAATGCCAGGCAGGTGTGCTGGCCTAACTGTATTGCCAGTACTTGAGAGGTGGATATGGGTGATTTTTGGAGGAAGTTAGCCAGAGTAGCTGAATTGGTAACCTCTGGCTTCAAGTCAGATACAGATACACACACACACACACAGAGTAGCAAGCAATTGGAAAAAACATTAGCCAGGCAGTGGTAGTGCATGACTTCAATCACAGTACTCAGGAGAGAAGAGGCAGGCAGATCTCGAGTTTGAATCCAGCCTAGTCTATATAGAGTTCCAGGACAGCCAGGGATAAACCCTGCCTTAAAATCCCCTCAAGAGAGAGATTTCAAACTTCAACCCCTTTGGCATCCACACAAATGCACATGAATGTGTTCTACCACCACCCAGATACACCCAGATAAATACACATATCACAATGAAAAAAATAGTAATTTTAAAATACTGAAATGGCTAAGTAGCTAAGAGTGCTTGTTGATCAAGACCTAATAAGTTCAAATCCTAGCACCCACATGGTAGATTACCACGCTCTATAACTCCAGTTCCAGAAAATTCTATGCTCTCTCTTCAAGGCTCTGAGGGTACTCCACACATGTGAACAGACATACATGCAGACAAAACACCCATACATATAAAATAAAATAAAATTTTGAAAAACAAAAAAAATTACTAAGTCACACACAATGCGATCGCCACTAGTACTACCCTTCTAATAAACACATGTAATTTATCTCCAAACAAATAATAATCTAATACAGTGTTTCAATGACACAAACAGCAAAAAAAAAAAAAAATCATAATATCTTGTAGGATCCTGGACAATTATGTTCATCAGTCACAACTGGAGAGGAAAACCTCTAAAAATTATTCTAAAAGTTCTCATGAAACAGGAGGGATTAGAAATAGTTACAAGTAAAAATCAAAATTAAAATGTAATACAGGACCGGGCAGTGGTGGCTCATGCCTGTGATCCCAGCACTTGGGAGGCAGAGACAGGTGGATTTCTGAGTCAGTTCCATGCCAGCCTGGTCTACAGAGTGAGTTCCAGGACAGCCAGGACTGCACAGAGAAACCCTGTCTCGAAAAACAAACAAACAAACAAACAAACAAATACAATACAATACAATACAGGAACAAGCCATTCAGGTACACCTATAGTCTCAGTGTAAGACTTTAGTTAAAGAAGGATTTTGAGTTTGAGACCAAACTGAGCTACACAGTAAATACCATCTCCAAACAATAAAAAATGAAAGTATTACTTTCAGCAGGAGTCAAGAATCTAACATAAGTGACACCACAGTGTAAGGTCCTTTCGTGCACAGGCTCTTTTTTGTTAGTATGGAAGATACAAACCCCCTCTAGGTCTATACTGTAAGAAACTTAAACTAACGGCTCCACACAAAACAAATGTCCTCAGTCCAACGCCCCTGGAAGAACCGCAACAGTCCAGGTACTGAACCTGGAAGCAGGCCCATCGCCCATGACACCCCAGCTCTAAAGACACTTTCCTCATGAGAACCTATGCTCAGAGATCCACCTAAGTCTTGCCAAGTTTCCTGAACCACAGAAATTATGGGGGGAAAAAAGTGCATTGTTCTAAGAAAGAAATAAGTAAATAAAAACAAACAGGGCTTGCAATTACATCACATGTGTAAAGCAGCCATGGATTCAACTTCCAGCACTAAAAAACAGTAAGTGGGGGAAGGATCCTGTTTTAGTCAGGGTTTGTGTTCCTGCACAAAACATCATGACCAAGAAGTAAACTGGAGCTGGACAGTGGTGGTGCACTTGGGAGGCAGAGGCAGGTGAATTTCTGAGTTCGAGGCCAGCCTGGTCTACAGAGTGAATTACAGGACAGCCAGGGCTACACAGGAAAACCTTGTCTCAGAAAAAAAAAAAAAAAGTTGGAGAGGAAAGGGTTTATTCAGCTTACACATCCACACTGCTGTACATCATCAAAGGAAGTCAGGACAGGAACCCACACAGGGCAGGGACTTGAGAGGCAGGAGCTGATGCAGAGGCCATGGAGTTAGTTACCAGCTTGCTCAGCTTGCTTTTTTATAGACCCAGGACCACCAGCCCAGGTTTGGCACAAGCCACAATGGGCTGGGCCCTCCCCGCTTGATCACTAATTGAGAAAATGCCTTACAGCTGGATCTCATTGAGGCATTTCCTCAAGGGAGGCTCCTTTCTCTGTGATAACTCCAGCTTGTGTCAAGTTGACATACACCACCAGCCAGTAGAGGCTGGGCGCTTTATAAAAACAGCGGGGAAAATACTTCACAACCTGAAATGAGAAGTCCTGACTGTAAGCACAGCACTAACAGTAGGAATCATAAAACGATCATGGCTGGGAGTTAGCTCAGTCATGCAAGCACGATCCCCCAAACCCACATAAACTATGTGCTACCATGCCACATGCTGTTTTAATTCCAGCATTGTGAAGGCACATGTAGTTCTCTGGGGATTGCTAGAAAGCTGGCCTAGCAAAACTGGTGATTCCCCAGACCAATCTGAGAACCTGTCTCAAAACAAAGGATGACAGCTTTTAAAATTGTCCTCTGGTCATATAAGCACACTCCTACACTATGCACACACACACACACACACACACACGCATACACATACGTACATATGAAATTGTGACATTAAGAATCGTCCAGTTTTTTAATTTCATATATGAGTGCTTTACCTGAATCTATGTTTATATACCATGTGTGTCCAATACTCACAGAGGCCCCAAAAAAGCATCAAATAATCTGAAACTAGAGTTACAGATGGCTGTGAGATGCCTGCCATGTGGGTGAGAGGACACAAACCCAGGCTCTTAACCTCTGAGCCATCTCTCCAATCCCTACCATAATCATTTTTTAAAATGCAGTGGCAGGTGAGATGGCTCAGCAGTTAAGAACACTGACTGCTCTTCCAGAGGACCTGACTTCAATTCCCAGCAACCACATGGTGACTCACAACCACCTGTAATAGGGTCGATGTCCTCTTCTGGTGTGTACTCAGATACATAAAATAAATAAATATTAAAAGGGGGTGGGGGGCTGGCGAGATGGCTCGGCGGCGGCTAAGAGCACTGACTGCTCTTCCAAAGGTCCAGGGTTTGGATCCCAGCAACCCACATGGTAGCTCGCAACCACCCATAAAAAGATCTGATGCCCTCTTCTGGAGCATCTGAAGACAGCTACAGTGTACTTATGTATAATAATAAATCTTAAAAAAAAAAAAAAAAAAAGGTGTGCTCCACCATGCCCTACTAAGGATTTACTGATGTAATTCACTTGATTTTATTTTTTTAAATCTATGGGTGTCTGTGTACCACATGCACATTATGCAAAACAAAAGCATAGTATCTTCTTACTTTCTTCAGCATTTAAGTATCAAACTAGTGTATTTACATCACATCACATTATATTACATTACATTACACTATACTATACTAAAACATCTCGGAATAGGACATAATTTAGAGACTAGGTTTCACTCTATAGCTCAGACTAGACTCCAACTCACAATACTTCTGGTTGGAGAAGGATATGTGCGCGAACACACACACAGAGACACACTTAAATTTCAGAGAAGCAGTTGCACAGTCTATGCTATTAGTTATAAGACATGAGACTGAATCCTGATGTGGCTCTTCTTCCCCATACAGTAGGAAATAGCAGCTGCACTGCTCCTGCTGTGGATAAAACATGACTGAGGCTGAGATGCCCAGAAGGAAAATCAGAGTAAAGTCTGCTGGAGAAATCTAAAGACAGTTGACTTCCTCTATGTCTTCTGGTGTGGAATGCCTTCTTGATGAATGTGACCCACCAGAGGATACAAGAATGCTAAAAATGATTAACAAACCAAGAAAGATACTGTAATTCCCAAAAATAGCACATAAAAAATTAGATGTAAGAAAACTGCAACATTTGCACTGCCCCTGGTGTGACGAATAAGGCATGCAACTTAAGCGAGGCTGGCCACCACGCCCGTGTAAGGGACAACTTACAATAAAATAAAAATATCCTTTGTGTCGGTCTCCAAATAAGCAGAAAGAGTGAGGAGTGGATGAAACGGGGGTTCTAGCTTCCCATTTCTTATAGCTAGGTTGGTAGTAAGGAAGAGAAAATGCAAATTAGATCTATGCTAAACATTCCCTCTTGAAATCCTAAACAATAATAAAGAGAGAAGAAAACAAAGTAGAAATGACAATGAAGAAACTCAAGATGGGCGTGATGGCATGTCTTTAATCCCAGAATTTAAGAGGCAGAGGCAAGCGGATCTCTGTAAATGCAAGACCAACCTGGTCTTCAGAGTTCTAGGACAGCCAAAGCTACATAGAGAGACCTATCCAAAAAAAAGGAGAAGAAGAAGTCAGTGTGAGATTGGTGGTTCACTAAGTCATATAGAATTCTGATCACTGAAAAGTTAAGAACGTTAGTTCAGCAGGGATATCACTACTGATGTGGGGCTTTTGTGGCTATACTGAGCCTCATAGTAGGACAAGACCTTCACCAATAGAGAAGGTTCTAGTGAAGGACCTGCTGCAGTCATTGAACATCCCATATAAAAACCTGTAAGGAGCTCCTAGTGCTGGGAGGCAGCCAGTGTAGCCAACTGGTGATCTCGATCTAGGTTCAACTAGAGCCTCTGCCTCAAAAAAACTTTGATTAGGTGGAGAGTGATAGAGGAAGATAGCAATGTTGACCTCTTAACCGCTGCATGGTACGAGCTCGGGTAAAGGTACATTCCTACAAGAGTTTGACACATACAACCTTTAATAGCACTCGCAGCTATTGAGCATCAACATTTGGTTCCCAAAACCCATGTCAGCGGTTCACAACTGCCTGGAACTCAGGCTGTAGAGGATTCTACATTTTCTACATTTTCTGGCCTCCTCTGGCATTGCACAGGCAACAGACAGATAGACAGACACATACATACATACACACACACACACACAGAGGTAGACAGAGAGATATATACTTTTTTTTTTAATCTTATCTATTGTAAAGGATTTGTGAAAGAGAGTGAGTTAGTGAGCAAGGGAAGTCTTTTGACAGGAAGACAACTGCTGTATTAAGAGCATCTAGCAAGTTTTAAGGTACAAACAACAGTTCACCAAAGAGGTAGAAGAGATGCAAGTAACCTCCATTGTTGTGGAGGAAAGAAATTTTGTGAACTGGCTCAGTCAACTGCTTCTTGCAGGATAGCCACTGGTTGTCCGCAGGTGAGGACCAATCAGGGTGACTTATGGCTCTGTACCCTACTTCAGATTTACTGGTCTTCTACTAATTGAAGAATATTTGTGGCTGGGTGGATAATGGGGCCAGGTATGCCCTGGTTCCTAGCAGGACTTATGAGCATCAAAGGCAATGGGCAACAGTGGACAGATACGGAGATAAATGATAAATGTGAAAAAGACTGAGCTGAGCTTGTCTTGGTAAATATTCTCCCCCAAAGTATGCCATGTGCGTCTCTCCTTCTGGAAAGTTGCCAGGTCCCAGTGATCCCTTCCAACAGCCAGATGCAGCCAATGGAGAGGCTGTGGCAGGCATGAAAAGCGTGTGAGACCCTCAGAGCAAGAACGAGCACAAGCAGAGAAGCACACGCATGACCCTAATTTCACTTCAGCCCTGGCAAGGCAGAGAAACACTAGCTCACTCTCTTTTTCTTTTCTTTTTTAGACTATCCCATTATCTGCTGAATTCCAAGACCAATTGAAACTTGCTTGGAATGGATAGCAAAAGAGCCTTCACAGATGGTTCCCCACTTTGTTTTTAAAAAGTTTCACTAACACTAACCACTGAATGTATTACAGACTTAGGAGTGCATCTGAAATACACACAAAAGCATCTAAAGGAGTGAGGATGGGCAATCAGTCCATATGGGGATCAGAAGCCAGGTGACTGTTAAACTGTACACTTTATGGATAGGTAAGGCATAGAAGATAGCTGATAAAGAGACTTAGAAAATCTTACAAAAGCTTGTCCCTCTAAGTGTTAAAACTGATTAAAAACTTGAAAACACCCCTACAAGCCATAAGGCTACTGAATAAAAATCCAAGTGCTAGGAATAGATTGCATCCCTGAATTATTAGCCAGAGGCCTCAAAGGCTCCACATATCAAACAGGTTATTGCCAATGAGTCAGTCAGTAACATACCAAAACTAGATGATAAGACCCTATTGGGGCCTAAGACAGCACAGGGACATGAATAAATATTAGGACTGTTGACTGGCTTTTGTAGTCATAAAAGGAACTGTGCAGGCTATTCAGCTATGTGTTAGTGCCATCAGCATACCAAGCGTTATATTCCCAATGATATAATAAAGGCACAACTACTGTGGGTACAATCAACTATTTTCCAGTTGAATTTAAGACCTACTCCAATGGAACCAATGTTTGGAACTGTAAGATAACACAAAACCTGTGGATGCCAGGCAGTGGTGGCGCACACCTTTAATCCCAGCACTTGGGAGGCAGAGGCAGGTGGATTTCTGAGTTCGAGGCCAGCCTGGTCTACAAAGTGAGTTCCAGGACAGCCAGGGCTACACAGAGAAACCCTGTCTCAGAAAACCAAAAAAAAAAAAAAAAAAAAAAAAAAGAAAGAAAGCTTGTTTTTGCAGTAGGGAGCATTACACTGTGGAAAATTCATAATTTTTCACATAATTTTACACAATTTAAAAATTTTAAGTGGTCAAACCTCTCAAGAATAAGTAAGAAAGCTGGAGCACAGTGAATCATGCCCAGCCCTGAAATGAGGAAGATAAGCATTTATCCGTTTCACCCTCTCTGTAGCTGAGCAAATATCAAGGAAGAGAAAACAGAACGTTAAGAACTAGAAGGGCCTGAGCTTATAGAACATTTTCTTCTTGACATGACCTGGCCATTATTGTCTGGAAATCAGATCACCCATGAGGCCTTCACAAGAAAGACCCAGTCAAATGAACATTTCCTTGTGAAGGGGTGGAGTGTCATCAGATCCCCACTCCAGATTACAGCCTCTCCCTCCTGCTTCCTACAGCTACATGCAGTCCTGAAGCTGCAGTTTTTTTTAAAAATGCTGGCTCCTTGCTGGGCGTGGTGGCACATACCTTTAATCCCAGCACTCGGGAGGCAGAGGCAGGGGGATTTCTGAATTCCAGGCCAGCCTGGTCTACAAAGTAAGTTCCAGGACAGGGCTACACAGAGAAACCCTGTCTCGAAAAAACAAAAACAAAAACAAAAAAATGCTGGGCAGGGTGTGGTGGTATAGGCCTTTTTTAAAATCCCAGATCTCTGTGAGTTAAAAGAGGCCAGAATGAGTTCCAGGACAGCCAGGACTCTATACAGAAAAACCCTGGGGGTGGGGGGGAGGGGGGCATGAAGGGGGAGTTTGGGCGTGGCAGTATATATGAATATGGAATTCAGTCCCTGCTTTTCTAGGAAAGCACCAACTTGAATCAACCTAGAAAAAGGCCACCATCTTGTGGTTAAAAAAAGTCAGCGCAAGCTGTACCAAAAAAAAAAAAAGAAAGAAAGAAAAAAGGAAAAAAGACCACAAAAATGTCTGTTTACTCCTTAACCAAAACGTTAAGAAATTCTTTGACCGTCCTAAAGTTCTTCCTCTTGCGCACACCAGAAGGGTTTTAATCATTCCAGAATGCTGTTCTGTATTAGCACTGATGTGACACAAAAACACAGAGCTCTGCATCAAGTTCATCCACATTCTAACACTGATTTTAAAAAAGATGTCGCTTCCACAAGGAAGGAAGGAAAGGAAGGAAAAGAAAAAGAAAGAAAAACAAACAAAAAGCTGTCAGCTCCTTTAAAAATAACATTGGATCTCCTAAAACTGGAGTAGGAAATGTTGTTAGCCACCATGGAGGTTCTAAGACCAGCATGATTCCTAATAGCCAATAATGTGGAATCCACCAATAGATGCAGCTGACTCAACAATGGATTATTGCTCGACCATACAAGACGACACTGATACACACTACAGTAGCAAAACCGAATCTTAAAAACAGAGAGCTGAGCACAATATGCCACTCACAGAAGACTATAGTTATATAATACCATTTACATGAAATGAGGAAGAAACTCCTAATGGAGTGAAGCTTATTTGAGGGATGAAGAAATATTCTATGGCTTCCAGACTAGAAATCCTTGTGTGTAGTAAGTAACATTGTGTGTAGTAAATGCAAATAATGGGTGAATAGTGATCGGATAAATAGGAGCAGTGTCCAGGAAAAGAGGGGAGTGGGAGTGAGGAAGAGCCAAGAAGGAGAAGGAAACTCCTCCTCTAGAATCCCGCTGCAAAGCCCAGGCTTCTAGACAACAGCATCTGCTGTTATCGCCAACAGAAGTCCCTTCTTTCTCTGGTCTTCCTTTACATAGCTATTTGTCTCCTAGATAATTCTGCTTCATCAAGGCAAAAAGATATGTACTACAAAAGTCTATAACACCACCCTCTTCTGACTTCCTTAGGTATGCAAATGAGATCATCTACAGATACACATGCAAGCAAAACACTCATACGCATAAAAAAAAAGGGAAAAAAATCAATCTTTTTTTTTTTTTTTAAGTAATCTTGGGAGACAGAGGCAGGCAAATTTTTGAGTTCGAGGCCAGCCTGGTCTACAAAGTGAGTTCCAGGACAGCCGGGGCTGCCCAGAGAAACCCTGTCTCGAAAAAACAAAAACAAAAAAATGCTGGGCAGGGTGTGGTGGTATAGGCCAGCCTGGGCTATCTCAAAAGATCCAGGAAAGCCAAGGCTACATGTAAAGGGGAGGGGGAAGGAGCAGAGGAAGGGAGAGGGGAAGGAGAGAGAAGTAAAAGGAAAACATGTGCCTATGCTACATAGCCTATCTATCCTACTTCCCCATGAACCCAGCCAAGACCTCCAAGCTACACCTTCGTGCCTGCCAAGACATCCTTTTCACTCCACCCTACAGATCTCCCTTGGAGACAGGGAGAACAGAACCAACCAGATGCATGGGGTACAGCTTCAGTATGCTCAGGGAAATGGTTTCCCCAAGAAACATGTTCTTGACTCAGAAAAAAGTACAATGCTTAATTCCTTACTGCTTATATAATTAACATAAATTTTATACATTAAATTTTATATCACAGATTTTTTTTTTTAAAAAGATCCTGGCGGGGCTGGTGAGATGGCTCAGTGGGTAAGAGCACCCGACTGCTCTTCCGAAGGTCCAGAGTTCAAATCCCAGCAACCACATGGTGGCTCACAACCATCTGTAATGAGATCTGACTCCCTCTACATATAATAAATAAATAAATCTTTAAAAAAATAAATAAAAAAAAAATAAAAATAAAAAGATCCTGGCGCTAGGTGGTGGTGGCACACACCTTTAGTCCCAGCATTTCAAAGGCAGAGGCAGGTGGATTTCTGAGTTCGAGGCCAGCCTGGTCTACAAAGTGAGTTCCAGGACAGCTGGGGCTATACAGAGAAACCCTGTCTCGGGAAAAAAAAAAAGATCCTGGCACCAGCACATTTGCATGTCCAATTGGATTGTTTTTTCTCAGGACCACCACTCAGACAGACATTTTTGAGTACACTGCATCCTCATCTCATCACCACTGCTTGGGACGCTAGAGTGAGGCTTACCAATGCCTCCCCCATTTCTTTTCAAGGGCAGGCACAAAGAAATCATCCCTATTGTTCCTGCATTCTCATTACTGAGCTGTGAGCTGCATTTCCTCAGATCTGAGAATGGTTATTACCCACTTACCCTCCCCCACCCTTTTGTTCCAAGAACATGCTCAGAAACAGATTATCAACCAATCTGTCTAATCTGCCATTTGCAATAAATCATTAAATAATGAAAACACAGTTCCTGTTGGATCTCTCTCCAAAACAGTGTCCCTGAACTGGCTCATCAGGAAGAGTCTGCCTTAGTCACTACCACCAAGATTATCCTTGGGATTGGGAAGGAGAAGAAAACAAGAGTCACAGTTAGCAACGGGATTTGAGTACAAACTATAGCTTTTCAAAGAAGGGGATAAGTACTGGTTCATCATTAGCATAGGTGAAAAGGCCATAGCCAGTTGGTGGTGGCACAAACCTTTATTTAATACCTGCACTCTGGAGGCAGAGGGAGGTAGATCTGTGAGTTTGAGGCAAACCTGATCTACAGAGAGAGTTCCAGGACAGCCAGGACAGAGAAAACAAAATGAAGAGGAGGGAGAGGAAGAGAGGGGGAAGAGGAGGGAGAGGGGGAAAGAAGGGGAAGAGGAGGAAGAAGGAGGAGGAGGAAGAAGGAGGAGGAGGAAGAGCAAATAAAAAGCTATGAGCTTCTTGCTGTCACAGAAAACGTAAGCATTTAAGTGTAAATTAATTTCAAGTGTTCTTCAAAGTTAGGGGAACCTCTCACTCTTTTAGGAAAATGCATACATCAAGTGACCAGACATCGAAATTGGGCTATTTGGGTAGAGAAAGAGCAAGAGGGGCAAAAAGGTAACCCTCACAATTACAACAAACATCCCTGCTTTACTGGCTCTAGTTACAGCCAAGAATCTCTGGGTCAAGGAGGACTAAACAAGAAAGGTTGGTTCCATGCACCAACTATCAACCTCTATCAACCTCTTTTTTGTCTAAGTACAGCTGTTTTCTGTGGCTAAATGCAGAGAAATTACAACTCTGCAATTCCACTATGCATGCCTTCCTGCAAAGCTTCATTCTCACTGGGCATGCCCAAACTCTGTCCTCTGTCTTAATTCTTTGAAATGAAATGAAAGATACCCAAGAAGCTACTCTGGGGCATCTTAGGTCTCCCCAGGCTAACCACGACTTACAGATTCTTAGTCTCATCAAAAAGTCTATTTCCCCCAAAACTGGAGAAAGATCTCAACATAGAATCCGCCAATGAGTTAAGCTCAGCCCACAAAACAATCACATCCCAGGGACTCAGGACAGCTGACTAAAAATCAGACCAGGATCTGAGGACAAATCTAATAAAAGAAAAGGTAACTCCCACCCGACCCAGGAACTTGCCTTCATGCACCAGGCTCCAAGTCAGAGGCCAAGGAGCCGCAGATGTAAGAGCAGCCCGGAATGGTCTGGTTCCCCCTCCGGACACAGCTCCAGGATACTGCAAGTAGTTTAGACAGACAGCAGCCACCCTATGCTCAAGCATCTTCCACATCAACCCAGTCCTAGCCACAGAGGGAGAGAGACCCTGTCACAGGGATTAACAAAACTCTTTTTTTTCAAGACAGGGTTTCCCTGGCTGTCCTGGAACTCACTCTGTAGACCAGGCTAGTCTTGAACTCAGAAATCCGCCTGCCTCTGCCTCCCAAGTGCTGGGATCAAAGGTGTGAGCCACCACCGCCCAGCTACAAAATAAAAAATAACTCTTAATACAACTATCTGAAGCTGCTTTGTTTTAAAGTAAGAAATTTTTTTTTGTTTTTTTTGTTTTTCGAGACAGGGTTTCTCTGTGTAGCCCTGGCTGTCCTGGCACTCACTTTGTAGACTAGGCTGGCCTCGAACTCAGAAATACGCCTGCCTCTGCCTCCCGAGTGCTGGGATTAAAGGCGTGCGCCATATTTTTAAAACAGTACAATCAAGTTTTATACAACCTAAAAAACTTTTCTATGTAAATACAACCAATCCTGTAACCCACACACATGCACTTAGTGACTATCATCGCAGAGCAGCTCCATGACTCATCTAATAGAAGACTGCCATCTGTCCCTATCACAGCTTAATCCAACCCAGTGACCTGAGCCAGGATGAAAGGGTTAAGACAGCAGATTATTTTTTATTATTTATTTATTTATTTATTTATTATGTGTAAGCACACTGTAGCTGTCTTCAAGGGTTAAGACAGCAGATTATTTTTTATTATTTATTTATTTACTATATGTAAGCACACTGTAGCTGTCTTCAGACACCCCAGAAGAGGGCGTCAGATTTCATTACAGATGGTTGTGAGCCACCATGTGGTTGCTGGCATCTGAACTCAGGACCTTAGGAAGAGCAATTGGCGCTCTTTTTTTTTTTTTTTTTTTTTTTTTTTGGTTTTTTCGAGACAGGGTTTCTCTGTATAGCCCTGGCTGTCCTGGAACTCACTTTGTAGACCAGGCTGGCCTCGAACTCAGAAATCCGCCTGCCTCTGCCTCCCAAGTGCTGGGATTAAAGGCGTGCGCCACCACGCCCGGCCAGTTGGCGCTCTTAACCCTGAGCCATCTCACCAGGCCCAGATTATTAAAAAAAAAAGAAAAGAAAAATCAAGTGATTCCCCTTTAATACAGAGCACATGTTTAATAGTGTGAAAATCATAATGTAATGATTCATTTCAAGTTAATAAACCAAGATCACTTACACACCTACCTGATACCCACATAGAAAACAGAGAAAAACCCTAACCACTAGCTTACTGTAGCTCCCTCTAGTAAAATAGACAAAGTACCAAAAAAAAAAAGATGGAAAATTAATTCATATGGCAAATAAAAATTAATGAGCAGGGGTTAGACAGATAGCTCAAAAATTAAGAGCACTTGGTCTTGCAGAGGACCTAGGTTCAAATCCCAGCACCCATATGGCAGCTAACAACCACCTGTAACTCTAGCCACAGGGGATGTAGTACTCTACTCTAGATTCTTAAGGCACCAGGTATGCACACAGTACACATACATATATGCAACAAAATATTCATACACATTAAAAAAAAATTAAAAATCGGCTGGAGAGATGGCTCAGCGGTTAAGAGCACTTGACTGCTCTTCCGAAGGTCCTGGGTTCAAATCCCAGAAACCACATGGTGGCTCACAACCATCCATAATAGATCTGATGCCCTCTTCTGGGGTGTCTGAAGACAGCTACAGTGTACTTACATATAATAAGAAATAAATCGGGGCTGGTGAGATGGCTCAGTGGGTAAGAGCACCCGACTGCTCTTCCAAAGGTCCAGAGTTCAAATCCCAGCAACCACATGGTGGCTAACAACCATCCGTAATGAGATCTGGCGCCCTCTTTTGGGGTGTCTGAAGACAGCTACAGTGTACTTACATATAATAAATAAAAAAAAAAACAAAAAGAATTCACCTAAAAAAAAAAAAAAAAAAAAAAAAGAAATAAATCTTTTTAAAAAATTAAATAAATAAATCTAATTAAAATACAAATGAATGAGCAACTGAAAATACATGTAAATCAAAGAAGACACCATTTTTTACATACTAGAATACTTTTAATTATGAAAGCACAAAATAATGTAAAATAGACATGTCTGCTTGGTACTGGTACAAGTCTTTAATACAGCACTTGGGAGGCAGAGGCAGGCGGATTTCCGCATTCGAGGCCAGCCTGGTCTACAGAGTGAGTTCCAGGACAGCCAGGGCTACACAAAGAAGCCCTGTCTCAGAAAACCAAACAAATAAAATAAAAAAGTCAAAGCACCCCTGTGTGCTCAGCTCATTGCATTTCATGTTTTGGGGTTTTTGGTTTTGTTTTTTGTTATGCTAGGCAAGTGTTCTACACTGAACTACATTCCCAGCTCTCTACTTCATTTCCCAAGTACAATATACAACCCCATCTGACTTGAGGTCTCAGTGTGCACTTAGGTCTCTTGGTCTGAGCAGCTCTGTACAACTCCCTACCTGACCTTAACCTAGCTAACTTCTTCATGAAAATGGCAGGCGAAAGCCAGGCAATGGTGACATACACCTTTAATCCCAACACTTGGGGGACAGAAGCAGGCAGATTTCTGTAAATTGAAGCTAGCCTGGTCTACAGAGCAAGTTCCAGAACAGCCAGAACTAAACAAAGAAACCTCGTCACAAAATAAAAAACAACAAAAATAGAATGCTTAGATGTGCATACCCTCAACCCTCTATTAAAACTGATCTCACTAGGCATGGATCTCTGTGGCTTCCAGAAGAACCTGGACAACATAGACCCTATTTCCGAAAACCAAAAAGTAAGTAGACCTTGATCTCACTTTAGGATCCCCTTAGAGGCATCTGGGAGGTTCACTGTATCTCTTTGTTCCTCTGCCCAATGTGGCCACTTTAAATAAATCTTTTTCAGTCTCCCATTTTTAATTTGGCTCTTCAATAAGCTTACTAAAGGGGAGTGGCCAAACAGAACTTGGAGCACATATTATGACATTTTTTTCAAGAAACCAGGCAGCGCCTTTAATCCTAGCACTTGGGAGGCAGAGGCAGGCAGATTTCTGAAAATTGAAGCTAGCCTGGTCTACAAAGTGAGTTCCAGGACAGCCAGGGCTACACAGAGAAACCCTGTCTCGAAAAAAACAAAACAAACAAACAAACAAACAAAAAAAACCAGGGTCTTGCTAGCCTGATTCCCAAGTGCTGAGATTGAAGTCATGCACCACCACTGAAACTATGGAATATCTTTTAAGATGCACAGTAAATATTGGCAACTTGTCAAGAGAACTAGTAAGAATAATTACTAGACAGAAGGGAGATGTACGTACACAGTGTGCAAGCAGTGCTATGGAGTCCAACAGAGGATGTGAGATCCTCTAGACCTGGAGTTATAGTGGTTGTGAGCCACCATGGGAACTGAACTTGGGTCCTCAAGAAGAGCAGTGTGTGCTTTTAACCACTGAACTGTCTCTCCAGCCCATGATTTTTTAATTTTGAGCCACTTATTTAAAAAAACTAATCTTAAGCTTAATAGTGGCACAACACTTAGGAGGCAGAGACAGGCAGATCTCTGTGAACTGGAGGCCAGCTTGGTCTACATAGTGAGCACCAGGATAGCCAAAGATACACAGAAAAATCCTATCTCAAAAAACAAAACTAAAACTAAACTTCAGCACCTTTATTTTGATTCAGTCCCTGCCCCCCTGCATTTCTAACCCAAGCCTACTACCCACTCCCTGCTTTGACTACCTGCCCTTCACAGAGAAACCAGAAAGATCTTCCTAAAATGTCACTACTGTCCCTTTCAATGACATAGCTTTGTAGTTCCTCCATGGCCTCTGGTCAGTTCCTGCCCTGACTTTCTTCAATGACTATAATGTCCCCCAAGTTCATTATGGGCATGGTGTTTCATCACAGCAATAGAAGCCTAACTAAGTAAGACAGGCCAAAGCTACAGATAATACCCTACCTCATAATTTTTTTTAAATTAAAAAAAAAAAAGGTTAAGAGCAATTGAGAGCACTTACTGCTCTTGCAGAGGACTGCCATTCAGTCCAAGCACCCAAGCTGAACAGCCAGCAACTACTTGTAACCCCTGGGGATCTGACACCCTTTTCTAACCACTACAGGCAACTGCATTTATGTGCATATTGTCACACAGACATTACATAACGAGGAAGTGACTGAATGGCTCAGTGATTAAAAGCAACTACTGCTTTTGCAGAGGACTGGATTCTGTGGCCAGCACCCACGTGGCAGCTCAACTACCTGTTACTCCAGTTCCAGAGGACCCAACACCATGCAAGTACATAGTGTACCTGCACGCACACGGGCACACACACACACACTCGCGCACACACACATAAAATAAACATTAAAAAATAAGATAATGCCAGGCAATGGTGGCACATGCCTTTAATCCCAGCACTTGGAAGGCAGAGACAGGTGATTTTTGAGTTCAAGGCCAGCCTGGTCTACAGAATGAGTTCCAGGACAGCCAGGGCTACACAGAGAAACCCTGTCTCAAAAAAACAAAAAAAGAAAAAGAAAAAAACTAAATAAGTCAATTTTTTTTCAAGACAGGGCTCTCGGTGTAACCCCGGCTATAGTGGAACTCACTCCGTAGACCAGGGTGGCCTCAAACTTCAAGATCCACCTGTCTCTGCCTCCACAGAGTGTTGGTATTAAAGGAGTGCACCACCACAACCTGGTAACAAGTCAATTTTTAAAAAGTAATACTCAAGCTAGAGATGGAGTTTAGTTAAATAGAGTACTTGCCTACCATACACCAGCCCCCAGGCTTGATCCCTAGCACCACACAAAACCTGTCCTGGTAGAGTACATCTATGATCCAAGCACTCAAGAGGTGGAGACAGGATCATAAATTCACCGTCATCCTACATGGAATTGTAGGTCAACCTGTATTACATGAGACTCTCTGTGTTGTGAGTGACTGTCCTCTGAGCAACTGACATCTTGGGGCATTCAGTCATGCCCTTGCAAAAGATCAATTGGGTTTGTTGATGGTCCTCCAAATAGGAAGGTAAAGAGGGGTACCAGATTCTCACACAACTCATCTTAATTACATGTGCCATGGGGGAGGGATAGAGAATATGCACAGGTGGGAGAAGACTAAAGCAAAGGTCCTCAACTTCTAACAGCTATGTAAAACCTTCATCCCTGCTGGTAAAAGGCTCTCTCCTGTTATGGCCTATTAAGATAGACAGCAACCACACCCCTGTAAGGAAACCCAATAAAAACTTACTGGTTCACTAGACTAAATACTGGCAGAACCATGTCTCAGTTTGTTGTTGGGACCTTTGGAAAAGGAATGAATATTGTTCATGTATCCTCCTGAGTACTTTGTACCCAAAGAGCATGAGGGAACCAGGAATGCTAAACACACAGAGACTGCTCCTCAAAAAAATTTAAATTTTTTAAATTTAAAAAACTTTTAAGATTTAAAAAAAAAAAATTTTTTTAAAACCCACAAAACTGTTTTCCTGCTAAAAGGCTGGGAGTAGACATTGTTAAGGACCTAGGGTCTTTTTGCTGTCTGTATAGGCAGACCCCGCCCAGGCCTCCCTAGGCCTGTCTCTTTAGCTGCACTAATAGACCCATCCTTGGGGGAGATGTCACCTGTAGTTTATAGCCTGCTGATCTCTATCCTATCCCACTCAGAGACCACTGGACTCTATCTACACCCTTTAGCTACAGAACCCATCCTATGGGCTTTGTAAAGGAGTTTCTAAGTAGTCACACCTCAGGCTTTATTATGCACCTGGAATGGGAATGATTGTTGTATTGTGTTTTAAACATGTTGGCAATAAATGGCCTGGCATTAGACTCCCCAAGTCTGATCCAGGTTGATGAAGTCAATCTCACCTATTTTCAGTTCGCTTCCCTACCTGGATACCTGCAGGGTCCCTTTTACTCCTAGAAAAGAATTTTAGCAAAACCCTGTCTCACAAAAAATGTAATACAATAAAAAGTGAGATGCATGCAGTGGTACATGCATTCAGAAGGCAGAAACAAATGTAAACTACAAATTTAAGAGTAGCTTCATCTAAATAGCAACTTGTAGGCTGAGTGGGGAGCTATAGTGAAACCACCTCAACACTTCCCCAAAATCCTCAAAATATGACTTACAAGCTAAGTGATTTTAAAGCAGAGTAAAACAAATTGCTATAATATGCAGAGGCAGAAGTAGGAGATCAGCTTCCACTCTGGCAATGACACTCAAACCACGGAAGTATCCACAGATGCTCTACAATGTTAGCGCTGAAGGACATCATCTCTGCTGGCCTGTTTAGCCACTAAGCACTCCTATCACAGACCATCCCGTCACACTCTCACACGCAAATAAATGTGGAAAACTTCTTCTTTATTTAATTCTTTATTTGGTTTTTTTTTTTTTTTTTTTTTTTTTTTTTTTTTTTGGTTTTTCGAGACAGGGTTTCTCTGTGTAGCCCTGGCTGTCCTGGAACTTATTTTGTAGACCAGACTGGCCTCGAACTCAGAAATCCGCCTGCCTCTGCTTCCCAAGTGCTGGGATTAAAGGCGTGCACCACCTCCACTCAACCTTTTCTTTTTAATTTATTTTTATTTTCTGTGCATTGGTGTTTTAGCCTGCATGTATGTCTGTGTGAGGTTGTCAGATCTTGGAGTTACAGACAGTGTGAGCTGTCATGTGGTGGTGGGAATTAAACCCAGGTCCTCTGGACGAGCAGTCAGTGCTCTTAACTGCCTAGCCATCTCTCCAGCCTGTAAAAAAAAAAAAATTTAAGGACACTCATTATAGCATTATTAGTAAAGATAAAAAAATAAATTATAATTAGCTTAAAAGCCATGTGTATAAGCTTTTACATACTGTTATGTTTTAAAGGGTAAAGTATATCTGTGTTAAAACAAATCAAAATATTACACAGGCAGTGGTGATGCATGCCTTTAACCCCAGTACTCAGGAGGCAGAGTCAGTAATATACAAACAAGTAAATCTTTTTAAGTTACAGAACAAACCAGGTATGTTGGCCCATGCCTCAAGTGGATCTAAGAGTTCATGGCCAGTCCAGTCTACACAGTCCAGGGCTATAGAGCCCCTATCTCAAAAAAACAAAAACATGCAAGACTTGTTTTCAGTAAATAAAATTGGATTTTCAATTCCAGCACATGGAAACTGAGTTCAACTATAAAATGAATTCAAGGACAGTCTATGCTATGCTGGTTTAAAAATGATGATAAAAAATAAACAAAATTAAAAAGTAAAAAGCCAGGCATGGGCTGGAGAGATGGCTCAGCGGTTATGAGCACTGACTGCTCTTCTGAACGTCCTAAGTTCAAATCCCAGTAACCACATGGTGGCTCACAGCCACCCGTAATGAGATCTGACGCCCTCTTCTGGAGTGTCTGAAGACAGCTACAGTGTACTTACATATAATAAATAAATAAATCTTTAAAAAAAAAAAAAAAGCCAGGCATTAGCTGGGCGGTGATGGCACACACCTTTGATCCCAGGCACGGGAGGCAGAGGCAGACGGATTTCTGAGTTCGAGGCCAGCCTGGTCTACAAAGTAAGTTCCAGGACAGCCACTGATAAGCAGAAAAACCCTGCACCAAGGGAAAAAATAATAGTAATGACTTAAAAATTAAATGGAGTCAGGGTCTAGAGTTGAGTGGCAGAGGAAATGCCTGCATCAGGAGAGCCTGTAACCCTAGGTTTGCTCTCTCTGGAGTAGGGGTAGGGGGTGTCAAACTACAACAATAGAGTCATAACTTTCAGAAGGCCAGGATGCAGCTCAGCAGTAGGTAGAGTTCTTGCTAAGCATTTGGGACATTTCCTTGAGACAAAAGCCTTGGAACCAAACTGGTCTCAAGTCCTGAACATACAACAGTTAAACACACCACACACACATGCACAAACACACAAAAGCACATCCCCTCAAAATGACTTCCAAGCAGGTATTTCATATTTAACCAAACTTTTTCTTCAAGTATGATAGTAGTGCACTAAGTATATCTATATTTTTAGACATTCCAAAAGGTTCGATGCCATTGGGGCCTACTTTTAGTTTTTTTGAGTTGTTTGTTTGCTTGTTTTAAGGCAGAGTCCCACCTCAAATGCCGTAAACTTTTGACATTGCTGAGGATGATCTAATCTCCCTGCTGAGATCACAGGCATGCATCTAAACCAGCACCCTAGCAACTGAGCTACAGCCTCAGTCCAACTGTCTATGTAAGCAGCTACTAGAAAATGTATTTCATCCAGAAGGAATAGAGTATGAGAGAGCAAGAACAGTAGACCGAATTCCAAAGACAATGCTGCACATCAGGCCAAGAAAATGTTCATTCAGGGACCAGCAAGATGGCTCAGCAGGTAAGAGCATTGACTGCTCTTCTGAAGGTCCTGAGTTCAAATCCCTGCAACCACATGGTGGCTCCCAACAACCCATAATGAGATCTGATGCCCTCTTCTGATGCATCTGAAGACAGCTACTGTGTACTTACATAAAATAAGAAATAAATCTTTTTAAAAAAAAAGAAAAAAGAAAGAGAAAATGTCCATTCTAGCTAGCAGGTGAATACAGAGTGTAAAAGAGTTAAATTGCTCACTTTCTTTTTTTTTTTTTTTTTGGTTTTTTTTGAGACAGGGTTTCTCTGTGTAGCCCTGGCTGTCCTGGAACTCACTTTGTAGACCAGGCTGGCCTCGAACTCAGAAATCTGCCTACCTCTACCTCCCGAGTGCTGGGATTTAAGAGCTGCGGCAACACGCCCGGCAACTTTTTAAATTATATGTATACATATTCTAAAAGCAAAAAGATTTTTGTTTTGGGGGTTGGTGCTTGGTTTTTGGTGGTGGTTGGTTTCTTTTGTTTTTCAGGACAGTTTTTCTCTGTGTAGTTTTGGCTGTCCTAGAACTCCTCTATAGACCAGGCTGGCCTTGAATTTAAAAGTCTGCCTGCCTCTTCCTCCTGAGTGCCAGGACTAAAAGAGTGCTCCACCACACCTGGATGTTTTTACTCTTTGAGACAAATTCTAAATTTTTTCTTTTTTCTTTTTTTTAAAGATTTATTTAGCCGGGCGTTGGTGGTTCACGCCTTTAAACCTAGCACTTGGGAGGCAGAGGCAAGTGAATTTGTGAGTTCGAGGCAAGCCTAGTCTACAGAGTGAGTTCCAGGACAGCCAGGGCTACTTACGCTGAGAAACCCTGTCTCCATAAATAAATAAATAAATAAATAAATAAATAAATAAATAAATAAATAAATAAATAAATAAAAGATTTATCTATTGTATTTATATAGAGTACACTGTAGCTGTCTTCAGATACACACCAGAAAAGGGTATCAGATCCCATTACAGATGATTGTAAGCCACCATGTGGTTGCTGGAAATTGAACTCAGGACCTCTGGAAGAGCAGTTAGTGCTCTTAACTGTTAAGTCATCTCTCCAGCCCCAAATTCTAATACTCTACCCCAGGCTAACCCATGTTATCTTCCTGCTTCAGCTTCTATGTGCTAAAATCGTTATTATGTACTTCCATACCTAATTAAAATGTAATATTAAAGAGAAACAAAACCAGGCATGGTAATATACCACACCAGTGACCCCAGGAAGATCAGGAGTTCAAGGCCAGCATTAGGGACACAACCTGGGACACGTGAAGAGACCCTATCTCAAAAAAAAAAAAAAAAAAAAAAAAAAAAGCAAATTGGGACTGGGAGAGATAACTCAAAAGTTTGAGACTTGTTGCTGTTTCAGAATAGTGCCTGGGGTTTAACTCCCAGCACCTACTTGATGGTTCATAACCACCCTAACTCCAGTTCCACGGTTCCACTGCCTCCACTGACACCTGACATGGAAATACAAAATGTAAAACATTCATACACATAACATTATACATAAAGGCAAAACATTCGTGCACAAAAAATTAAGTAATTTTTAAAATCTTAATAAAAAGATACATATTAGCCACCCTATTAAGTACAGATTTTGTTTTAGAAGGCCCTCCTGCTACATGATAACATTTTTGCTGAGACAAAAGCCCTATTTGGGGCTGGAGAGATGGCTCAACGGTAAGAGCACCCTGCTCTTCTGAAGGTCCTGAGTTCAAATCCCAGAAACCACATGGTGGCTCACAACCATCCGTAAGGAGATCTGACTCCCTCTTCTGGTGTGTCTGAAGACAGCTACGGTGTACTTACATATAATGAATAAATAAATCTTTTTTAAAAAGAAAGCCCTATGTATCAGACACAGTCTGATCCTGTGACTGGGGCATACATTTAAACCCAAGAAGTGGAGAAGCCCACACCAACCTACAGACTAGAGAATAGGAGACACATGAGCAAACCTCTGCACTACCTAAGGAGTCCTTAGTGTGAAAAGGTATTGGGAGCTGGGGTGGAGGGAAGACGGGGATGCAGTCATAACACACACATAAATACACATTTAGGCAGGTTTCAAGTGTCACCTCTACTGGGTTAAATCATCCCCCAATTTGTGAACCCTAACCAGTAAATATTTCAAGATTCAATGAGGATGAACCCATGCTGATGCAATTCCACAGTACTGTACAAGAGCTGTGTGCTTATAAGTACACCTGTCATGTACTTTAAGGATAAACACTTCAAATCACAACTCCACACAGGTATAAGTCATGGTTTTGTAAGCCTGTGTCTTCTAATGCATCAAACCCTTTGTACTCCTGGGGCCATGTGCCTTTTGCCTGGCCTACAAAGGGATACCAGAGAATCTACTTGGTAAGACTACTGCCATGTTTACACGCTACAGTATGCACAAAATGCCTACAGTGGCACAAGCTCACCCCACACACTACCTACGTAATTTACCTGTAAAAATCAGAGAAACTGGAGACCACTGACACCCACCTTTTTCTGAGGGTGAGAGGAGCAGGTCTGAAATAAGCTACGACCAGGCTAGCTTTGAACACGCAATCCTCCTGCCTCCGCTTCCAAAGTGCTAGAATAACAAGTATGCACTACCACACTCTGCTTCTTCCATCAGAATAAACACCAACTATGTGTCTAGCACTGAAAAATGGCAAAGCTGGGGGCTGGCGAGACAGTCCAGCAGTTAAGAGAGCTCCTCTGGCTATTCTTCCTAAGGTCCTCAGTTCGATTCCCACCAACCACATATTGGCTCACAATCATTTTAATGGGACTGAATGTCGTCCTCCTCTGTCATGCAGGCATACATGCAAAGAGAGCACTCGTATACATAAGTCTTTAAAAAGAAAAAGAGCCAGGCCTACAACTGATCAAGCAAAGTTATTTAACCCCTGCAAAGTCTTATTGTCTTCATCTCCTAAATAGGAAGTAACAATACTTGCTGCACGAGTCATTATACAAACTGGATGGGGTAACCCCTCAGAGAGGTTTAAACAACACCAGAAACATAAATGCTCGGCAAATGATTGAGATTCACTATGTATCTCCTTCCTTACACTCCTGGAAATGATTTAGATTATCTCATATACATTTGTGTGCTTGGTGCCTAAGTCAGTTCTTGAACGTTCCAAGTACTCAACAAATCCTCCTTCCATTAGATCTGAAAACTGGCCATTCACTTATACGAATACCCCTCAAAAAGGCGAGAAAGAAGAAAGAAACACAACCACCATACATTAATGAGGTAAAATGTACTGCTAAGCCTATGCACCGTATGTGCCAGCTTCTCAATACACCTTCACTTTCTGAGGTCTGGAAATCCCAAAAGCTAAGTATTCCCTCGGCAAATTTTGGAGGAAAACGTTAGGTTATACTTTCTTCCAAATCGGCCCCGTACTTCGACCCTAGGAACACAACAACTCTAGTGCGTTCTGAGGACCCCGGACTCCTGCCGGCCCTTCCCAGCTCCTGGAAGACAGCGGTCCCTCTCTCCCGGCCATAACGTCTACGCCGCAAAAACCAGGAAGCAAACTATCCCGCAGAAAGAGCAGAGGGAAAGCCACCACGCGAACAAAAGACCGCTAATTCGCCGTCTCCCGCCGCTTTAGTGCCATTGGTGAAGAAATAAACTTGGGTCCGCAGACATTCCTCTGTCGAGCGTGCTGCCCGTGGTCACCCTGCTGCAGCGGCTTTGTGCGCGGGAGGCGCGCGGGACCGGCCAACTTTTCCTTAAAGATGGTGCCACGCTCTCGCGGCGAGTGAAAGGTCACGGAGCGGGGCAGCAGGCGCAGGCCCGCCTCACCTCCGGCGCGCACAAGTTGGCCCGTTCCACTTTGCCTTTTGTCTCCGCCACCCCCGCTCCGACCCGGCCGCAGACAAGCTCCGGGCTTCAGGATGCGGAGCCGCGGCCTCCTACCGTCCGCCACCGCGCTGCCACCGCCGCCGCTGCCGCCGCCGCCGCCGCCGCCGCCGCCGCCGCCGCTGCTGCTCGGGCCCGCCGTGCACAAAGCGCGCCGGCGGAGCACGGGCCGGACGCTGGGGCCTCCGCGCAGCCGGGCCCGATGCAGCGGGGGCGCGCGGCCCCACCCAGCTCCTGGTTCGCTTGGGTTCCTGTCCCCTCGCCGCGGCTGTTGCAATCACAGCCGTGGCCTGCAGCCCAGCGCCGACAGCCGGCCCCGCACCTCACCTCAGCATCAGCGGCGGCCATGGCCCGGGCCCGCAGCGTGGCCCCGCCCCTCCCGCGCGCCATCGCCCCGCCCGCGCCTCGCGGCCTAGGTCCGGGGCGGGGCTGGCCGACCACTCCTGCGCCTGCGTGAGCACCCGCGGCTGCGCACCGGGACCCATCTGTGTGGCGCCTGCGTCTGGAGGCGAGGCCAGGTGGCGCCTGCGCGCTGAAATTCAACCTGGGCTCCTGGAGCTGAGAGGTCACCAATAGGAGCTGCTCTGCTTCCCGTTTCCTTGGTTTCGCTCTCTCTCGTTTACCTGCAGTCCACCAATATTACTTGGAAAGTTTCAGAAATAAGGTAGCCCTACGTTTCAAGTTATGTGCCGTTCTGAGTGAGCCTAGGAAATCGAGTTTCCGTTTGGTTCCGCTGGGTGCTGGCTGACCACCCTTTTGAACCGCTTGTTTACACTACGAGCTACTACTGGCTTGCTGACTGTCAACGTTCCGCTGGGTTTCCACACTATAAACTTGAGTCCTGACAATCCTTATTCTATTTATTAGTGGCCCCAAAATACAGGGAAGGGGAGGAGACCTTTCCAAAATCCTAAAGAACCATAAAGTGCTCTCTTTAAGCGGAAAGGCAGGAGTTTCAATAAACAAGGGTTTGTTTTTGTTTTTCTTTTTGGGTTTTTTTTTTTCTTTTTGGTTTTTTTAGAGACAGGGTTTCTCTGTATAGTTTTGACGGTCCTGGAACTTACTTTGTAGACCAGGCTGGCCTCGAACTCAGAAATCCGCCTGCCTCTGCCTCCCAAGAGCTGGATTTAAAGGCATGCTCCACCACTGCCCAGCAATAAACAAGTTTGAAACATGGGGTAGCCAAGAGAACGCTAAGAACTCACTTCCGATGAAATTGTAAAAGAAATCTATGCTAGTTCTGCTGTCGAACTTCACACTGCAAAAGTTCCAGCCATAGGGCATAAGTGCTAAAATGGAAAAGAGTTATATTTGTTGATTAAAGATATGAAAAATGTGTTTCAGTGATGAGCACACATTATGCCAGAAGCATTGAGGCTATATGAAGACTTCTGAAAGGCGGTATCTTAAAACTTAAAAAGGGGGAGGTATGCCCGGTGGTGGTGGCACACGCCTTTAATCCCAGCACTTGGGAGGCAAAGGCAGGTGGATTTCTGAGTTCGAGGCCAGCCTGGTCTACAGAGTGAGTTCCAGGACAGCCAGGGCTACACAGAGAAACCCTGTCTCCAAAAAAAAAAGGGGGGGGGAGGGGGGAGTAAGCCAAAGACTTCACATGTTCAGCTAGCATTCTTTTTTGGTTTTGGTTTTTTGAGACATGGTTTCTCTGTGTAGCCCTGGCTGTCCTGGAACTCACTCTGTAGACCAGGCTGGCCTCGAACCCAGAAATCCACCTGCCTCTGCTTCCCAAGTGCTGGGATTAAAGGCGTGCACCACCACTGCCCATCTCGGCTAGCATTCTTTTTTATTTTTTTTTAATTAGGTATTTTCCTCAATTACATTTCCAATGCTATCCAAAAAGTCCCCAATACACTCCCCCCCAAGTCCCCCACCCACCCACCCCCACCCCTTGGCCCTGGCATTCCCCTGTACTGGGGCATATAAAGTTGGCAAGTCCAATGGGCCTCTCTTTCCAGTGATGGCCGATTAGGCCATCTTTTGATACAAATGCAGCTAGAGTCAAGAGCTCTGGGGTACTGGTTAGTTCATAATAATGATCCACCTATGGGGTTGCAGTTCCCTTTAGCTCCTTGGGTACTTTCTCTAGCTCCTCCATTGGGGGCCCTGTGATCCATCCAATAGCTGACTGTGAGCATCCACTTCTGTGTTTGCTAGGCCCCGGTTGGCTAGCATTCTTACATTGAACTAAAACTTCAATCCTTTCCTTTTTTTTTTTTTTTTTCTTCCTTTCCAACAGGACTTCAGTGAGGCTGGCCTTGATGCTATCCTTCTATCTCAACCTCTCTTGTAACTGGGATTACAGCCCTCACCATTAGAGCTGATTTAAAATTTCTATTTATTTCAGGATTTTTGTTTTGCTTTATTCATTTTTAACGATTTATTTTTATGTATATTGGTGTTGGTCTACATTTCTGTTTGTGTGAGGGTGTCAGGTCCCCTGGAGCTGGAGTTACAGATAGTTGTGGGCTGCCATGTCAGTGCTGGGAATTGAATCTGGTCCTCTGGAAGAGCAGGTAGTGCTCTTAACAGAGAGCCATCTTTACAGCCCCCATTTGTAACCCAGGCTGCCCTTGAACTTGAGCCTCTGCCTCCTTCAGCAAATCCTACTGGCAAGCACCACTATGGACAGCTTATTTTATTTTTGAAGCAGGGTCTCACTACATAGCATGGATGGCCTCAAACTTCCAATGTTCCTCCTGCCTCCTGAAGGAATACAGATATGCCCCCACCACACCTAGCATAGCTAAACATTTTATAAAATTAAATTTTTCACCTGTACAGTCTAAAAGATTATTTTCTGCTACAACACTACAATGAATTAAAAATATAAAGACAGAGGATTTTCAATTACAATGTTCCTTTCTCCAAAAGTTCTGCATGGGTGGGGGGTTACTTCTACTATTGAGCATCCTTACCCACTTGTATCATCTGCTACAAATATCAAATCTTAGACGTCGTCATGCAACAACTGATGATCCACACTGGTGAACATTAGCCAACCAGTACTAACCCATGTCCCAGTGCCTATGCCGTTCATCTTTTGCCATCACTTCACTTTGTCATTGTAGCATCTCCAGTCCCCGTAAAGAGGGATAAGAACAAAATAGAAGCCAGGCATGGTGGGACACGCCTTTAATCCCAGCACTTGGGAAGCAGATTTCTGAGTTCGAAAAAAAAAAAAAAAAAAAAAAAAAAAAAACCAAACAAACAAAAAGGACAAAACAGAAAGATCTTTTGGAAGTCAGACTACATTCATGTAATTTTGTTACAATTAGTTTCATACTTAATATACTGTGTTATTAGTGGCACTAAACTCTTCCTGTGTTGAATTTATGAATTTTCATCATACCTATAAATAAAAACAAAATATATACAGAATTCTATGCTATGTGCAGTTTTGGACATCTATAGGGGGTCTCAGAACATACTCCTTGCAGATGAGGAGACACTGCTGTATATTCTTGTTCTAAATTGGTTTCTGGTAGGCTGGTCAGAGAAGCCTGCCTTGTGCAACCAACACAAGACCTTTAGTGTTTTGATTTCAGACAGGGTTTCTCTGTGCAACTCCAGATATCCTGTAACTCCATCTGTCCACCAGGCTGGTCTTGAACTCAGATATCTACCTGCCTCTGCCTTCCAAGTCCTGGGATTAAAGGTGTGCACCACCAGTATCTTGCTATGGCTTTGAGTCTTAACCTCCAATCACAGATGCATTTTTATTTCCTTGGTTTTGCCAAAAAGCAGATACTGTGAGCTGTATCCTGGGGGATGCCTCAGTAAGGGTACTAGGGACATGGACTTTGCTCTGCTTGTGTGGTACACCTGGTAAAGGATAGTGCTCTAACATGAGGAAGGACCTGGATGGTAAGCATCCCTAGTTAGGAGGAATGTCACAGTTGGAAGGAGGGATCCTAGTAAGGGGCATGTCCCAACTTTGTAGGGAACATTCTGTTTAGGAAAAAAAAAAAGTGTCTACAGGTTTGAGAGGGTACGCCTTCCATTGGGAGGATGATCCAAAGGAAGAAAAGTAATTTCCTGAATAGCATATCTGTGCCCACAAGAGGGGGCTCTTCCAACAGGGAGAAATGTCCTAGCTGGCCAGTCCCTCACCACCCCCTTACCCCTATTAATGAGAATACAAACCAACCGGATGCTCTGGATAGGAGGGTTTGTCTGACTGGAACTTGTGCACTGATAAGAAAGCTCACCCTGGGGCTGGAGAGGTAGCTCCGTGGTTAAGAACACCAACTGTTCTTCTGAAGGTCCTGAGTTCAAATTTCAGCAACCACATGGTGGCTCACAACCATCTGTAATGAAATCTGACCCCCTCTTCTGGTGTGTGTGAAGACAGCTACAGTATATTCATATACATAATAAATAAATCTTTTTAAAAAATTAGAGAAGTCTTGAGTTTTTTTTTTTTAAGATTTATTTATTTATTATATGTAAGTACACTGTAGCTGTCTTCAGACACACCAGAAGAGGGAGTCAGATCTCATTACAGATGGTTGTGAGCCACCATGTGGTTGCTGGGATTTGAACTCTGGACCTTCAGAAGAGCAGTCGGGTGCTCTTACCCACTGAGCCATCTCACCAGCCCGAAGTCTTGAGTTTTGACAACCAGTCTAGACTCAGTATCACAAGGAGACAGACTGAAAAATGGCTCTGCTAAGTTGGCCACTATGAGTTCTTAGACACACAGAGGAGGAAATGAACAGCCCCACTGGAGTCCAAGGATTCTTTAAGACAACTGAACTGTTATTAAGCTTTGTATGATGGACTGACAGCCTTTCTGGAGATCATGGGAAATGGTCAAGCAGTCTTCTGCATACCAAGCCCAAAGAGAACCATCTTCCCCCAACTCATCTCTCTGTATCTCTTCCCTAAGACCTTTGTTTCAGCTATCTACATAGCTCCTTTCCTAGCCTTTGTGCCTTAAATATCACTGCCCCAGAAAAGCCTTCCACATCCTATCCATCTTCATTCATTATCCTTGATGTCTTTTTCTCTGCATCCTACTCCATGCTCTCACACTTGCTCTCTCTTTAATTTTAGGTGTTTTGGGGTTTTTTTGTTGTTGTTTTTTTTTTTTGTTTGGTTGGTTGGTTGGTTTTTCGAGACAGGGTTTCTCTGTGTAGCCCTGGCTGTCCTGGAACTCACTTTGTAGACCAGGCTGGCCTTGAACTCAGAAATCCACCTGCCTCTGCCTCCCAAGTGCTGGGATTAAAGAAGTGCAACCACCAAGTACAGATTTGTTTTATGAGTACACTGTAGCTGTCTTCAGACACACCAGAAGAGGGCATTGGATCCCATTACAGATGGTTGTGAGCCACCATGTGGTTGCTGGGATTTGAACTCAGGACCTCTGGAAGAGCAGTCAGTGCTCTTAACTGCTGAGCCATCTCTCCAGCCCAGGTGTTTTTTTGTTTGTTTTTGTTTTCTTGAGGCAGGGTTTCTCTGTGTAGCCTGGTTGTCCTGGAACTCACTCTGTAGGCCAGGCTGGCCCCGAACTTAGAAATTCGCCTGCCTCCCAAGTACTGGGAATAAAGGCATGTGCCACCACGCCTGTAGTCTTTCATTCTTATTCTGAGGCCCTAGATCATCGTCCCAAGGTCTTGTGTGTACAATGGTAAATAAGGAGAGGCACAATGTTCAGAGCTGACAGTGACCTCATGCCCAAGAGTAGAAGGCTCTACTAAGTGGGTTCCAAAGAATGCCGAGAACATCCTTAAGCATTCTTTAAAAAGAGGACAGGAGTGGGTAGCGCAGTACTATCCAGGTTGCATTCTCAGGGAATATAGAGGAGCCCAGAGGCGGTGTACCAGTGAAGTGAGGAATAGGCTTGAAGTAGAGTTTGAGGTAGGATTGGGCAAGGCCAGGGGAAAAGCCTAAGGATGCATCCTACTGGATGTGGTAAGGGGAAGAGCTCTGAGGAAGAGGGGCTCTTTCAGAGGTGGGGGTCAAAGCCAGCACTCGGGAGGCAGAGGCAGGCGGATTTTTGAGTTCGAGGCCAGCCTGGTCTAGAGAGTGAGTTCCAGTACAGCCAGGGCTACACAGAGAAACCCTGTCTCGAAAAACAAAAAACAAAGAAAAAAGAGGTGGGGGTTCAAATGAGGAGCTTGCAGGGGTTCAGTCTTCAGGGTGGAGCTTGTACAGTGGGCCACCTTGAGGCTAGACTGTAGGGTGAGAAGACCAGCCACTCGCCCAGCTCTACAAATAAAGCGCTTTATTTATACAGTCTCTCCAGGCCCAGATCTCTGCCGCCCTACCCCAACCTCTTAAGAAGAGGACTGATTAATTCCGAGGAGCCAGGAGTGGCTGGTCCACAAGGGGTCATCCCGACAGCTGCAGGTCCTGAGTAGCTGAGCCAGGTAGAGAGCAAAGGCACGAGGCCCTGGGCATTCCATGCCAAGGCAAAGGCCAGAACCACCGAACAAGGTGGTATGGGTTAGCACACCAGGGTCAGCTTCCTGGGATCAGGCCAAGGTCAGTACCAGCAGCACCACAGCTCTGCTCATAGGACGGCGGGGCCTCTGTGGGGAGAAAGAAGGATCTACAAGGGGCTTAGGGCATCCTCATTTTCTCATCCCAGTCCCTGTCATTTCCACTCACCATAGGGGTAGCCCCATGAACTGTACTCTGGAGGGAGGATCAAGGCGCTGGTGGTGGGTACTGGGCCCGCAGAGCCTTCTGCAAAGTAGGGGACAGTGGCACCTATAGAGATGCACAAGGGAGGGTGCAGAGAATGTCTAGCAGGGCTTCCAACCTGAACCCAGGGCTCAGTGGTGGTGACAGACACAGAACCCAAAGGAGCCGACAGTGGCTGCTGCTGAGAGTGGCTCTTGGTGGAGAGAGAAACTGGGTCTGAGAAGTGAGGGCCACTAGCCACTGCCTCAGCCTCTTCCTGGGGTGGTGCAGAGGGCACCACTAGGGATAAGGTCCCAGGAGAAGACTCTGAGCCTGGACAGGGACTCAGTGGAGTTTGGTTCACAGCAATATTGCCAACAAATAATGGGAGAGTCACGGTGGCCTCAGGTGCCTTCATGGAGACCTGGAAAAATGTAGGTATTGAGGAGTCAGGCCAAAGCCACCTAGCCTCAGGCCACCCAGCCCTGGGCAACACCAAACCTGAAGGTAATAGTCGATATGGATAAGGCTGCAGCCAGGCAGGGCTGACTGGGGCAGGGCAGGCACCAGGATCTGTTCTTGCCACTGAGCACGCCTCCAGGCCTTGACACCTGTACCCTCCACCTCTGCAATGGTCCGCACATCATAGATCCAGCGCTTGGCCTTATAGGATACCTTCTGAGGAAAGACTTGACTGTGAGCTTGGGCAGGCCAGCACCCACCCCTTCTGTTCCATGGGAAAGGGACAGGCTCAGGAAGCCAGATGGCTCTGACCTGTAACAAGCTGGCCACCACAGGGCTGGTGTCCTTGCCTGACTGGTTCTCAATGTCAGCCTGCAGCCGCAGCACCTGTCCCACCACATAGCCACGAAGGTCAGTGCTAGCTGTGAGAACCACATTGCCAGTCTTCACCAGCTTATAGGAGAACTTCTTGGTAGTGGAGGCTACATTGGGTTGCTTGAAGAGAAAAGGGGAAAGAGTTTATCAAAGGAGCACAAACAAGACTCAGGCTGCTCTAGACACCAGCAACCAGCTTAAGACAGGGCTTGGTTGCCTGGTCTAAGAAGGTTGAAGGCAACCAAGGAAGCCTCTCTGTTCTATCCTTACCTCAATATCTGGGATGCTGTTCAGGTTCAAGGGGCTCAGGATGTAGAACACGAGGCTACATTTGTGATCCTTGGAAAAACGTGGAGTGTCGATGGACGCCCTCACCTGGTGTACAATCTTCCCAAAGGGTCCCTCAAAAGATGTGGGTGCTGTGGCTACAGAGATAATAGGGATTGGCTGGCACCCAGCACCTCCCACCGTGGGTCTCACCATTTCAAGGCTGCTGTCCCCACAAGCTTTCCACTCACCAGGAAGCAGGAACTGAAAAGGGAAGTTGTGCTCTCCAGCCGGCAGACTTCCTACAGAGACAAAAAGGAGGTGGGAGCAAACCAGAGGAAATCCATAGTGGCCACAGTGCCAGAGCAGAAGTAAACAGTGCAGCCCACACTACGTGTCTCCAGCACCGTAGCAGCATGGCCATAGCAGGAGCTACAGGCTACGTACAAGGACTTGTTTTAAACGAGAGTGTGGGGCTGGCAATGTAGTTAGTAGGGTGTTTGCTTAGCACACACAAAGATTTAGTTCAATTGCAAGGACTATGCAAACCACATATGGTAGCACACCCCTGGGAGGTGGAAGGAGGAAATCAGAACTTTAAGGACATCCATCCTCTGTTAAATAGCAAGTTCAAGGCCAGCCTGGGCTGCATGAAACCTTGTCTCAAAAGTGAATAAATACACATTTTAAAATAAAATAAAAACCAGGGGGATGGTTGAGAGTAGAGGACAGGGATGACAGTCATACTAAGCGTCAGAGTCCACCCAGACCCAGAACCAGAAAGTGGGAATCCAAGAGACGGTTGCAGGGAGGGGAAAGGACAGGCTGACCCCCTCCAGTTCAAGGGCTGCCCCTGTGCTCACTGCTGGCTCTCACACTCACCCTTGTCAGCCAGTGACAGGGAGCTGTTGAAGTAGCTCTCCTCCACCACCCAGGCCCCATCGTTGGCCTTGGTGGAGACCCCACAGGAACCCATGCAGGTCACCCGGATAGCTGTAAGGGGAAGGGTGCCATAAGCGTATGCCAGCTGATGGCATGGCTCCTCCCTGTCCCCAGCACAGGATCTCATGTAGGTCTGAAAGTGCCCACGGGTCAAGCAGCCGCGATGGCCGAAGGCCAAGCAGCCGGGTCATCTTCCCAAGTATACCTCCTGGCCATCCCCAGTCTTGGTGTTCTCCCAGGGAACCAGGCTGGTAAGGAAACAGGCAGTGTTCCATCCTCCCTGCAGACACGGTGGGAAGCCTGTATTCTCCGAGATAATCCCTGAGCTACCCGCAGATTGGTTATATCAGCCTCTAGCCGGACCTATAAAAACCCAGCCGCCCTTTTTTCATGATGCCAATCAGTTTGGTCTGGAGATACCCAGTCTCTTGAAAGCTAACGCCAGCCCTGCCCCTGCAGGAATGCAGTCGGACCTGTCTGAGTGAGTCAACAATCTAGCCCTGGAAGGCAAATCCTGATTTCCTTCCGGAACAGTAGTGCCTAGGAGGCTGAGTTTCTACACCGTGAGGTAATTGGTCCTCCCCATCTGTGGGAGTATCCCAGAGCAGGAACCACTAGAGACAAGAGCTCGAATTCCTGTTTAACAAATACAACCTGGCCCTACTGTGCTCAGGTAGCTGCAGCTGAGTGAGAGAGCACAACTAAAACTGGTCACAGGAGAGGCAGCTCAGGCAAGATATATAGGTGGGAGCCAAGACAGGCACCCTGAAGTAACACCCTTCCTCCTGTAGAGTTGGGTCATGGTTTCAGCCCTTTTCCCAGACTTAATTGACAGGGTCACAGGAGGGGAAGACTATTCAAACTCTTCATCTTTGTGACAAAGCCGCTAAGCAAGAAGAACAAAGAAATCCAACCACCTAGAAGTCGATCGCACCTGCCTCAGGGATAGTCTCCCTGTATTATGGTCCAGGCATCCTGTTGGTCACCCCACAAACTTTATCCTCTAAATCTTTGGCTCATTCTCAAATCCACACAGCTCTCCAAAGGTACACTCTGATACATTTTGTAAAGTGCAGCAGTATGGTACCGATTGGAGAAGGTGCCTCAGCAGGCCCATACTGAGGCACCCCTCCGCCTGAGGTACCTGCCATGGGATGGGTCTAGTATAGAATAGGGGTTGAGAAGGGAGTAGAGGCAGAGAAGTGTGTGTGTATGGGGAGAGAGAAAGAGGAGACCAACTGTAAACAGGTGGAAGAGGGAGGGAGAAAGGGGTCAGAGAGAGAAGAGAGGCCAAACAGTCCTTTTTATAGCAAGCCAGGCCTACCTGGCTGTTGCTAGGTAACTGTTGGGTGGAGCCTAGAGCGAATGCTAACTTGCAAACACACTCCCTCACCTGATGGCTGCCAGTGCCTGTTCCTACTCTTGAGACTTCCTGCATTCCTGCTGTGCTACTCTATGTCCTTGGAAGTGCCAATGTCTGTCTGTCTGTCACCCTCCATTTCAGCCCAACCTCACAACTCTAACCTCCAACCTGGTTTGAAATACACACACACCTGCCATGACCTCTGATGACAAATCATCAAGTTGTCTCACCCTGGAATCTGAACACTAGTGGCACCTATAGGCCAGGAAATAGTTCTTGAGATGACAGGATAAGCAGAAGTTCAAAGATCTGCTAGAGGGCTCAAGATGCTTCACAATGGGAACATCTCCATAAGGGTGATTGGCCCCACATTAGATACAAAAAAAAAGTCTGGAGGTCTCAGTTTAGGCCAGATGCTGCCATAGTGCTATGAGGGTGCCTACAGTGAATGGCACAGTGCTATTTAAATTCTTCATTCTCAATGTAGGAGCAATAGCAAACTGGTTGCTTTAGCTGTTTAGTTTAGGGGTGGTTTGTTATTTGAATAACCTTTTGTAGCAATAGACAACTAGCACCAATACCCAGCCACACTAGAAATCAGGGGAAACCCAGGTAACTTACATGTTTACTAGTCAGAATGACAACCGCTAAGTACTTTGACCGGTGTTGGGGAGGAAGATGGAGAAGCCATACAGTGACACAAGGCCAACTTCTTCTGTTTGAACACCTATCAGGTCTCCAGTCCTACACTGCTTCATCAGGAGTCTCTCACAGCACTGCTCAGAACAACAATCAAGCACCCAGTCTGGACCTTCTACAGTTCAGGAAAAGAAGTATGAGACCACCAGATTCCAGGAAAACAAGCCGCATCCAAACTGGGAGTAGGGGGATCGACCTCTGATCTTCCCAATGCCAGGCACTTCCCATACTACATGGCTTTTAGGAACACCCTGCCAATGTGGCCATCCTCCAGCCCCTGAGCTGAACACATCCTATGTCACTTACTCTCTAGTGAGAAATGACTGTGGAAAAGGGCTTGCAAACACTATGTCTTCTGCTTCCCCCAAGAAAACATTTGGGGCTTCTCCTTTACCTCAGTAGCGTCACAATCCAAGTGTAAAAATTTCTCCAGAAAATTCCTTCAAGAACCATGTACACTGACCAAGGACAATGCCAGCAGCCAAGTATGTACCTTCTCAAATCACTGGAGCAGGAAAAACAATGTACTACTACATAAGCTACATAAATCGTGGGAAATGAGGGAGTTCTGAGCATACTAGATGGTCTCTCTGCTGCTGCTGCTGCTAGCCACTAGACGTGGCTCTTTTTAAATACTGTTATGCTGCTTTTCAGTACTATCTCTATTGTCCTACCTCTCCACTCTCATGCAAAGGTATCTGGGAAGCAACCACGGCCCTCTCAGGCTCATATCCTACAGCATAGCCAGGAAAGCAGGCTAAGTGTATTCTACCAAATCCTCCATTACAGAGCACCAAGATACAGCCTACAGAACAATCTATACCTAAAGGTGCCATCTAAGTATAAAAAAGTTTCCTAACAGTGTTCCTAACTATAATAAAAGACAGTCACCACTCACTGAATTGATTAGGGACCACCAAACTAGCAGGTGTTCACCACTGGAGACTGGAGGCTGCTTTTTTTTTTTTTTTTTCCTTTTTTTCTTTCTTGTTTTGTTTTGTTTTTGAGACAGGGTTTCTCTCTGTATTCTGGAACTCACTCTGTAGACCAGGCTGGCCTTGAACTCACAGAGATCCACCTGCCCCTACTTCCCAAAATGCTGGGAAGGTGTGCCTCCATCTCGTAGCAGCTCTGGTTTTCTTTTCTTCTTTTTTTTTTTTTTTTTTTTTTTTTTTTGGTTTTTCGAGACAGGGTTTCTCTGTGTAGCTCTGGCTGTCCTGGAACTCACTCTGTAGACCAGGCTGGCCTCGAACTCAGAAATCCGCCTGCCTCTGCCTCCCGAGTGCTGGGATTAAAAGCCTGAGCCACCACGCCCGGCTCTAGCTCTGGTTTTCTAAAGAAAATCATGGTGTGTGTTTTGTTCCACAGAGATGTCTGGCACTTTCTTCCCTCATGGATGTTTCTACCTTCCAGCAGTTCCTTACCATGCACCATGATAATGAAGACATTTCCATTCTTCTTCTGGTTCCAAAGATCTTGAACCTGACCATCCCCACCAGCTAACACAGTCTGTCATTAAATCTGTGCTTGTTTTGCTTCCAATTGTACCATAAACCAACAAGGGTTGCTACCTCTGGGGTCCTGTGAAAACACAGCTATTCTATGAAAAACAGAGCCAAACTGGAGAGAGCTTAGGAGTATTTTTGGGGTTGTTTTTAAAGATTATTTGTTATATGTACATAAGTACACTGTAGCTGTCTTCAGACACCAGAAGAGGGCATCAGATCCATTACAGATGGTTGTGAGCCACCATGTATTTGCTGGGAATTGAACTCAGGACCTCTGGAAGGGCAGATAGTGCTCTTAACCACTGAGCCATCTTCCCAGCCCTGAGAGCTTGGGAGTTAAGTGCACTTTTTCCTCTTGCAGAAAACCCAAATTCCATTCCCAGAACCCAGAACCACCTTTAACTCCAGGTCAAGAGTGTTTGATGCCCTCTTCTGTACTCTAGGGCACATAAGCAAGTAGTGTACAGACACATATACAGACAAAATATATACACACATAAAATAAAATGAATAAGTCTAATATACAAAAGAAAAACAGGGATGGAAACATGGCTCGGTGGTTAAGAACATTCCAGAGGTTAAGTGCTCTTCCAGAGGTCCTAAGTTCGATTCCCAGCAACCAGCTCACAACCATCTGTAATGGGATCTGATGCCTTCTTCTGGTGTGTCTGAAGACAGCTACAGTGTACTCACACACATAAAATAAGGAGACCTAGGAGTGGAGGTGCAGCCATGCATCAACACTCAGAAGCCTGTGTCAGGATCGCAAGTTTGAGGTCAGTCTGGGTAGCATAGAAAGATGCTGTGTCAGCCGGGCAGTGGTGGCGCACGCCTTTAATCCCAGCACTCGGGAGGCAAAGGCAGGTAGATTTCTGCGTTCGAGGCCAGCCTGGTCTACACAGTGAGCTCCAGGACAGCCAGAGCTATACAGAGAAACCCTGTCTCAAAGTAATAAAAAAAGAAAGAAAGAAAGAAAGAAAGAAAGAAAGAAAGAAAGAAAGAAAGAAAAGGCCAAAGCAGTGGTGGCATATGCCTTTAATCCCAGCATTCGGGAGGCAGAGGCAGGCAGATTTCTGAGTTCGAGGCTAGCCTGGTTTACAGAATGAGTTCTAGGACAGCCAGAGCTACACAGAGAAACCCTGTCTCAAACAAACAAACAAACAAACAAAAAAGAAAGAAAGAAAAGAAGAGGGCTGGGAGTTTAGCTCAGTAGTACACTTATTGAGCATGTTCTAAATTAAATTCCCAGCACCAAGAGTTAGAAGAAGAAAAGCAAGCAGAAAGCATCTATCCAGAATTGGGGTATGGAGAGCAATAAGGAAAATACGGTAGGCCCTACTGCTGTCCTGAGGCAGCTGAGTTCCATAGCACCTCTGAGGCGGCTAGTATCCTCTCAGATGGGACTGAACCATTGTCAGTCCTTAGACAAGTACCCAATGACCAAAACTGAAAACCCTAAGGTAGTACTCATTGACAATGAAGGGGTGGGGAGGTGGGGCTCTTCTACTGGGTCTAGCAGAAGTTCAGCAAGTATCCTTTGAATGAAGGAAAATATAAGAATCATGGTTATCTCCATCCCAATCAGGACTGAGGGAATTTCCAGAGTGGCCTCTACACACACAATCTCAACTGCCAGCAATATAAATCCACCTTCCAGCCCCAGCCCATGATCCTGGGCACTTCTGCAGTTGGGACCATCATGGGAGCTCTCTTGGCCCCTATAAGGTCAGCTGTCCATATACTCTCTATCTGCTACAAGGAAGCCAGAAGATAGGTCATCCTTACACTGTATTTGGCAATAGCCTAGCCTGTTCACTCCATGTCTTGTCAGGAGAAAATAACAGAAAAGAAAAATTGCATGGCTAGTTCTAAATAGGACCTCTCTCTGTTGTATCACTCAAGCTCACAAGCCTGTGGCCTGTACCATGTTCCCCTCAGCCAATGTACACTTCTTGTACCTTTCTTAGATCCAGGAGGAGCTGACCTATCATGCTGTATGCCTCTACAAAATCAACAGCAGCTCTCACCCAGACTACATACTCTAAATAAAGATAGGTAATGTGATCATGACCAGAAGCCTCAACAAGATCAGGGCTTGACAGGGACATACAATCCAGATTCCTTCTCGACCTGGACAACACCAAGTCCAGGTTCAGGCAGCTGTTCATCTGAGGCCTAGAATGGCTGAGGAGAATAGCTCTCCGTCCTCAGCAGACACCATTAGTGTGTGTGGACAACTGTGGTTTGGCCATGCAGCCAGGCAGTTCTCACAGAAGACAAAAATAAAAGAGCACCAAGCAAAGACATCCATATAATCTTGCAATCGGTGCCAGGTAGAGGCCACAACTGTGCCCACCTGATCCCAGAGTTCAGTCATCAAATCCCACACAGGGCCCTCTATTCGTGGATCCAGCACCAAGGAGGCTGCACCTGAGAGTGCCCTGTCAATAGCAAAGCAGCAACCTGATCCCCAGCCCCAGTCTCAGATCTATGCATTAGCTGAGGACTCAGCTCAGCTCCCACAAGGCCTTAGGAAAGGAGCGCGAGGGGATTGCCCGGTGGAACAGGGCCCCTTGCCAGCAGTTACAATCTTTAAGCTGAAAGCAAGAAGGTACCCCATGGATCCTGGTGGGAACCTGCACACTTGGACCAGAACTGTCTTTGAAAAAGGTCCTGCATAGGAGTCTGGAGACAAGGAAATGAGAGGACCTAGAGCACATTAGGTTCCAGGTGGGGGCCCAGCAGGTGCACAGTGCAGCGGACCTTGGACAACTGAACAAGAAAAGACTGAAGGCCCGCATGCTTCTACTGCCAGGGTTGCCTGGGCATAGTGAATGAACAAGCACTTAGGCCCTTGCACAGACTCTGGCCTCTTAGGCGGAGAGCACAGGATGGGGCAGATGCGGAAGAACTGGGCCACCGAGCTGCCCGCCCCGCCCTGCCCTCCGTGAGCCTCCCAGAACTGCCTATTCCTGGTGTCCGCGGTTCCGTCGTAACCCGGGGCTTCCTGGAGACTAAGAACCCAGTCGCAGAGCCCACTGACCGCACAGTTTCCGAGAGCCCCGCCCCGCCGCAGGTAAGAACGCGTCTACCCACTTCCCGGAGGGGACCCCGCGCCCACCTCGGAAGGGCAGTGGCGCTCCCAGGCGCAAGTGCACGGCCCCTGCCAGCGGCTCCCCAGGACTGTAGACGACGCGGCCCTGACTCAGGCGGATCTCGAAGAGCTGCACCCTCCCCATACCGCGGTCTCCCGCGCCGCGGTCTGACGCCTGCTAGGGCAGTGGCTTCGAGGCCCGCCCCTCTTCCCCTCCCCGACAGAGGACACGCCCAGGCCGCAGGACCCGCCTGGACCGGAATACTAGCTGGTGCCCCTCCAAGACTCACCCTCATCCCAAAGACCCGCCCCTTTCTGATCCAAGGCCGGCCTTCTCCAGGGCTGGTCTTCGACCAGAGGACACGCCCACGGACGAGGACACGCCTCCACGAGGGCACGCCCATTTTTCTAGATTTGCCTCCCTGAGCACGAACACAAGCACCTGTTCACAACAGGCCAGTCCTGCCTGCTCCTGCCCTAGCCTGAGGGGCCGCCCAGACCAGTGGGGTGGTACGGTATGGAGTGTGCGGCCGCTACGCTTTAGTCGAAGACCCTCACGGGATCCTTGAGACCTCTGGTGCTCAGGGGTGAGGACTGTTCACATGTAAGCGAAAGCGGATCCCCGGGGACCCACGTTCAACGCTAGGTGGCCACGAGAGGTGCTTGGCACTCAGGCGGTGTGGATCCCAGCTATGGCCCGCGGCCATCGTGCTTTGTGCACTGCGACCTCCACCAAGCTTCCTGAGGTGTGGTGCGAAGTAGCGGTCCAGAACACCGGTGAACAGCGGTAGCGGAAGCTCAGGGCAGAAACAAGAGATCCCTGCAAAACTTGGGAGGTGGAGCGAGGGATGCGCGGATAGAGGAGGGACTAATTCTGAATCACATTTTTCCTCAAAACAGGGTGGATCCCTGGAACCCGCTCTGTTGACCAGACTGGCCTCGAACTCAGAGAGCTCTGCCCTGCCATCTAAGTGCTGGGATAATTGCTTTTACCACGGCCACCGGCCTGAATCACATTTTTTGCGGGGGAGAGGGGTTCACACCACACACCACACACCACACACCACACACCACACACCACACACCACACACCACACACACACACACACACAAAAGGTTTTGGTAAGCCGGGCGTGGTGGCGCACGCCTTTAATCACAGCGCTCGGGAGGCAGAGGTAGGCAGATTTCTGAGTTCAAGGCCAGCCTGGTCTACAAAGTGAGTTCCAGGACAGCCAGGGCTATACAGAGAAACCCTGTCTTGAAAAACCAAAAAAGCCGGGCGTGGTGGCGCACGCCTTTAATCCCAGCACTCGGGAGGCAGAGGCAGGTGGATTTCTGAGTTCGAGGCCAGCCTGGTCTACAAAGTGAGTTCCAGGACAGCCAGGGCTATACAGAGAAACCCTGTCTCAAAAAACCAAAAAAAAAAAAAAAAGGTCTTGGTGTTGGTTGTGAACTGGAGAAGAAAGGTCTTAAATTCTTAAGTTCACAACTTATTGTTCCATATTACTATAGTGTGAAAGCCAATTTAAGCAATCCTGTTTTTTTCTGTTTGGTACTGTATAAAATAAAATATATGAGATATTCAGCACTATTACAAGATGGTCATGGTGGAAGCGGTGTGGCTCAGTGGTACAGCACTTGCCTAGCTCAAGCAAGGCTCTGGTCCCCTAAACTATAAGCATGCATACAGCACTTTGTATTAGATAATAGTTACCCATTGTAAGTTGATGTGACTGTCCTGAGGCCTTTATTTTTTTTTTTTTTTTTTTTTTTTTTTTGGTTTTTATGAGACAGGGTTACAGGGTTTCTCTGTGTAGCCCTGGCTGTCCTGGCACTCTCTCTGTAGACCAGACTGGCCTCGAACTCAGAAATCCGCCTGCCTCTGCCTTCCGAGTGCTGGGATCAAAGGCGTGTGCCACCATTGCCTGGCCCTGACGCCATTTTTTTTTTTTTTTTTTTTTTTTTTAAAGATTTATTTATTTATTTATTATATGTAAGTACACTGTAGCTGTCTTCAGACACTCCAGAAGAGGGAGTCAGATCTTGTTACAGATGGTTGTGAGCCACCATGTGGTTGCTGGGATTTGAACTCCTGACCTTCGGAAGAGCAGTCGGGTGCTCTTACCCACTGAGCCATCTCACCAGCCCCCTGACGCCATTTTTAACATGGGATCTCAACTTACCAATATTTTCTACTTGTCACTTTGTGACTAAGCCTTCAGAAATCAATGGGAATCTATCCCCATGAAAGCAGAGCAACAATGGCAGGGTCATTTTGTGCTTGTCTGAGACAGAGATGCCTCAGAGGCTCTGTTTACTGGTTAAACATGGAGGAAATAAAGTGGAGTGGCAGTTACCAGAACAGTTAGCAAAGAGTTTCTCAGTGAAAGATACAAATGATTTTGTGGTAGAAGCCATGACATACAAAACTGGGTGCCCCAGATACCCCATGCATTTAGGGGAGTCAAAGGGCTAAAACAAAAGGTAACCCAACCCGTGTGCAAATAACTGAAGTCTGGGCTAGGTGGTAGAGATATGATCCAGAACTTAATCTGATTCTCGTCAGCAAAAGGAGGAGAGGGCTAGGTGTGGTGGGCTGAGTGTGGTGGTACACATTAGGTTTTAAACCCAGGTGTCTACTTAACCTATTAAGGTGGACCTTGCCACCAGGTTCTCCCAGCATCTCTCAGTCCCTACCTTTTACAGGGTCCTCCTGGCTGGCATTCCCCAGGCTCCCTACCCTGAACTTCTCCAGCTCAGGGGCTGGGCTGCCTTTCCCCAGCCATATTGGTTACCCTATTCTCTTTTGGGCCTCCTGGCTGCTGCACCTGGTTCCTCGATCCTCACATGTCTCAGAGTCATATCCACTCTGGATTCTCCCGGATATCTCTGTCTCACCCTCTTTTTTTTGTTTTTTCTTTTGGTTTTTTGTTTTTCGAGACAGGGTTTCTCTGTATAGCCCTGGCTGTCCTGGAACTTACTCTGTAGACCAGACTGGCCTCAAACTCAGAAATCCACCTGCCTCTGCCTCCTGAGTGCTGGGATTAAATGCATGCTCCACCACGCCCGGCTCTGTCTCTGTAATAAACTTTCTCCACCATACCTAGGCACAGTCACATCCGTACCTTTCATTTTTCATTTATCTGGTGCCAAAACCTGGGACCAGTCAGTTCCTTTTCTTTTTGTTTCTGTTTTTCATTCATCTGGTGTCAAAGCTAGAGAATGACGTAAATGATATCCTACCCCAACAAACCGGCCACTCTGAACCAAGCTGCTGATCCGAATCTCCTAAGGTATAAACGGATCATACCACTCCTCCACCTTGTCTATGGTTAGTTTTAGGCCTGCCAAGGCTGCTAGTGAGGTCCCATCTCAAAGAAAGAATGGAAGGAAAGAGGAAAGAAGAGGGCATCCTGGGAGCTGGAGAGATGGCTTAGCGGTTAAGAGTACTGACTGCTCTTCTGAAGATCCTGAGTTCAAATTCCAGCAACCACATGGTGGCTCACAACCATCCATAATGAGATCTGACTCCCTCTTCTGGTGCATCTGAAGACAGCTACATTGTGTACTTAGATATAATAATAAATAAATCTTTAAAAAAAAAAAAGAAGAAGAAGAAGAAGAAGAGGGCATCCTGAGCTCCAATACTGGCATCCTTAGAATTCTTGTATTTCAAGAAGAGCTTCTATTAGCCACAGTGAAATTGCCTGCACAATTAGGCAAACTGAAAGCCTTCAAAATAAGCATTTGGAGAAATTAGTTGGAACGAGTAGGAGAATGAGCAGCACCAGGGTGACAAACTGACAAAACATTAAAGTGTTTCAGTAAAGAGACTGATATGGTTTGGAGATCACTGAGTTAGAACAGGACAGACCTGAGTGGACTTTATTCTAGGCCTCCCAAGCACTTATAACTATTATTCTGATCCTAGTCAATCCATGTCCTTCTGGGATCCATTTCAGTACAACTGCCTGTGTCCAGTCTGTTTTCTGCTCCCATCAGGAGCCTTTCAAATTTTGATGTTACATTTATTCAATGGCTAAAACAGCTGTAACCCTGGACCTCTGCTCAGGACAGGTTCTGGTTGCCATTGGCAACTCCCAGCTTTAATTCTCATGATCTGGAAATACTGACCCACCATTTCCCATGCTCCCTCTGCTAGGTCCTGGCTAGTCTCCTTTTCCTGGTGATTCTGTCCCTAACTCTCCATCATTCTGTGAGATTTCACTATCTGTGAGGCTCTCTGACTTCAGCTGAGAGGTTTCCTCTGATTCCCAGACATTTGTGTTCTAGTTTGGTACCCATGGTTCCTAAGAGGCACTGCAAAGACTTGTCAAGGGCAAGGAAGAGGGGGCTAGTGAGCTGGCTCAGTGGTTAAGAGCGCTGACTGCTCTTCCAAAGGTCCTGAGTTCAAATCCCAGCAACCACATGGTGACTCACAACCATCCGTAACGAAATCTGATGTTCTCTTCTGGTGTGTCTGAAAACACACTACAGTGTACTTACATATAATAAATAAATAAATATTAAAAAAAAGAGAGTGAGGAAGAGTATGACCTTTTAAAAAAGCGCTGGTGAGATGGCTCAGTGGGTAAGAGCACCCGACTGCTTTTCCGAAGGTCCAAAGTTCAAATCCCAGCAACCACATGGTGGCTCACAACCACCCGTAATGAGATCTGACTCCCTCTTCTGGAGTGACTGAAGACAGCTACAGTGTACTTACATGTAATAAATAAATAAATAAATCTTAAAAAAAAAAAAATCTGAGCAGGAGAGGCAATGGACACTTAAGACTCCATGGCTGGCCAGGCGGTGGTGGCGCATGCTTTTAATCCCAGCCCTTGGGAGACAGAAACTGGCGGATTTCTGAGTTCGAGGCCAGCCTGATCTACAGAGTGAGTTCCAGGACAGCCAGGACTGTACAGAGAAACCCTGTCTCGAAAAACAAACAAACAAAAAAGACTCCGTGGCTGTGCTTCTTAATCTTGATCATCAACCTGGCTAGATCTAGAATCAACTAGCTGGCAAACTGTTAGGCACTCCTCCTCTAAGGGATTTTCTAAATTAGATTTGAAGTGGGAAGAACTTAAACGTGAGTGGCATCTTCTAGAAACAGCCCAGGTAGGAGATGAGGCTCTTTTGCATGTTCACCTCCACTCTCACAGGAAGCGCATCTGTCATCGCTCTATCACATCACTGACTCACTAAACCAGCAGCTCTCCAAGACTCCTCTGAGACTTCAGCACCTGACTGGGACTGCTGCGACCGACATCCAGCATTTTGGACTGAGCAAATTACTGCATTTTTGGCCTCTCCAGTGTGAGTCAGCCATTGTGGGACTACCCAGATTATATCGTATAAACCAATCTAAACCTACACACACATCTTTTTGGGGGGAGAGGGGATAAGTCTTACTATGTAGCCCTCCCTGTCTGGCCTGGAACTTCCTATACAAAACAGAACTGCTACTGCCTGCCCAGTGCTGAGATTAAAGGCATGTGCACCACACACACTTCCATACCTCTCCTTTTATTTTTTTTGTTTTTATTTGTTTTTTGTTTTTTGAGACAGGGTTTTTCTGTACAGCCCTGGCTGTCCTGGAACTCACTTTGTAGACCAGGCTGGCCTTGAACTCAGAAATCCACCTGCCAGTCTCCTGAGTGCTGGGAGTAAAGGCCTGTGCCACCACCGCCCGGCTTCTTTCAACATTTTGTTTTTTGTGTTTTTGAAGACTTTATTTATTTGGGCTGGAGAGATGGCTCAGTGGTTAAGAGCACTGACTGCTCATCTTTAAAAAAAAAAAAAGATTTTACTTATTTATATTATATATATGTCCGTACACTGTTGCTGTCTTCAGACACACCAAAGGAGGGCATCAGATCCCATTACAGATGGTGGTGAGCCACTATGTGGTTGCTGGGAATTTGAACTCAGGACCTCTGGAAAAGTAGTCAGTGCTCTTAACAGTTGAATATGTCTAGTTGCCTATGTATGTGTTTCTATGTAAGGTATAGGCGGTGTTCATGAAGACCAGGTGTTGTATTCTCTAGAGCTGAAATTACAGACCATTGTGAGTTGCCATGTAGATGCTAACAACTGACCCCAGGACCTCTGAAAAAGGACCAAGTGTTCCTAACCACTGAGCCAGCTCTCTGCCCACCTCCCTTTTTTAAATTTAAGATTTTATTTAAAAAAGAAACAAACAAACAAACAAACAAAAAACCCAATAAGCTGGGCTTGGTGATGCATGCCTTTAATCCCAGCACTCAAGGCAGAGGCAGGCAGATTTCTGAGTTCAAGGCCAGTCTGGTCTACAAAGTGAGTTCCAGGACAGCCAGGGCTAGAGAAACCCTGTCTCGAAAAACCAAAAAGAAAAAAAAAAAAAGAAAAAAGAAAAAAACAGATTTTATTTTTAACTATGTATGTGGGGGCTGAAAGAGGGTGTCTAATTCCCTGGAGCTAGCTGTGTGCCTCCTAACATGGGTGCTAGGAAACAACTTTGGGTCCTTTGTAAGAGTAGCAAATTCTTTGAAGCACTGAATCATCTTTCTCTTTTTTTTTTTTTTTTTTTTTTTTTTTTTTGAGTCAGGGTTTTGTTCTGTAGCCTAAACTGGCCTAAAACCAATGTCCTCAGCCTCCCCCCAAAAAAGAAAAGATATAGACTCTATCCCCTTGCATTAAATCTGGTGACTTCCCACAGGACTGCAGCAAACAGGATGCCATGCTAGTGCCAGGTTAAGCTTGATAAACCCTAAGCTACAAGATAAAACTATCTAATTACCCAATACAGAGGTCTTGAGAATGCTCAGACACGAGCCTCAAATAGACCCAGATGAGCACAGAGATACAGTAACTTGGTGTCTTAGCATCTGTTGTCATGTGCCAAGCCATGCCAATTTATTGTGTAGCTGGAAAACCCGGTTAGTCTCAGACAGGAGGCTATTGTATACTGGCTGGTATTTGCTAATAATGGGTCAGGTGTCTCCTTTATGGCTATTTATTTATTTATTTATTTTGATGTTGGATATTCACTAGAGAAGGCTGCTCAGACTGAATACACTGAGTATTCAGGATCCCAGTGTAGTACTGAGTCTTCCTCAGGATGAGCTTTTATGCACACACACAAAAATATTCTGGGCTGACATAATTGAGTTAACAAGAACAATTAGCCAGAAGCAGAACTAGAGAAGTCAAAGGCAAAGCCATTTAGAGACTTTCCCAGGACTATGGACTCTGATGGATTAGGTCTCCCCCCCCCCCCCCAGGATCATCTCATCCACAAACCACAAACATGGAGTTGTACTTTTTTTTAATTTATTTTTTTTATTACGTATTTTCCTCACTTACATTTCCAATGCTATCCCAAAAGTACCCCATACCCTCCCCCCCACTTCCCTACCCACCCACTCCCATTTTTTTGGCCCTGGCGTTCCCCTGTACTGGGGCATATACAGTTTGTGTGTCCAATGGGCCTCTCTTTCCAGTGATGGCCGACTAGGCCATCTTTTGATACATATGCAGCTAGAGTCAAGAGTTCCGGGGTACTGGTCAGTTCAGAATGTTGTTCCACCTATAGGGTTGCAGATCCCTTTAGCTCCTTGGATACTTTCTCTAGCTCCTTCATTGGGGGCCCTGTGATCCATCCAATAGCTGACTGTGAGCATCCACTTATGTGTTTGCTAGACCTTGGCATAGTCTCACAAGAGACAGCTATATCTGGGACCTTTCAGCAAAATCTTGCTAGTGTGTGCAATAGTGTCAGCGTTTGGAAGCTGATTATGGGGTGGATCCCTGGATATGGCAGTCTCTAGATGGTCCATCCTTTCGTCACAGCTCCAAACTTTGTCTCTGTAACTCCTTCCATGGGTGTTTTGTTCCCAATTCTAAGAAGGGGCACAGTGTCCACACTTTGGTCTTCATTCTTCTTGAGTTTCATGCGTTTAGTAAATTGTATCTTATATCTTGGGTATCCTAAGTTTTGGGCTAATGTCCACTTATCAGTGAGTACATATTGTGTGAGTTCTTTTGTAGGTCTTTGTTTTTATTTTGGCAGGTGATACTGTCCATGTGCTGAGTTTTATGGCTTGAATGGTACTTCCAGTTGTGCTAAGGTCTGGTTACATCTTCATAGCTAACTTGGGGCTCTACATAGAACATTGGTCTCATAATACAGATGGTTATTGCTGAGACTGTGTTTATTATATTCCAAATTTTCTAGTCCTCCCACACTCTGTGTGTGTGTGTGTGTGTGTGTGTGTGTGTGTGTGTATTCTGTGTAGCTCTGGCTGTCTTGGATGAGACTGAACTTAACCTCAGAAATCCCTGGGATTAAAGGTGTGCTCGCCTGGCGTGGTGGCACACTCACGCATTTAATCCCAGCACTCGGGAGGCAGAGGCAGGCAGATTTCTGAGTTCGAGGCCAGCCTGGTCTACAGAGTAAATTCCAGGACAGCCGGGGCTACACAGAGAAACCCTGTCTCAAAAAACCAAAAAAAAAAAAAAAAAAAAGGTGTGTTCCACCACACCTGACGTGAGTCACATTAATTTCCTGAAAGTAGTCATAGAATCAGTATGAGGCATGGCAAATACAGGAGGATGGGAGAGAGTTGATCTTTAACTTTTTATTTGTTTATATATTTTATGTATATAGGTGTTACATCTGCACACCAGAAGAGGACATCAGATCTTGTAGTGGTTGTGAGCCACCATGTGGGTGCTGGGAATTGAACTCAGGAATTCTGGATGAGCACCCAGTACTCTAAACCACTGAGCCATCCCTCCAGACCCAATGATAGTGATAATTTGAAACAACTTAACTACCCAACAGTAGAACTGACCAGCTGGGTTCACCTAGATTTCAAAATCATTAGCTAGTTATTCAAAGTCACTAAGTTTGGAGGTTGCTTTTTGTTTGTTTGTTTTGAGATTTATTTATTTTTATTTATATTAGTACACTGTAGAAGTCATTAGACACCCCAGAAGAGGGCATCGGATCCCATTACAAATGGCTGTAAGCCACCAAGTGGTTGCTGGGAACTGAACTCAGGACCTCTGAAAGAGCAGTCAGTGTTCTTAACCACTGAGCCATCTCTCCAGCCTGGGGGTTGCTTTTTTTCTACATATCCCTGGCTGTCCTGGAACCCACTATGTAGACCAGGTGGGCCTCAAACTCAACTGCTGGGATTAGAGATATGCCAACTCGTTTTATTTTTTAGAGCAGAGTCCTTGTAACCCAGAGTAGCCTTGAACTCTTTATATAGCTGAGGATGACCTAGACTTCTGATCCTGATACTTTCATATTGACAGTGCCGGTATTATAGACAGGTCCTTGTTTACTAAACTAAGCTACTAACCATTTAATCTACATACAGCCCCAGCCCTGAGGTTGGTTGTTTTTTGTTTTGTTTTGTTTTTTTGGTTTTTGGTTTTTGGTTTTTCGAGACACAGGGTTTCTCTGTGTAGCCCTGGCTGTCCTGGAACTCACTTTGTAGACCAGGCTGGCCTGGAACTCAGAAATCCACCTGCCTGGGATTAAAGGTGTGCCTGCTCCCAAGGCAACTCTTTTTTTTTTTTTTTAAGATGTATGTATGTATGTACACTGTCCTTAGACACCCCAGAAGAGGGCATCAGATCTCATTACAGATGGCTGTGAGACATCATGTAGTTGCTGGGATTTGAACTAACGACCTTTGGAAGAACAGTCAGTGCTCTTAACCACTGAGCCATCTCTCCAGCCCCACGGCAACTCTTATAAGGACAACATGTAATTGGGGCTGGCTTATAGGTCCAGAGGTTATCCATTATCATTAAGGCAGGAACATAGCAGCATGTAGGCAGGCATGGTGCAGGAAGAGCTGAGAGTTCTACATCTTCATCTGAAGGCTGCTAGCAGAATACTGACTTCCAGGCAGCTAGAATGAGGGTCTTAAAGCCCACAACCACAGTGACACACCCACTCCAACAAGGCCACACCTTCTAATAATGCTACTCCCTGGGCTGAGCATATACAAACCATCACACACATTACATTTAATTTTTTTTTTTAATGTGGAGAGCTTTTGAGGAAGACACTTGATATCAACCTCTGGCTTCCACATGTACACACACACACACACACCACACACACACACACACCACAAAGTTGGGTCATCACAAATATAAATGTAGCACTGACTTTGGAACCAGCAGAGGAAGGACGAAGGATACAGAATAGACTGGTACCTGGGACTGGTGACCTAAATGCTAAGTTGCTCAACTTGCAGCAGCCAGGGGATCAGGTGTTGCAGTGAACACCTTTAATCCTAACACTCCAGGGGGAGGGGGGCAGAGGCAGGCAGGCAGGCAGGTCTCTGTTAATTTAAAGCCTGCCTGGAATAGACAGTGAGTTCCAGGAAAGCCAAGGCTACATAGTGAGCACACTCTCAAACTCTTCCCCCACAAAAGACCCCCTAATGACTGACTTTCTACAACAAGTCCCACCTCCAAGTACCTCTCAAAATTTTCATCAAATGGAGAATTTACCAATTGTTTAATTCATTGATAAAACTATGATTCAACCACTTGCCAACAATTCTACTAACCAATGGAGCACCAAGTCTTTTTTACATTTGAATCTTTTTTTTTTTTTTTTTTTGGTTTTTCGAGACAGGGTTTCTCTGTGTAGCCCTGGCTGTCCTGACACTCACTTTGTAGACCAGGCTGGCCTCGAACTCAGAAATCCGCCTGCCTCTGCCTCCCGAGTGCTGGGATTAAAGGCGTGCGCCACCACGCCCGGCTCATTTGAATCTTTTGACACTGTTGGCAGAAGTAGGAATAAGCCAGACACAAATGCTGTCATTTGCAAACACCTAAGGAGTTTTGGCTGTCTTTCTTTCTTTCTTTCTTTCTTTCTTTCTTTCTTTCTTTCTTTCTTTCTTCCTTTCTTGATTTACTTATTTGTTTGTTTGTTTATGTGAGTACACTGTAGCTGTACAGATGGTTGTGAGCCTTCATGTGGTTGTTGGGAGTTGTCAGCTCTGCTCGCTCAGTTCCTGCTTGCTCAGGCCCAAAGATTTATTTATTATTATACGTAAGTACACTGTAGCTGACTTCAGGCGCACCAAAAGAGGGCATGAGGTCTTATTTTCATTATCAGTTGTTGTGAGCTACCATGTGGTTGCTGGGACTTGAACTCAGGACCTTCAGAAAAGCAGTCAGTATTCTTACCCACTGAGCCATCTTGCCAGCCCTGAGTTTTGGTTTTCATTTAGAGAGCCCCTACTTAGTGGAAGCCAAGATTCTTTCCTTTTTTCTTTATCATTTTAATTGTGTGTGCATCTATCTATGTGTTCTACGTGTAGAATGCAAGTGCCTACAGAGGTCAGAGGTATCAGACCAACCTAGGGCTAGGGTTATAGGCAGTTGTAAGCTGACTGATGTGAGTGCTGGGAATCTAAGTCATGTTCCCTTAACCACTGAGCCATGTCTTCTGCCACGGAGGCCATGATTTTTTTGTTGTTGTTGTTTTTTTTTTTTGTTTTTGTTTTTGTTTTTGTTTTTCAAGACAGGGTTTCTCTGTATAACCCAGGCTGTCCTGGAACTCACTTTGTAGACTAGGCTGGCCTCGAACTCAGAAATCCACCTGCCTCTGCCTCCCTAGTGCTGGAATTAAAGGCGTGCGCCACCACCGCTCCGCAGCCATGATTTTTTTGTTTTGTTTTTTTCGCTGGTCAAGACAAGGTTTCTCTGCATAACAGTGCTTAAATGTCCTTGAACTCACACTCACTCTGTAGACCAGGCTGACATTTACACACACACACACACACACACACACACACACACACACACACACACAAATAAACCTGACATTGGAGACATGGCTTAGCAGTTAAGAGCACTGGCTGCTCTTCCAGAGGACCCAAATTGGATTCCATAATACCTACTTGGTGGCTAACAAGTCTATAACTCATTCCAGTCCCAAGGGATCTGATGCCCTCTTCTGGCCTTTGTAGGCAGCAAGAGACATACATGCAGGCAAAACACCCATACACATAAAATAATTTTTAAGGCGGGGTGTGATGGCCCACGCCTTTAATCCCAGCACTCGGGAGGCAGAGGTAGGCAGATTTTGAGTTCGAGGCCAGCCTGGTCTACAGAGTGAGTTCCAGGAAAGCCAGGGCTACACAGAGAAACCCTGACTCGACAAACAAAACAAAACAAAACAAAAATAATAATAATTTTTAAACACACACACACACACTTTTTTTTGAGAGTGTCTATTAATGTAGCCCTGTCTGTTCCTGTACCTCTCACTATATATTTCAGACTTAGTCTTTTTTTTTTAGATTTATTTATTTATTATATATAAGTACACTGTAGCTGTCTTCAGACACTCCAGAAGAGGGCACCAGATCTCATTGTGGATAGTTGTGAGCCACCATGTGGTTGCTGGGATTTGAACTCTGGACCTTCGGAAGAGCAGGGTGCTCTTACCCACTGAGCCATCTCACCAGCCCATCAGACTTAGTCTTGAGTTAACAGATCCACCTACCTTTGTCTACCAAATGTTGGGATTAAAGGCAATTAAAGCTCATCTACAAAAATGATTTAATTTTTTACATTTTAATTTACTTGTTTTTATACCTACCTACCTGTACCTATCGAGACATGGTCTGTTGTGTTTATAAAAAGATAAAGGGAAAGGGAATATGTTTGGTGGATGTGTAGTCAGGAGTGGGGGAAGGGGGTGCCTCCGAGGGCCCATTCTGAGGCATCCCTTCCCCCTGAGGGACCAGCCACATGACAGTATAGTATAGAATAGAGTTTATTCAGGGCATGGGGAGGGGAGTTGAGAGGGGAGTAGAGACAGAGAAAGGCAGAGAGAAAGAGAGAGAGGGAGTGTAGAGGAGTAGAGGAGTAGAGGCAGGCCATGAGCAAGTGGGCAGAGAGGGGAGGGGAATGGGGAAAGAAGGGGGAAGGGACAAGGACAGAGCAGGAACAAGAAGGGAAGAGCAAGAGATAGCAGAGGGAGGCGAGCATTTTTTATAGTGAGTCAGGAATACCTGGCCATTTCCAGGTATCTGTGGGGTGGAGCTTAGACAAAATGCTAACATGGTCTGTCTATAGAACTTGCTGTGTAGATGAGGGTGGCTTTGAACTCACAGAAATCCTCCACCTCCTTTACTTGTATTAAAGGCATGTACCACCACACCTGGCTTGCTTATTTATTTATTTAATTATTTTTAAAGATTTTATTTATTTTATATATATGGCAAGTACACTGCAGCTGTCTTCAGACACACCAGAAGAGGGCATCAGATCCTATTACAGATGGTTGTGAGTCACCATGTGGTTGTTGGGAATTGAACTCAGGACCTCTGGAGAAGCAGTCAGTGCTTTTTTGTTTTGTTTTGTTTTGTTTTCTGAGAAAGGGTTTCTCTGTGCAACCCTGGCTGTCCCTGGAATTCACTATGTAGACCAGGCTGGCCTCGAACTCAGAAATCTGCCTGCCTCTGCCTCTCGAGTGCTGGGATTAAAGATGTGGGCCACCACTGCCAGGCCTCAGTCAGTGCTCTTAACCACTGAGCCATCTCTCCAGCCCCAGGCTTATTTATTATTGGGAGAAGCATATGCATGCCACAGCACTATTGAAGAAATCAGAGGGTAACCTTCTGGAGTCAAAGAATCAGTTCTTTCCTTCTACCATTTTAAGTCTCAGGGATCAAACTCAGGCCATAAGGCTTGGCAGCAAGCCCTTTCACCCCCTGAGCCTTCGTCTCAACCATCCTTCCATAGGCGTGTAATTTCAACCAGACTTGTATGGTGTGTGTCTTTATCCACTGAACCATCTTGCTAGCCTCATTCCCAGTGAACAAACATATTTCTCTCCTATTTTATAGTATCTCATGACCATCTTCTCCCTAGCTATGTTCCTCAAATCTCAGAAGAGCTGTTTCTCATTGTGTCCAATTCTCTCTCCTTTTTAAAAATTGTTTTTGACATAGAATCTCATTTAGCCCAGGCTGGCCTTAAAATTTCTATAAAACTAAGAATGACCATGAAGCCCTGATTCTCTGACCTCCACATTCCAAATTCTGAGCTTTCAGGCCTGTTTGCTTTCTTTTCTTTTTTCCTTTTGTCTTTTTTTATTTTATTTTTCCAGAGCTGAGGACCAAACCCAGGGCCTTGTGCTTGCTAGACAAGCACTCTACCACTGAGCTAAAATCCCCAACCCCTCTTTTCTTTCTTTCTTTCTTTCTTTCTTTCTTTCTTTCTTTCTTTCTTTCTTTTTCTTTTCTTTTCTTTTCTTTTCTTTTCTTTTTTTTTTTTTTTGAGACAGGGTTTCTCTGTGTAGCCCTGGCTGTCCTGGAACTCACTTTGTAGACCATGTTGGCCTCGAACTCAGAAATCTGCCTGCCTCTGCTTCCCAAGTGCTGGGATTAAAGGCGTGCACCACCACTGCCTGGCTCCAACTCCTCTTTCTTTTGTTTAAAAGGTATCTCATTGTATAGCTCAGATTAGCTTAGAATTTGCTTCAGATCCCATACAATTTACTACAGTTTAGATGGTTTTGAACCTTCCTACTTCTGCCTCAACCACATTTCAGATTTCCAGTATGTGCTTCAGCGCCTAACCTTCTATTCCTTCTTAACACACTGACACTTATTCCTCAACCCGAACTGGACATTGGAAGATAGCCAGTAATCCCAGGATGCTAAATTGTTACCATTCTTGGTCTGCCAGGAACAGTCCTTTTCTGGCTTCTTGATCACTGCCCGCTCTGGGTTTCCTTCCTAGCTGACATCTTAGCTCTCCTTGCTGAGTTTTGCTCTTTCCAGTTATTTTCACCCTCGATATAAGCATGTCCAAGGTTCATCCTAGTTCTCTTTTTTATCATTTCTTCCACAGTGGTCTTACCCAGTTTTAGGCTTCACTGTGTTTTCAATGTTTCTGGTCCTTCAAAACTCATGTTAAGAAGCATTCAGGGGCTGGTGAGATGGCTCAGTGGGTAAGAGCACCCGACTGTTCTTCTGAAGGTCCAGAGTTCAAATCCTAGCAACCACATGGTGGCTCACAACCACCCGAAATGAGATCTGACGCCCTCTTCTGGTGTGTCTGAAGACAGCTACAGTATACTTACATATAATAAATAAATAAATCTTAAAAAAAAAAGAAGAAGAAGAAGAAGAAGCATTCAGGAGGCAGAACAGGTGGATCTCTGTGAATCTGAAGCCAGCCTGATTTACAGAATGAGTTACAAGACAGCCAGGGCTACACACAAAGAGATGGCTCAAGGGTTGAGAACACTTGCTGTTTCTGCAGAGGACCTGAGCACCCACATGACAGTTCATAACCATCTGTGACTCCAGTTCCAGGGCATCCAATAGTTTCCTCAGGCCTCTTTGGGGCACTGCATGAATATATATGTGTATATATGTGTATATATATTCCTATTCATGCACAAAAATAAATAATTTAAAATTTCATAATATAAAATATAGTAAAATAATTTAAAATAGAAAGCAAGTGCCAGGATCCAGCAAAGTAAATATGTCTGCTGTCAAGCCTGATGACCTGAGCTCAATTTCTGAAAATCATGATGGCAGACAGAACTAAACATCCACAAGTTATCTGACTGCAACATGTGCATGTACACACACGCAAGGACAGTCACACACACAGACACACACACCATGAATAATAAAGAAATTAAAAGAACTCGAGTATGTTGGTACACATCATAAATCCCCCAGCATTTAGGACAGAAGACGATTTTGAGATGGCTCAATGGTTAAAAGTGCTTGCTGCCAAACTTGACAATCTAAGATTGATCACCAGAACTCTCATCAAAGGAGCACCAACGCCCACAAGTTGTCTGATACACGCACTCACAAAATAAATATGTATAAAAAAATTGTGTTCAGCCAGGCAGTGGTGGCACTTGGAAGGCAAAGGCAGGTGGATTTCTGAGTTCAAGGCCAGCCTGGTCTACAGAGTGAGTTCCAGGACAGCCAGGACTACACAGAGAAATCCTGTCTCGGGGAAAAAAAAATTGTGTTCAAATTTAATCTCCAATGAAACAGTACCAAAGGATGATGAGGTAATCAGAGTTCTTCCCTCATGAATGGGTTAGAACTTTTTGTTGGTTTCTCTGTGTAGCCCTGGCTGTCCTGGAATTCATTCTGTAGACCAGGGTGGCCTCGAACTCAGAGAGCGGCCTGCCTTTGCCTCCCAAGTGCTGGGGTTGAGGAATAGGGGTAGGAGGTAGGGAAGAGACATGGACTCGAAGGGGTGGTGAAACAAAACAACAACAAAAAAGAAATTATCTGGGCTGGTGAGATGGCTCAGTGGGTAAGAGCACCCGACTGCTCTTCCGAAGGTCCAGAGTTCAAATCCCAGCAACCACATGGTGGCTCACAACCATCCGTAACGAGATCTGACTCCCTTTTCTGGAGTGTCTGAAGACAGCTACAGTGTACTTACATATAATAAATAAATAAATCTTAAAAAAAAAAAAAGAAGCCGGGCGTGGTGGCGCACGCCTTTAATCCCAGCACTCGGGAGGCAGAGGCAGGTGGATTTCTGAGTTAGAGGCCAGCCTGGTCTACAGAGTGAGTTCCAGGACAGCCAGGGCTATACAGAGAAACCCTGTCTCGAAAAAAAAAAAAAAAAGAAAAAAAAGAAATTATCCAGTCTTAGATATTTTTGCTTTCCCCTCTCACCTGCAACAGATTCATGTAGCTCTGGCTGTCCTGGAACTCTCATAGACCCACCAGCACACTCCGACTCCCCAGTGCTGGGATTAAAAGCATGCAATACCATGCCTGATTTCTGGCTGGTGATCTCACTAAAGAAGATTGGGTAGAAAGACTCACTAAAACAGACTTCGGGTGATCAGATCCTTTAATAATGCCAGCTACAGAGTGGACAGTTGACTCAATGGTTAAGAGCATTTGCTCCTGGACCCAGTTCTCAGCACCCACATGGAGGCTCACAATCATTAACTCTTGTTCCAGGTGACTTGACACCTTCGTTTGGCCTCCACAGGCACTGCACGCAGGATACACATTCATACATGCAGGCAAAACACCAATACCCATAACCTAAAAAAATAATAGGTCATTTGTAGTGAGGGAAGCTGAAATATGGTAGTGATCTAGTAGTAACTGAAGAATTAAATAAAAGTATATTTGTATCTATTATGTCTTCTTCCCTTAAAGGGAATAGTTTCTGAGCTCAGGGTGTAGCTATTTTTGAGTTTGGCAGATTAGTGAAGGCACTAAATAGTTTGTAAAGCCATAATTTAGAATCTAATCTAACCCTACCTTGTGGCTACCTCATTCTCATTCATATCAGCTTAAGAAATGTACACAATACGGTATGAGGTGTGGTTGATCCCCTCTACAAGGGGGAATCTCTTTGATCTAACAGGTGTATCCTGGGGTCTCTCTTCAAGTCATGGGGGTGTGTTGAGTTAATGTTTTAGAGGAATATGCAATAAGACAAATGGTTTTATTACCAGGGAACGCACTTTCCATCATCCTAAGCGTTCCACCTCTTACTAAAAAGCTTTCTCTTAACCATCACAAATCTGAAGCGGGTAATGGAACAGGTGCGTTTGAGCAGCAAAGCACCTGGGAATAATGTGACGCACCAAGGGCTGAGAGAAGTTCTAGCTTCACTCGACAATCCTTTGCTCCTGGTAATTTCAAAATGGAACAATGAGGGGTAGAAACGTATGCAGATCCTTTGATGCCTGGGGTCATCTTGAAGCAGGTGGAGCCTAGCCCTGGGTTCGAACTCTAGGCCTTGTCAGCTATGTCAGGATTCCAGACTACCAGGTTACCCTTTTCCGGAGACAGATATCCACCCCAGTCTCCGGCTTCTTCCGGAAGGTCTTATCCTTCCTAGGAGACCTAAGGCGCATGGGTTCCAGGAAACACCCAGTAGGTACTCGTCGCTGCCTCGCAGGTTGATTCTGGAGACCTGGACCACTCACTCAGCATCCTGCTAACCGGTAACCACCGGGTAAGGACATACGTTCTACACTGTACACAACTCAGAGGCGGGAACGCAAGCCGCTAGTCTCAGGAAAAAGCTGCGACCTACTGCGCTCACTCCCGCGCCTCAGCGGTCGCTGCAGCGCGCACAAAGCTTCCCGCGAAATTGACGTTGCGCCGGCCGCCGCGCAGGCGCCGCCCCCGGCTCGCCCCTCCCCCCGCACTTGGTTCTTTTTCACTGCGCCTGCGTCTGTTTCCTAGTCCCATTGGTCACTCGGCCGCGGCGCGCCACGACCGGCGAAGGGCGCGTCTCGCGATTGGTCGGCCCCCGCCGGTGGGGGGTGTGTCCCGGTCGTGCCCCGCCCTCTGCTTCGCTCGCTGGGGTGCGCACGGTGGTGGCGGCGGCGCGTGGCAGGTCCGGCGGGCGCGAGGCGGCGGCGGTGGCCCGAGCCCGGCCCAGCCTCGTCCGCCCGCGGCCCGCCCGGCCTGACCCCGGCACCGGCCTGACCCGGAGTGCCGCGGCCTCGCTACGGCCCGGTCCGGTCCGGAGCCTCCCGAGGGAGCGGCTCCGCCTGCCGAGAGCGCAGGCCTGGCCATGACCGACTTTAAATTGGGCATCGTGCGGCTCGGCCGGGTGGCCGGGAAGGTGAGCGGTGTGGAGCGGCGGCGAGGCCTGCGCGGGCTGGGGCACTAGGGCGAGCAGCTGCGCGGGCCTGCTTGGTCCGGCGCCGCCTTCCTCGCGGGAATCTTCCCCGCGGCCGGGGACGCGCCCCTCGGCCTCAGGACTCGTGTGGGACTGGCTGGTGCCGAACAGTTCCTTGGGGTTCGTCCTGTGCCTCCCTGGGCACCTGCCGCGGCTCCGGCGGCCGGGCTGCACCTGCGGTTTAAACGCGGCGGCCTCCCGCCGTGACGCTCTCGGCCCGAAGCTCTGAGGCGAGCGGAGCGGCCGGTCCGCAGTCCCCTTTGGCGGAGCGTTTTAACGTTGGCCACGTTCGGCCACTCGAGTCGCAGGCTTCCCTAGAGCACAGACGAGGAGCCAGGGTCCTGATCTTGGTAGGCTCCAAGACTGTCAGGTACTCCTCCTCGCCTGGGCCACCACCCACCTCATGAAGCTGGGCTCCTTGGTGCTGTTCAGGAACTGTGGACCTTAAGTCTGTTCCACCAGTGGCGGCGGCTACTAGTGGGAGAGAGGAACAGACAGAAAGTAGAGGCAGGTCACTGAGATCTTAGAAAGAGCTTCCAGGAAAGTAAAAGCAACCACTCTTGAGCTTAGGAAAGGACTTCTGGAACTTTCTATTTCTAACTAGAGAGGGGTGGGAGGCTTTTGACTCAGAAATTATTTGCAGGAGCCTGGGCCAGTAGCTTTTATTAGGAGTATTTGAGATCAGGTGAAGGACTATCCAGTGAGCACGTGCAATATATCCAGCCTACTGAACAAACATCACACTTGGAACCTAGATGATCTACCTTAGTCCCATTCCACTAGACTTGTGTTTGACCGGGTTTCTGGATACCACTTGTCAGGGTCTATCAGGTGTAGATGGGCTCTGAAACCTAATTACCCACGCTGGTACATGTGGTCATGTTTTGCTTTAACATACTGATCTACTTTCTTTTTACTATTTTTCCTTTTTTTGGGGGGAGGGGGGTACGAGACAGGGTTTCTCTGTGTAGCCCTGGCTGTCCTGGAATTCACTTCTGTAGACCAGGCTGGCCTCAGAAATCCGCCTGCCTCTGCCTCCTGAGTGCTGGGATTAAAGGCGTGAGTGAGCCACCACTGCCTAGCGTTTCTTTCTTTTTTTGAGGCAGGATTTCACTATGTGGTCCTGGCTGTTCTGGAACTCACAGAGTTCTGTCTGCCACTACCTTTGAGTGTTAGGATTAAAGATGCCACCATGCCCAGCTTGGACTGCACTTTGATGTAGGCTGTGCCAAATGAGCCTGAGCAAGGCCCCGCTTAAGATGTGGCTCCTTTCTTTCTTATTGGACAGTATTATAGATTCCTGACGTTATTGTTTCATAGGTGGATCTCATATGTAATTTTTTTTGTTTGTTTTTTTATTTTTCTTTTTGTTTTAATTTCTTTCATATGTAATTTTTGAAACATGATTTCTTTTCAGACCAAATACACACTGATCGATGAGCAGGACATCCCACTGGTGGAGAGCTACTCCTTTGAGGTAAGCATTACTGTTTGTTGCCCAGGAAGAATATGAAGTGAGTTTCCTTCCTCGTTCTGGGAGAACAGGAGGATACCCACTGATATTAATGGTCTTTAGCTCCAACACAGGTTGTGACAACCTGGACACTGCTGGCTGGTAGAGCCCGTTGTGACCTTCTTCACCCTGATTGCTAGTCTTTGAAAGCTCACTGCTTTGCTGTGTTGATGATGTGTGTCTGTTAAATCAAATGAGCACACTTGGGTGTAGCTATCCTCTTGCCTTTGCACTATAACCATGGAGGCCATCCTGCTCTCATTGTTCTTGGTAAAGACCTACCTACCATCTCTGGATGGTGGCCTGGTGGGGCGTGGGGGCAAGGTTTTGCTTCCCCAAGCCAACTGTGAATACTCAAATCTCCCTGTCTCCATTACCTGAGTGCTAAGATTACATTTGTGGAGCATCACAGCCAACATGGGCATTTTCCCCCTCAATTTTTTTTCCCATGGGTTTAATTTATTTATGTGTATTAATGTTTACCTGAATATCCGTGCATGAATCACATGGTTGTAAGCCACCAGGTGGCTGTAGGGAATCAAGCCCAGGGTCCTCTGAAAGAGCAGCTAGTTCTCTTAACTGCTGAGCCATCTCTAGCTCCCTGTCGTTCTGGACTTTTTTAAGGGTAGGAAAATTCAGTTGGTGTGCACAGTATTTTGCAAGTTGTTCATCAGGATGTGACCCCTGTACTTTTGGGGTCCTAGGAGCAGGATGTCATCTGTACTTATGGCATTTTTCTGAGCTGGATTTGAAATATGCTGAGAGTTAAAGGCTTTCCAACAGATGCACTCTGCTCTGTGATTTTTCTCAGGCTCGAATGGAAGTAGATGCTGATGGAAATGGTGCTAAGATATTTGCATATGCCTTTGACAAAAACCGAGGAAGGGGCTCTGGCAGGCTTCTGCATGAGCTGCTGTGGTACGTATTTCTAACTGATAAGTCTCTTCACCTAAGCCCCGTGAGCTTTGATAAGCATAGTATGCCCAAAGGCTAGAGAGCTTTCTATCCAGAGGAGTCAGACTCACTTTATCTTCTTTAAGTCTGGGAGTTTGTGACCTTTGCCACTAACCCAAAGGAATGACTAGTGTACATATCACTTTAAACAATTAGTGGGATTTTGATGCGATGAGACCCATGGATCCTTTGAGTCATAGGTTGCATCCTTAGAAACGGGGTCATTGATCGTAGATGGGTAAGGTGGTTTGAAATGTTGGTATCATCCAAATGGGGCATCACAGATAATTACCTCTAGATAATTTTGTTGGTTTGGGGGTTCTCTCCATTGTCCTCTGAGGCAAGTTCCCTGTCTGTGTGGGCCATGATGATGTGCTTGGCTTCCTCCTGGTATGCCACTTCAGAATATGGGCCCAGTCTGACCAGATAACTGGTATTTCTGTGTGGCTGGACATTGTTGATACTTGAATAGAGGTGCTTGAGGCCTCGACCTCAAGAGAAATGTCTTTCCCTAGGGAACGCCACAGGGGAGGTGTGGCTCCCGGGTTTCAGGTGGTACATCTCAATGCTGTGACTGTGGACAATCGCCTGGACAACCTGCAGCTGGTACCATGGGGCTGGCGACCCAAAGCTGAAGAGACCTCCAGCAAACAAAGGTGGGTCTTTCCTGGCCAGCACCTGATACCTGAAGGGCCATCCCATGTTTCTGTGTTCCTATTTTGTGCTTTTACCTTGTACTTTGGTACCTTGATATCCAACCCACCACTGCCCACGTGTGAGGATTCTTCTTCATGGGAAAGGGAAGAATTTTCATTTATATTTTGTTTTGGAAACAGAGGTCTCTCTATGTAGCCCTTGCTGCTTTAGGACTTGCTATGTATTACCAGACTTTGATATCAGCAGTCCTCCTCCTGCCTCCCCTGTGCTAGGATTAAAGATGCACATATACCTCCATGCGTAGCCAGAAGGATTTTTATGATTAATTTTTGGGATTGACCTTGTAGTAATTGACTCTAGGAATATTTTAGCTGATGTGATGGAATGAGACCATGCCCCAGGACCACACTGAGACAGGGTAGGTCTCCTTGGGTGAATAGCTTTCCCTGAGCAGAGGAAGTAGTAGGACAGAGTAGCTTAGGGATATGACCTCTTGGCTTCCCAGTTCCCTGTGGCCCCGAAAACAGCATTGTACAAGCTTTTCTATCCTGGAGGCCATGTTCCTACTCAAATTCACCACAGTGAATTCCATGAAGCCCTGGAGAGGAGCTGGAGAGACCAGCAGGAAATGATTAGGGAAATTTGACCTCATAGTCCAAGCCACACAGGTATCATTGTCCTGCTCATCCTGGAAGTATCTGTTCAAATAGCTTTTTTAATTTAATTTAATTTTATTTTGGTTTTTCGAGACAGGGTTTCTCTGTGTAGCCCTGGCTGTCCTGGAACTCACTCTGTAGACCAGGCTGGCCTTGAACTCAGAAATCCACCTGCCTATGCCTCCCAAGTGCTAGGATTAACAGCATGCACCACCACTGCCTGGCTATATACAAGTTCTTAAGTCTTTTTTTTTTTTTGGGGGGGGGCAGGGTTTCTCTATATAGCCCTGGCTGTCCTGGAACTCACTTTGTAGACCAGGCTGGTCTCGAACTCAGAAATCCGCCTGCCTCTGCCTTCTGAGCGCTGGGATTAAAGGTGTGTGCCACCACGCCTGGCTAGTTCTTAAGTCTTTAAGCAACCTTCTTTGGCATTTACCACCTCAACGGATGCTAATGGTATTGACAAGGTTGTCATTACAGACAGTGGGGAGATGTTTGTAGTGAATGTCTTCAGGTGATGCTAGAGCCCCACGTACTGTAGGGAGGAGATGTGGGAGTATGTGTCTGTACTTGATTGTGCTCGTCTCCAGGACTTTAGAAGACGGGTGCCAAGCTGCTTTACTCTGACAGAATGTGAAGGCAGCCCTAGGAGGGTCTTAGACTTCTCATCTCCTTCCTTTGTTGTCTACCTGATGTCAGAGGTTTTGAGTCTTCAGTTCTGTTTTCACCACTCCTGTCTGTCTGTCCATCCTTTCTTCCATCCTTCTTTGAGGTTTGTATATCTTAGGCTGACTTGAACTTGCTGTGTAGCTGAGAAGCTGAGACTGATACTGCCCTTCCACATCCTGTTCAGTAGGGTCCTGAGCTGAATGCTCTATTTAGTCTCCTGAACACACCTTATGATCATGATAGGACTACAGTTAAAGCCTCTATTCGGAAAGGGGCAGTTACAGTTCTGGGGGTAGAGGGCTGAGGTGTTTGGTCAGGTGGCCTGTTGGCCCTTTTCTCAGCCAGTTTTCAGAGATAAGTTTGGTTGAGGCTGTGCCTTTCAGGTAAGTAGTAGTACATACCTTTTATTAGCAGAGGCAGGACCAGATTGGACCAGGATCCATGAGCATGTCTGGTATGCCCATGTAAGGGGAAATAGAAGATGGGGATAATGAATGTGTGTGTTGGGAGGGGAGTGCTCGGTACTGTGGGCATTTGTGTCAGAGGAGGATGGCCAGTGTCCTGGTTTACTTGTGAGGGAGAGTGCGTTATTCATAAGGCTCAATTAAGCAGCTCCAGTGCATAAATCAGCTATGGCTCTCCAAAGTCCCACACAGTCTGCTGCGCTCACCTGTGAGCAACCAGCAGTCAGTTTAGGGCTGTCCATGTTAGGTTTCTGTTAGTGTGATAAAATACCATGACCAAAAGCAATGTCACAATCTATTGTTGAGAGAATTAAGAGCATACATTCAAGCAGGACTCTGGAAGCAGGAACTAAACCAGAGACCACTTGGGAGCACTGTTTATTGGTGTTCTCTCCACAGCTTGCTCAGTTTGCTTTCTTACACAATCCAGACCAACTTGTCTAAGAGTGAGTGGTACTGCCCACAATGATTTGGTCCCTCCTATATTAATCCAGAAAATGCTCCACAGACATACATAGAAGCCAGTCCGATGATGGTATTAATTTCTCAGTTGAATTTTTGTTTTGTTTTGTTTTTTCTTTTTTGAGACAGGGTTTCTCTGTGTAGTCGTGGCTGTCCTGGAACTCAACTCTGTAGCCCAGGCTGGCCTCGAACTCAGAAATCCACCTGCCTCTGCCTCCCGAGTGCTGGGATTAAAGGCATGCGCCACCACGCCCGGCTTTGTTTTGTTTTTTCGAGACAGGGTTTCTCTGTGTAGCCCTGGCTGTCCTGGAACTCACTTTGTAGACCAGGCTGGCCTCGAACTCAGAAATCCGCCTGCCTCTGCCTCCCGAGTGCTGGGATTAAAGGCATATGCCACCACGCCCGGCGCTATCTATGTTCTTTACTGAAAGATAGGATTCAAAAAATGTTGGGAGTTGTTGGGGGAGGGAAGGCATTATGTAGCTCTGGCTGTTCTGGAACTGTGTTGACCAGGCTGGCCTTGAACTCAAAAAGATCTACCTGCCTTTGCCTCCCCAGTGCTGGGATCAAAGGTATGTGCGCTACCACACCTGACTAGGCTTCTAAAAAGGTGTTTGTTTGTTTGTTTGTTTGTTTGTTTGTTTTGTTTTTTAAAAAAACTATTGATTCTGTGTTTGTTTCACATCATGCATCTCAATCCTGCTTAATTCTACCCCCTAGGATTTAACATTTTTAATATGGAGTACATGCAGTGGTGATGGGCAATCAAAACACAAATTCTCAAAACTGGGCGGAACTTACTTGTCCTGGGGTCATGTCCTCTCTCCTTGTGCTGACCTAGTCAGGCCAGAGTGCACTGAGGCCTCTGCTTTCTTTCAGGGAGCAAAGCTTATACTGGCTTGCAATCCAGCAGCTTCCCACAGACCCTATAGAAGAACAATTCCCTGTCTTGAATGTGACCCGGTACTATAATGCCAATGGGGATGTGGTGGAAGAAGAAGAAAATTCCTGTACCTACTATGAGTGTCATTATCCTCCTTGTACGGTGATTGAAAAGCAGGTATAGTATGCTACACTGAACCCTTGGTTCCTGAACACCTGCCCAGCAGTCTGGATGTGATATGATAGCCTGTCTCTGTAGACTGCTCGGTAGCATTGGGTGAGTCACTAACGTGGCTCCTCCTTTTCTGTTGTTCCATCCAGACAGTATCTAATCCCTTCAGCCACAGAACCTGTATAATTTTTCTTTTTATGTTTGTGTGTGTGACTTTTGAGACTAGATATCTCTTTTTTTTTTTTTTTTTAGATCTCTTTTTTTGTTTTGTTTTGTTTTTGGTTTTCTGAGACAGGGTTTCTCTGTGTAGCCCTGGCTGTCCTGGAACTCACTCTGTAGACCATGCTGGCCTCAAACTCAGAAACCCACCTGCCTCTGCCTCCCGAGTGCTGGGATTAAAGGCGTGTGCCACCACTGCTTGACTTGAGACAAGATCTTAAATCTGTAAACCAGCCTGCGCTGGAACTCACTATATATATAGATTAGACTGAGTCAGATAATCCTGGTTCAGACATCCTTGTGCAGGGATGACAGGAATCACCATGTCTGGCTTTTTTTAGGGAGAATAAGTGCTGGGGCTTCAATCCAGGGCCTTGCATGTAGACCATACACAGAACTTCATTCCCACATAGGGTTTTATCAGGTTCTTCCAGATACTGAGAGCGTAGTTTTCATACATTTCATTAGTGTAATATTGAAGCCACTGTGTACTGTTTCAGCTTCGAGAGTTCAACATCTGTGGGCGTTGCCAGGTGGCTCGATACTGTGGCTCTCAGTGCCAGCAGAAGGACTGGCCTGCCCACAAGAAGCACTGTCGGGAGAGGAAGCGTCCCTTCCAGCATGAGCTTGAGCCAGAGCGATGACGGGCTGAAGAGCTGCCACTGCTGCAGGTTCAAAGTTTCCAGCTCCTCATGAGCACAGCGGAAGACAGACTGTCAGTTGAACCTGGAGGTGCCAAAGAAGCCAGCAATGGATCCAGAGCAGCTGCCATGTGACCTCACAGCAACAAGCAGCCTGTGGGGACAGTGCCCCTCCAGTTTTCACCTCCAGCAGAGACAACAGGGAGGCTCCCTAGGACCTTTCTCATTATTTATATGTTAATATGTTTGTAAACTCATGTACAGTTTTTTTGGGGGGGAGGCAAGGGGAGGGTTAGCAACTTCAAATAGAATCATTTGTTGTATTCCTCAAATGGTAAACAGTCACCACTCAGCTAGAGACTGTCGTGTAGTCGAGCTTCTCTCCTGGACACTGGGGGGTGGGGGGCCCACTGAGAGGCTTGCACAGAGTCATGTCTAAACAGGCAGAGTAAGGGGGTGGAATCATCCTCGTGGCCAGTCTCTGCTCCTCAAACCACTGTTCAGCCTATTTCTGTTTTCTTTTTGAGACAGGGTCTCTCCTGGAACTTCATATGTAAACCAGGCTGGCCTTGAACTCACAGATCCACCTGCCTCTGCCTCCTGACATGCCTGGTTCAACAATTTTTGAAAGGAACTAATTATAATGAAACTGGTTTTAATGAATGGACTGGAAAGACCTGCCATTATTCCAGGCTGGCCTGTGAGGAGCAGAGAGTGTTAGCAAGGCGTGCAAAGGAGGCTCTGTTCTCTCTGGTAGCAGGTGTTCTGGAGTGTTCCAGTAGGTTGGCTACTTGTCTTAGTTTCTACTGCTGTGATAAAACATGAGCAAAAGCAACCTGGGAAGGAGGGATCATTTCAGCTTACTGTTTCACACCGCAGTCCTCGGAAGGAAGTCAGGACTAGAGCTGATGCAGAGCCCATGCAGGACTGCTTACTGTTTGCTCTTCATATCTTGCTCAGCCTAACTTCTTGTAGTGCCCAGGATTGCCAGCCCAGGGGTGGCATTGCCCAAAGTGAGCTAGGCTCTCCCAAATCAATACTTAAGAAAAATCAAGACAGAGTAGTGGGGCCATTTTCATAATTGTCCTCTCAAAATGACTTGTTTGTATTAAGTTCACATAAAACTAGCCAGCAAAGTACTATATACCCCTATGTTGGTAAATTTCAAGCACACATTCAAGCACAGAGACCCTTGGAGCCAGTAGTAAGCTGCTACCCCTGTCCCAATTGTGTGTTGAAATAGATCGTGTGATAGACAGCCAAAATGAGGCTTCATTCACTGCTGAGCTGTGGTCCTCAGGATAACTTCTTTGGGGGATTCACATGTCTGAGGGCTGTTTGGCATTTGGCATCTTGATTACTGCAGAAGTGAATTCACCATGGCTGGAATCTTACCTATCTCAGGGTATGGCCTCTCTTGTTCAAGCTTTCTACCTGACTGCTGACCTAGGCAGCTCTCTGGTCTGGTTGGTCTGCAGGTGCCTGTTAAACCTTTCCCTATTGCAGCATATCTATCACAGTCTTGATTTTCTGTGAGTTAAACGCTGTCTGGCTCAGCACAGCCCTTTGGTAGCCTTAGACTTGTAAGTTCAGCTTCTATGGCTGTTTTTGCATTTATGCTACACAGTGGCTTAGAAGGGAAGATGGCTGAAACTCAAGATGGCACCATGCCTTGAGTGTTTAAGCTTGGAGAGTTGCTATGATAGACCTGTATCAAGAAACTTCCTCCTTTCTGTTCTGAAGGTTATGGCTTTTTAGTTGGGATCCCTACTCAGACCCCATGTTGAACATCAATCTGATATTATTGGGAAGGGGAGAGATATGTATATATTGTAAAGTATTGCTATAGGCAGCAGCTGACTCATGTCATGCCTTCAATGTCTCCACTTGGATAAACTACTTTTAAGAGGCCAGAACTGTTGTTGTAAAGGGTCAAGTTTCTTGGGATGAACCATTTAGACTACAAACTTTTGATGTTTGCTTGTATCTGAATGACCAGTGTAGCACTTGATCCTGTCGTCCCCTCACCAGCAGAGGGCACTTTACTGCTAGCTTTGCATCAGAAGATTCCACCTAGAGACCACACAGGGTTTGGACAGCTGACCTCAAGGCACTGCTGGTATAGGTTATGGTATACATTGGGCTTGCCTGTGGGTTTTCCCATCAAATCTACACATGCTAGCACAGCTTCCGATGTGTAATGAGATGGGGGTCTAAAAGGGCAATTTGTTGATGTTTACTCACCATATCTGTTGCCATCCCATTCTCCCTTCTGATTATCCCTGCCTCTTGTTCTTTGTAGCTGTTCTATGAATGTTCTGGTGGTTCAACGATGGGACCCTTAGTCTTAAAATAGTATGTTGGGCTACTTGGCCTTGGAACAATCTAGTGCTGGAGGGATTGGGGTCTTTTCAGAATTCCTTAGGTGCCACTCTGCTTCAGCTGCTAACTGGCCTGCAAGCTAGGCCATATAGCCATATTCCTGCTTCAGTTCCAGGGCTGGATACCCAGGTGTCCCATGAAGTTGCTTCCTGGAGCTGCTGTAACGAAGTGCCAAAAACTGGATGGACTAAAACGAAATTGTTGTCTGTTGGGTCTGTCTCATGGTTTAATCAAGACATTTGCTACCTCAGCCACTGCAAGTGCTGGGGAAAAGGGTACTGCAGGTCTGTCTGGTAGCATTCTGGACTCACTCATGCATTCAGTGTCTTAGACTTCAAAGGTACACATTAAGTCCTCTGCATGTTTCCAAGATTTCCTTTACATAAGGCTATATTGGATCAGAGCTTACCTGGAGCAGTACTTTGCCTCTGCAAAGACCATGTATCTGGGCTGGAGAGATGGCTCAGCAGTTAAGAGCACTGACTGCACTTCTAGAGGTTCTGAGTTCAATTCCCGGCAACCACATGGTGGCTCACAACCACCTGTAATGGGATCTGATGCACTATTCTGGTGTGTGTCTGAAGACAGCTACCGTGAACTCATTATAAATAAAAAGTAATTTTTTTTTTTTTTTTTTTTTTTTTTTTTTTTTTTTTTTTTGGTTTTTCGAGACAGGGTTTCTCTGTATAGCTCTGGCTGTCCTGGAACTCACTCTGTAGATCAGGCTGGCCTCGAACCCAAGTGCATTTTTTTTTTTTTTTTTTTTAAGAAGCCCACATATCCAAGGTCACGAGTTACTGGGGGCTGAGTATTTTTGAGACATAGCTGGATCCACAAGGTCTAAAAACCTGGTCTATCCAAGCCTGTTATTTACAATACAGGAATTTTCTTGAAGGCTTCTACATCTTTTTGAAGTCAGGTTTTACACTTTCCCTAAACGATTGATTCTTGCTCCCCGGACTTGGCGCGACTGTGTATCGTGTTCCTATGGTCCTCCAGCCTGTAGGTGGCGCAGCGTCTCCGTACCGGGAATCTCTTCGGAGGGTCGGCAGTGACTGAAGGAAGTGCAGAGGGAGAGTCGCGCATGCATCTTTTGGTTCTGGCTCAATGGCGGGTAGCCGCGCAGGGACATTGCGAGTCCTGCAGGCAGTAGACACTGAGCTTACCGCGGACTCGGTGGAATGGTGCCCAGTAGAGGGTTACCAGCATCTGCTGGCCTGCGGAACCTACCAGCTGCAAGCGCCCAGGGACCAGGTGCATGACCGGGAGGGTGAAGCAACGGGCAGGAAAAGAGGGACTGCTAACCTCGGGGGCCTAGACTGTGAAAACTAATGGGAAGGGTAAAGTGTACCTTTCGGGACCGTGCCTACTTCCGGGGGGTTTCCTGAGCATCCAAAACAACCACTTAAAAGTAGAATTGCGGCGGTGTACCTGCAGGTAGGTCAGGATTGTCCTGGCTGTATTGGGTCTGGGAGAGCTCTCTTGTTCATTGAACACTTGGCAGGAAAAGAGATTTTTCTCAGAAATTGAAAGTATCTAGCTTATAAGCTATTTTCTGCTTTGGCCCTCCTTTTTGCTCCAGTTAGGTTTCCCATCCTTTGTTACCTCAGCATCTGAAATAATCAGAATATTCTGTATATTCTGTAGCCTGCACTGGATGGCAGTGAGCCTCAAGTTCGTTTAGGTCGTCTCTACCTGTTCAGCTTCAGTGAGCACAACACGGCTAAACCTCTGCTTGAGGTCCAAAGAAGGGATTCTTCTGCTGTCCTGGACATGAAATGGTAGGGTTTGGGTAACCCCTCCTGTTCTGAAAGCCTGATGCCCTTCAGTGATACCGCGAATAACTGAACTCTTGTGCTCTGTCATTTGTTGTCCTTGGAATTTCCCTGGTCAGTTTCCCAGCCCCAGCGTCACCATTAGTCTGGGAAGCAACCTGAATTCAAGTTTGATAACCTGAAAAGCCTTTGTTTGGAGACAACAGTTGGCTCTAGTTTGGTTTTGGAAATGAAATATAGAAAGTCGTTGGGATTCCGGACGTTCTTCCCAGCTGTGAGTGCATACTTTTATCTGTTCTCCCTCAGGTGCCACATCCCAGTCTCTGGCCATGTGCTTTTAGGCTTGGCAAACGCCAGTGGATCCATAGGGCTGCTCCGCCTGATGGAATGTGAGGTCAGTGATAAAAGATGAAGAAGTTTCAGAGGGAAAAGAACCAAGTGGAGACTGTTGAGGAGGCTGGGCTGAGACAGTCATTTTTGTAGCATGATCTCTTCCATGGTAGACTTTGTCATAAATACTTTAAGAAATCATGGAGTCAGCTGGGCAGTGGTGGCACCTGCTTTTAATCCCAGTACTCTGATGGCCGAGGCAAGCAGATCTCTTTGAGTTGTAGGCCAATCTAGACTACACAGCACGTTCCAGGACAGCCAGGGCTACACAGTGAAACCTATCTCAAAAAACAAAAAGAAAAAAAAAAATCATGGAGTCTACTTTAAGTTGTACAGGGTTCTTGTGAGATGAGGACACCTGGAATATCCGATAGAAAGGTGTCAGTAGGTCTGGGTCTCTGTAGGAAATGCATTACAAGCCTGTCTTGGGTTTATACCAAGGCTAAGAATACCAGTAAATTTCCCATGTGCGTGTGCTGTGCCCACATAGGCCAGAAGAAGGTGTCAGGTTCCCTGGAGCTGGAGTTACAGGTAGTGGTTAGCTGCCTGATAGGATGCTAGGAACTGAACTCTTTCCTAAGGAAGGGTAGGAAGAGCTTTAACTGCTGATCAATCTTTCTAGCTCAGAAATGATCTATCTTATAGGTTTTGGAAGAGCTGAATTCCTAAGTGATCTTTTGCCCATATGTTTCATGGTGATCCTGATTCATGCTTTAGCAAAATGACTCTACCTGATTATTGTGAGGAAGATCTGTGGGGACAATGGGGTACATCATCAACAAAGTGCACATTGCCCTAGTTGGGGGTGGCGGGGACACACACCAATGACTATTGCTGTAGTGTGTGTGTGTGTGTGGGGGGGGGGTCAGGGTAAAGATCTAGAAGATGCTGATTGGTGGTAACGGAGAACCTGGGTAGGAAGTCTTGCTTTAGGTCTGTACAGTACAGTCTTGTCCTAGAAATGAGGGAAAGAGAACTGAGCCCAAGGGTCAGATTTCAAGGTAGGAGCACAAAATCCAAGAGAGAACTTTGGTATAGCCGCCTGCTGGGAAAGCCAAACACTATTCAGGTAGTTTAGATAATAAAACTCACATAGACCCTAGACAAGAGACATAACTTCTCTTTAGGTTTTTGTTGTTGTTTTACTGGGGGAGTTCAAGACAGAGTTTCTCTCTGTAGCTTTTGTAGACCAGGTTGGCCTTGAATTCACAGATCTGCCTGCCTCTGCCTCCTGAGTGCTGTGATTAAAGGTGTATGCTACCACCACCTGGCTGAGAAATGATATTTTAGTAGCTGTTCTGGCTTCTGAAATGGAAGCAGTAGAACACTGCTATTTTGCTTGTCTCTGGGAATAGAATGTGCCAGGAAGGCACAATATAGAGTATGGCCCAGTAGTGGTTTGTGGAACCCACAAAGGTGGTTAATGTGTCTAGGAGTACACACAGGCAACACTGAGAAACCTTGTTCCCAAAGCTTATGTAGATGGCAAAGTTCTTAAAGTATTAGTCCCCATGTCCTCAGGTCATGCCTTGTACTCGATAAGTGGCAGGGGCTCACTGGTAGATGAAACATTCACTAGAGCACAGTGGCAGACTGCTTGCCTAATAGGCTGAGGCATCCAGCAACATCTAGGTATTAAAGCATAAACCTTTATGCTTTAACGGCAACCAGGAGGTGGTGGTACACGCCTTTAATCCCAGCACTTGGGAGGCAGAGGCAGGCAGATTTCTGAGTTTGAGGCCAGCCTAGCCTACAAAGTGAGTTCCTGGACAGCCAGGGCTATACAGAGAAACCCTGTCTCGGAAAAAATAAAATTAAATAAATAAATAAAATAACAACAGCAAAAACTCAGGCGAGGCAGAGCCCACCTCTATACCAAGTGCTTGGGGAGCTAAAATGAAAGGACTGTTTGAACTTGAGAGTTCAAGATGAATCTGAGCAACTTAGAGGAGACCCTGTCTGCAGAAACGAACAGAAGTAACTGATGCCCTTTGCTCACATCGGGAGCACCTCAGGGACTGGAGGCTTGCTCACATCGGGAGCACCTCAGGGACTGGAGGCTTGCTTACACAAGGGTGTCCCTCTTCTCTCCAGTAGAACAACAGTTATACCCTGCAGCCAATATCCAGCCTCACCCTGGACGAGAGCTGTCTGTCCTTGTCAATGGATTGGTCCACTGGGAAATCTGTCAGGTAAGGGCTAGGTTTGGTTGGGATCTGAGTCTGCTGAAGAACACTTCCTGTATCTATTCTAGAAAGGATTAAAGCTGCCTTCTGCTAGCTTGGTTCCCCAAATCTGTATATCATTGTCAGTCCTAACCTTAAAAATTGAAACTTGTAGCATTTTGGACTATTAGTGATGGTGAGAGGATGAGATGTTTAGGAGAAGCCAACCATGGTTTCAGTGATGAACTATGTGATAGTTTCATCCTTGGTAAGGTACCCGACAGGCCGTCTTGAGCCTGGTTCCACGGAAGGGTCTCCCGGGACATCTGAGAAGCTGGAAGAGGATGGCTGTGATGGTTCTTCCTTGGAATGCCAGTATTTGGGAAGCTGAGGCAGTGGTGGCACACCCCTTTTATCCCAGCACTTGGGAGGCAGAGGCAGGTGGATTTCTGAGTTCGAGGCCAGCCTGGTCTACAGAGTGAGTTCCAGGACAGCCAGGGCTACACAGGGAAACCCTATCTTGAAAAACCAAAAAAAAAAAAAAAGACCCACCTGTCTCAAAAACCAGAAAAGGATGCTAACTAAACTTTAACAGCCTCTCTATTGGCTCCTTGTTTGCAGGGCCAGAGAACAGCCCTTGAAGATCATTAGCAGTGATTCTAAGGGGCAGTTGCACCTCCTGATGGTGAATGAGGGCACAGCTGAATTACAGCTAGTAGCCTCTTGGCCAGCCCATCACTTTGAGGCCTGGATTGCTGCTTTCAATTACTGGCAGACAGAACTCGTGTATTCAGGTGAGTAACCTTGCACACCAGGACAGTCAACTCTGAGGCTGACTTGTGACAGATAGGAAGAGGAGGTGGGGTGAGGCCAAAGCTATGACTGAGAATATGTGAGGCCTTAGGACTGTTTAGAAGGTACATCCTTGGGCCAGCCGCTAAGGCTGGCATCATGTCCCACTTCTCAGGAAGTGTGCACAGTTGGCCTTTGTTGGCTTTCCGTGGAGCAGACACACTGCCCAGCTGCCCTGTTTCATGGTGTTCTTCCTATGAAATCTGCTTCCAGCTGCTGGTCATATTCTTTACTTGTTCTCTATAGACTTTAGTATGCTGACTTCAGGTTTGTCCTTTTCTTTTCTTTTCTTTTCTTTTCTTTTTTTTTGTTTTTTTTTTTTTTTTTTTTTTTTTTTTGGTTTTTCAAGACAGGGTTTCTCTGTGTAGCCCTGGCTGTCCTGGAACTCACTCTGTAGACCTGGCTGGCATTGAACTCAGAAATCCGCTTGCCCATTGCATACACTAGCAAGATTTTGCTGAAAGGACCCAAATATAGCTGTCTCTTGTGAGACGATGCCGGGGCCTAGCAAACACAGGAGTGGATGTTCACAGTCAGCTATTGGATGTATCACAGGGCTCCCAATGGAGAAGCTAGAGAAAGTACCCAAGGAGCTAAAGGGATCTGCAACCCTATTGTTGGAACAACATGATGTACTAACCAGAACCCCGGAGCTCTTGTCTCTAGCTGCATATGTATCGAAAGATGGCCTAGTCGGCCATCAATGGAAAGAGAGGCCCATTGGACTTGCAAACTTTATATGCCCCAATATAGGGGAATGCCAGGGCCAAAAGAATGGGAATGGGTGGGTAGGGAAGTGGGGGGCGCTATGGGGGACTTTTGGGATAGCATTGGAAATGTAATTGAGGAAAATATGTAATAAAAATATTAAAAAAAAAAAAAAAAAAAGAAATCCGCCTGCCTCTGCCTTCCAAGTGCTGGGACTAAAGGTGTGCGCCACCACGCCTGGCTAGGTTTGTCCTTTTCTAAAGAAAGCTTACTCCTAAAAGGAAAGGAAACATGAGGAAAATATGTAGATTGCCTAATTTTTGATTGGTTAATACTTTGGGCTCCATGTAGGCCAGGAGAAGTTAAGGCCATTTTAGACAGCGTCTTTCCTGGGCAGTGCTGAATCATATGTTCTAGGAAAAGCTGGCTTTGAGAAGACAGGATAAAATTTAAAATACTTGATATTTCCAAGGCCTTCTGTGGTCTGGTCCCAGCTTCTCTCTTTGAACCTTTGTGTTTGATTGTTTTCTTTGTGTCTTTTTATGTAGCCTAGGCTGGCCCGGATCTCACTCTGTAGCATGGCCTTAAACTGGGATTGAAAGTGTGCACCACCACGCCTGGCTTTTGGCTCTCTTTTTATCGAGAGGCCTGCACCAACCCACTCCATGTCTTATTTCTCATGGACCCCAGCACTCACCATGAGTCTTACTGTAGGAGGAATGCTTATTTTAATTTCCCGAGGGTGGGGTCCTTCTCTGGGTTACTTGCTTTCATCCTCTTGCATGTTTTTTTTTTTTTTTTTTGGTTTTTTGAGACAGGGTTTCTCTGTGTAGCCCTGGCTGTCCTGGAACTCACTTTGTAGACCAGGCTGGCCTCGAACTCAGAAATCCGCCTGCCTCTGCCTCCCGAGTGCTGAGATTAAAGGCGTGCGCCACCACGCCCGGCTCTCTTGCATGGTTTTTATGAAGTTGTTTAATTCTAGGATTAGTTCTACCACAAAGAAAGCTGATTTAAAGCACAGTTAGAGTGGAGCAGCCTCTGACCCTGCAGGATGAGTTTATTCATTCCACAGGTACTCAGTGGGTTTTGTTGCGGTGCCTCACGTCTGTAATGCCCATACTGAAGAGGAGTATTGCTGTGAGTCTGATGTCAGGCTGGGCTACATGCATCGCCAGAGTGAAGACAAAGCCAAACACAATAATCTTCATTTTTCTCCAAAAAAAAAAAAAAATGGAAACAAAAATTCCAAAATCAAAATAACCCTCCTCTGGCGCATGCCTTTGATTCTAGCACTCGGGAGGCAGAGGCAGATTTCTGAGTTTGAGGCCAGCCTGGTCTACAAAGTGAGTTCCAGGACAGCCAGGGCTATACAGAGAAACCCTGTCTCGAAAAACCAAAAAAAAAAAAAAAAAAAAAAAAACAAACCACCTCCAGACTAAAAAACCCAAACCAAACAACGCTACAAACAGAAAATACAAGCACCATTTATGTAATAGGGATAACTGGGCTGGAGAGGTGGCTCAGTGGTTAGAGCATTGGCTGTTTATCCAGAGGTCCTGAGTTCAATTCCCAACATCCACATGGTGGCTCATAGCTGTCTGTAACTCTAGTTTCAGGGCTTCTAGCATCTGCATACAGACAGATACGCAGACAAGTACTATTGAACATAAAATAAACAATAAAAAATTAAAAAAAAATAGGGATGCCTTAGCACATAGGGCATTTTCTCAACGCTTACATTGAATGGGGAAAGTGGAAGCTTAACGTGTTATATCACAGGGATCGTATACAGTGTGGGAATGCTCTGGAATCAGAATGAAGGGGTGGTGCCGCGTAGCTGCACATCACTCTGTTGTAGTGTGTGCAGTGACCAGTGACCTGTTGTGAGAGAACAGCAGCCAGCACAGCTAGTGTGAGGATGGAAGGGCTTGAGATGAGAGGCAGCAAGGGCAGGCCTCAGGAGGAAGTGGAGTGACTGCAGAGAAGTGGCGTTTTCCTGATTTACAGCTTACTATTATAGGCTATGAAACCGGAGGGGAGAAAGTTTGGAGCCTACTGACCAGGGGAGAATAAGAGTGACTTGTACTGGGGTCTGGAGAGATGATTCACTGGTTAAGAGCACTAGCTGCTCTTGCCAGAGGACCTGGGTTCAGTTCCCAGCACACACATGGCAGCTGTAGGGAACCTGATGTCCTTTTCTGGCCTCCATGGACGGGTGGTGGGTGCTGGGTATGTGGGGAATAGATGCATGTAAGATGGCGGATGAATGATGTGTGCGTGGGAAACTGGTGCCTAGTCCACCTCATTCACTGGCTCCAATTCCCCAGGTCCAACTGACTCTAGAGCAGAAAACAGCACTTTTATCTTTCACCCAGGTTCCCTCAATTAGAATTAGATACAGTATTAAAAATAAATAAAAAAAAAAAAAAAAAAAAAAGAATTAGATACAGTGCTTAATGACTGTTTCTGATGTTCTCTTGGGGCTTTCCTAACCAGTGGTACTGTAAAAGCACACAAGAAAGGCATATGCTCTAAGACTTTCTTGCAGATTCCTTATCATTCATATCATTGTAGATGGACTTCTGTCTTCCCACAGGGGGAGATGACTGCCTTCTGAGAGGCTGGGACACCAGGATGCTGGGCACACCTGTCTTCACTAGCAAAAGGTACCTGGTGCCAGGGTGAGAGCTTGGGCATGGCTCCTCCATGCTCCTGTCTAAGAGATTTCACATGTACCTTGTTGTTCCCCTTTGCCTGCAGACATTCCATGGGTGTGTGCAGCATCCAGAGCAGCCCCCATCAGGAGCATATTCTGGCAACTGGAAGGTGAGTCCCTGCAGCAGGTCTGCTGCTCTGCACTCCTCAGCTCTGCTCCACAAGGACTTCAAACCTCAATCCATAGCTCTCAGCCACCCCATAGTTCAGGTATTTGGGTCCAGAAAGTGGGGTTCACCTTTGTCCTTATAAATGGGACAGGCAGGTTACACCCAGCTTTAACTCCAGCACTAGGAAGGGAGAGACAGGTGGATTTCTTTAAGTTTGAGGCCAGTCTGATCTTTACAGAGTTCCAGTGCAGCCAAGGCTATATCATGAGACCTTGTCTCAAAAAAAGGCAGTGGGACAGGACTTGGGAGGTATTTGCTGCTGCCACAAGGTCATGGGGGAAGAGGTGAGCATGGTCTTTCCTGTGTGCCAATGCTTGGATGGTTCCAGCTATGATGAGCATGTTCTGCTGTGGGACACTCGAAACATAAGACAGCCATTGGCCGATGTACCAGTGCAAGGAGGTGTGTGGAGGCTCAAGTGGCACCCAGTTCACCACCATCTACTCCTGGCGGCCTGCATGCACAATGGCTTCAAGATTCTCAACTGCCAGAAGGCCATTGGTAAGTGGGGACATAAAGCTTTCTAAAGGGTAGGGACTCAGGTGATTTTTCTCCATAGGCCATATTCAGAACTTATACCTGCCTTGTAACTCAGGTTCAAGAACCCACTTTCATCCTGGCTTCCCATGCCCAGCCTTCTGTTATTGTGCAGCTCCCTAACCCCGGGACCCTGTCTGTCGGGAAGCATTACCACGTGTCAATGGCCACCCTTGCCCTGCCTTCTCTGATGTTTCTGCTTTTGAACAGCGTGGACTTCGGTCACCCCATGATGCACATGCATTGTCTTCCCCCTGGCTCCCTTTCTCCCAGAGCCTGGTGTTAGTTAAGTCCAACTCTACCTATGGCTCTGGGTAGGGGCAAGCCGTAGGGAGCTCTTGGATGTGCTTGGGGAACCACAACATGAGCTCACATTATCAGAACTATTTCTCCCCTCCATTTCTCTTTCCATGCCCTAACTTCTTTCTTCCTCATCCAGAGCACAGTTTTGCTTCTTGCCCCTCTCCCTCTACAAAGAAGCAATCTGAAGACTACCTCAGATTCCCATCATTACATTGCTGGTCTTTAAGCCATTATTACTCCTTGTATCTCTTTAGTTGTCATTCTCTTTTTAAAAAAAGATTTGAGCCGGGCGTGGTGGCGCATGCCTTTAATCCCAGCACTCGGGAGGCAGAGGCAGGCGGATTTCTGAGTTCGAGGCCAGCCTGGTCTACGAAGTGAGTGCCAGGACAGCCAGGGCTACACAGAGAAACCCTGTCTCAAAAAACCAAAATAAATAAATAAATAAAAAAATAAAAAAAAAATAAAAAAAAAAGATTTGTTTTTAACTTGTGCGTGTATTGTATACAGGGTCTCATGTAACTCAAGCTGGCTTCAAATTTGATATTTATTTGGAGCAGGCCTTGAACTCAATGGCAATGCCCCTGTCTCGGCATCTTGGATACTGGGATTACAGAAACAAGCATATCTAGTATCCCTGCTGGGTTTTGAGGATCATTTTCACCATGGTCATTGTGCTCCTGACTATGAGCCTGCTCTGGTTTAGTCATCTGTCCTTCCTCTTTCTGTAATGTTTCTTCCATGCTGTTGTGGCGCTGTGCTGCTGCTGTGTTTACTGGCTTATTTCTGACACTCTCCTCATCTGCCACACTATCCAGGGAAGTTACCAGAAAGAAACTGCTTCTGCAGACCTACTCAGGCTGCAACTTTCTAGCCATTGTCCTACAGCCAAAGGCAGCTGCAGCTGCTCACACTTGCTGGAGTCTTCTTGGCCTCTGTGCTGCACAGAGCTCCCCATTGGGATATTCTCCCCCCCTTGCATTCTTAAATATATATATATATATATATATATATATATATATATATATATATACACATATACATACACACACACACATACATAGAGAGAGAGAGAGAGAGAGAGAGAGAGAGAGAGAGAGAGAGAGAGAGAGTACACTGTAGCTGTTTTCAGACACACCAGAGGAGGGCATCAGATCCCATTACAGATGGTTGTGAGCTACCATATGGTTGCTGGGAATTGAACTCAGGATCTCCGGAAGAGTCAGTGCTCTTAACCGCTGAGCCATCTTTCCAGCCCCCCATTGGTTCTTTTTTAAGATACTTGTTTTATGTAAGTGTGTGCATGGGCACTATATGCATGCATGGTGACTGAGGCAACCAGAAGAGGGCATACAAACCTCTGAACTGGAGTTCCTGGGACTGAACCCATGTCTCCTGCAAGAGCAGCAATTGCTCTTTACTCTTGCCATCTCTCTTTCCCCTCATTTGCTGTTTTCCTCTTTCCATCTTACTCCTGTGTTCTTTGAGAATGAATTTTGCCAAATCCTCCAGTTTGGAAGCATGTCCCCTGTTTGTGGGTCTCGTCTAGCCTTGGCTGATCTCAGAGACACAGTGCACATTGCAAAATGCATTATTTGTTGTATTTCTCTACCCACCTGTTCACATCTTCATTCTTACACAGATTTTCCAGCTATTCAGTAAATGTGTACTACCTGAATGGCTGCTATTGGTGGAAGTTGATGGGAGTTATAAATGGAAGCTGATTAGCTTTGAGTAATGCTGTTTTTCGTCTTCTGTCTCTTACTACAGAGGAGAAGCAGGACATAACAGTTTTAACATCCCACAAAATGCCTAACTCATTAGTATATGGGGCTGACTGGTCCTGGCTTTTCCATTCCATGAAGCCCACTCCTACCTGGTCCTTTGATCAGAATGACATGGGAGTCAAAGCAGCAGACCACTCTAGCCTAAAGGTCACAGAGGAGCCACCAGTACATTCTCAGGAACAAACCATGGATCGCCAAGTGGAAGGCTCCCCTAGCGCTCACACCAGAGCTGAACTGAAGGCTTCTCTCCTTCCATTAACAGAGGACATGAAAAACAGCAAAGACTATTCGTCATCCTCAGTCAAGACGCGTGATCTTAGCCACTGCTCTGGCGGGCAGAACTTTGGCAATAGCCTCCTGGCCACCTGCTCCTTTTATGACCACGTCCTCCACCTTTGGAAGTGGGAGACGAATCAAGCTCGCACTCTTTGCAGTGGCACTGGATGTGATTTGGGGAGTGCTGACCATTGAGAATGGACTCTTGTGATACTGTTTTGGCAGTGAATGGGATTTTCCAGCTCTACAACTAAGTGTTCTGGGTCTATTTTGACTTTCAGCTCTTCATTTGTATTAAGTCCCTGCTTACATTAAATAACTGTAATTTTTTTTTAATTTAAAAAATCTGTAATTATGTGTATGCATCTGTCTGTGTGTGGTTGCTGGAATCCCCTTCGAGCTAGGGTTACAGGTGGTTGTGAGCCACCATGTGGGTTTTAGGAACCACACTTGTGGGTCATAATTATTTTATGTGTATGAGTGAGTGTTTTGGGGTTTTGTTTTTTTTTAAGATTTATTTTTTATGTGAGTACACTGTCACTGTCTTAAGATACACCAGAAGAGGGCATTGGATCCCTTTACAGATGGTTGTGAGCCACCACGTGGCTGCTGGGAATTGAACTCAGGACCTCTGAAAGAGCAGTCAGTGTTTTTAACCACGGAGCCATCTCTCCAGCCTGTGCATGAGTGTTTTATTGTGCTTGGGGCTCCCAGAGGTCAGAAGAGGATATTGGATCACCTGGAAGTAAGAGTTACAGACAGCTGTGCGCCACCTTTGTAAGTGCTAGAAGAGCAGGGAGCACTAGTAACCCCTGAACCACTTGTGGTCTGCAGCCCCTATAGTTTTGATTTTTTGTGATTACACAGATAACATTGTGCACATGTGGAGATCACAGGACGTGCAGAAGCTGGATCTCCCATCATGTGGGTCCCAGGGATCCAACTCAGGTGTCAGGCTCGGCAGGAAGTACCACTGAGCCTTCTTGCTAGCCCTATAGCCCCTCTTTTTAAACTCTCACCTTATAAAATTAGTAGAAGTTATTTCCTAAACAGAAGTTTTACCTTTTTTGGTACTGGAAGTGGCACTATCCAGGAACACAAACTTGAATTATTTGTTATGGTCAATATCACTCATCACTTAATCATAGCATTAATAACTTCATTAGTTCTTATGTCTACATAGATGGCTTCTGTGGGAACAGAGACTATGGAGCTTTCAAGAGTCCCATTTTGATTGTCTTCTCTGGAGAGAGCACTGGAATATGTCTAACCCTCAGTATGATACACAAGTGTTCAGAAGAGAAAATGTTATTTTTTTAAATGAAGTTCCATCACATACAGGGACTTACACATGGCTGACAAGTTATGGTTTTCTAGCACTGAACTGTATTCCCAGCTATCTTGTCCACACTTCCCTGGGCCTATATATTTCAGGCTGATCATAAGCTTGCTATGTAGTCTAAGCTGGTTGGGCTTTGAACTTAAGATCTACCTACCTAAGCTTCCCAAATGCTGAGCTCACAGCTCTTTAAGACAGGCTGTGGTGGGGGCTGGTGAGATGGCTCAGTGGGTAAGAGCACCCGACTGCTCTTCCGAAGGTCCAGAGTTCAAATCCCAGCAACCACATGGTGGCTTACAACCATCCGTAACGAGATCTGGCGCCCTCTTCTGGAGTGTCTGAAGTATAGCTACAGTGTACTTACATATAATAAATAAATAAATCTTTAAAAAAAAAAAAAAAAGACAGGCTGTGGTGATTGATCCCTTTAATCCCAGCACTCAAGAAGCACATGAAGACAGATCTCTGTCAGGCTGAGGGCAGCCTGGTGATCTACATCCTAAATTCTAGGACGTCAAGACTCTTGTCTCCAATAAAAAAGGTCTTACTACATAGCCCAGGCTGGACTGACTTGCAACCCCTTCCTCGTCTCCTAAGTGTCTAATACTACCTTGTTTGCTTCTATGTATACATGAGTGTGGCAGATAGAGGTTAACCTCAGCTGCCATTCACGATGGCCTGTCTTTTGAGCCATGGTTTCTTGCTGGGATTTAAGGTTAGCTGACTAGTCTAGACTTGGCTGGGCAGCAAGTCCCAGAGATCCTGTTGTCTCCTTCCTTTTGCTGAGATTATAAGCATGGGCTTAACTTGGGTCTTCATGAATACATGGTGAGCACTATATAGGCTCAACTCCCCCACTTGTCATGTTATTTTCTAATGAAATAGCTATTTTTTTGGTTACCATTAAAGGGATCACTTCTCAACTGCTGGCCCAATTATAAATAAAAGGTGTTATATATAAGGGTTAGCTAAGTCTTAAATGGGACAAATAATGTCTCAGGGGCTATGATGAATCAGGTAGACTGGTCATGAAAGCAGGTGACACTAACTGCTCTTGTGACTTCCATCTTAGGGCTTTCCTTGGGGATGGCTACTTTCACCCAACAGGAACTACCCTCACCTTGGACCCAGAGAAGTGTGCCCCCAGACTTGACTTGGTTGGGATTTGTGATGAACTCTATAGCTACTGCATGGAGTCTGCCCTGCAGCACACTTCAATGACTTGATTCAAAACACATACTGTATGAGACACTAAAGGCATTTAATAGAAGTGCGCTAGGAAGCTGCCCCTACTCTTTGAGACACTCAGAATCCAAGGCTTGGTCAGTACTGTCTCCACTTTGTAGACAAACTTTTGGACTCTCTCATGATCTTCTAGCGTGGGAAATTCTTAGGATATAATTGGAACAGCTTGCCTTCCTGTGTGGGCTCGAAGCCGTATTTCTCCAGGTTGTCAGCATCAAAAGTCCCTTCTTTAAAGTCTTTTTCGATAGCGGGTGCAACTGTTTCCTGGAAGAGCGCTTTGGCGGTCAGAGGTGTGTCTATGCCTGCAGGAGCTCGGTAATTAACGTAGGGCTTGAGCTTGAAGCCCGTCAAGTCCGGGACGACAAATTCTGGAACCATTTCTTTAATCTGCACAAACTTCCTATCAGAAGTATAGATGCCTGTTTTCTTGGCACCCCGACTCTTAGTGAAGGTGCGTGGTCCCCGCTTGCTTGTCCACTTGCTCATCCTGTCCGCTCCCCGCACCAGGCCTTGAGTCACCGCAGTCAGGAAACCCATGCTGGGCTCTGGATAAATCAGCTCTGAAAGAACAAGGAAGGCAGCTGAGGGAATCAATCAGAGCCAGAGGAACTTACCCAGAACCGGAGAGCCCAAGAGCAAAGATGGCTGTGGAGCTTGTGGGAGACGAAGATACGAGAAGCCACGGGCGCAGAGGACCCAAAGACCTAAAGGAGACTACCCCCGGCCCGAAAAGATCCGGGACCCCGAAGAAGCCCGTGCAGATGGCGCCAACTGGAAACGCTCATACCGACCTGGGCTGAGGGCTCTAGAGCTCGGCCCGCAAGCCTCTTCTCCCTTTCGACCTGAGACAGCTCAGACTCGGTTTCCCCAGCCTGAGCCGTTTAAAACACCGCCAGACCGGTCACTCCTTCCAAGGCACAGCAAGGTCCTCCCTGCGTTTCCGACCGTAGGCGGGGTCAGACACTCCGTAGCAAGAGCCTCGCCGACTGGTCCCCAGGGCGCCCAATGCCCAGCCTCAGCCGAGCGGAGGGGGTGCGGCCCAGGAGGCTAAGCCAATCCGCGCAGTCGCTCACAACCGGATGTGGATCGAGCGCGCGCCGCTCTGCTCTCTCGCCTTGAGGCGGGAGGTGGCGGTCGGGCTCTAGCCTATGGAGCCGTCGCTCTGAGCTGTCGTCAGCCCCACGATAGAAGGCTCACAACCTCAGCGCCGTAGTTCGGCCGCGGGACTGGTGCGAGCATCATCCGTGCTGCCCTAGGTGCTGGGAGTAGGGGCTTGCGGACCCTCCGAGTCACTTTCGACCCTTGGTTTCCCGAACTGTCGCGCTATGGAGGACCGGCCAGTGACCGGCGGTCTACCCCACAGTCTGGCGCGTGGCCAAGTCTACGTGGTCCACTAATTAATCATCTTTGATCCCACCATACGCACCGAGCCTGTGATGTCGTCCACACGCCGCCCGCTGTGGCTGGGTCTCTTTTCACCGTTCACCTCTCTCTTTTGATACCCGGTCCTCTGGTCCCTCCCTTGCTCTCCTCGAGGGTAGGGGTGTTACTCCTCGGCTATAACCATCTCCTCTTCCCTCATTCCTCTTGATCGAGACCCCTTCTAGGCTGGGATCTTTCCTGTGCCTGTGAGACCTCTACACCGCGTTCTTTATCTTTCCCCTTGCCTACACCACCCCGCTCGGGTGAGGCCCACCCTCTAGCTGGTCACATTTCCCTGTCGCTTGCCTCCTTCATCCCTGTTCTGCTTTGCTCTTGGGCCACTTTCTTAGCTGTCCCACCAGTCTCAGCTGTCCCACCTCCCTGAACTGTCAGCCACTTTACACTTTTGGTCTCCTCCCCTAACTCCACCTCCCAACCCCAGACGGCCGTCCCCACGTGGCCGCTTGATCCCTGACTGTGCTGCTCAACTCCCCACCCCCCACCCCAACCCCGGGCTGCAGTTGAGGGTTCCCCTTAGACCACGTGAGGGCTGTTTACAGGAGACGGAAGCACACAGAGAAAGCAGACGCTTCTGGAAAACAACTTGTTTTGGAGCACAGAGTTCTGAAGTCTCTTCCAATAAGAGCGTTTGTGTGGAAAGGAGCTGGCAAGACTGGAACTACAGCTGTCCTGCTGTAAAGGTTCTGGTACAGCAGCTTGTCTCAGCCTGTCTCCTTTTCGCCCTCCACATTGCTTTGCTTTCAGTCATGCAGAAAGAGGAAGATGTCTGCCTTGAGGTAGGTAGATCAGACATGGGCGAGACCAAAACCCTTAGAGTCCCCAGACGGAGCATTTACAGAGATCAGAGGACCCTTTCCCTCAGGTGTCTACCGAGGCTTCCTGAAGATCTAGGGAATGTGGGAGTGGTGACTCAATCTATTTCCCTGTCCCGAGCTGGACACTTGTTGCTAGACAATGGTTCTTCACAGTGTGGGCTATGGAATTTGGCTGTTAGATCATCATGAAGCTTTCTTTGCCCCTCTTGTTTTTGTTTTTGTTTTGTTTTTGAGACAGGGTTTCTCTGTGTAGCCCTGGCTGTCCTGGAGCTCACTTTGTAGACCAGGCTGGCCTTGAACTCAGAAATCCGCCTGCCTCTGCCTCCGGAGCTCATGTGCCACCACACCTGGCTTTCTTTTCCCCTCTTAAAATCATAGTTGTTACTTGCTGTTTTCTCTTAGGACTTTGGTATTTGAGAGTCTTTTTCTCAGTCCAACACTAGCCACATCCCAAAAGCCATTATTATTATTATTACTATTTTGACACAGGGTCTCTCTACATCTCTGGGACTCACTCTAAGAAAAGAATGACCTTGAACGTAGAGATCTGCCTGCCTCTGCCTCCCAAGTGCTGGGATTTGTTTTTTATAAGCAAGAAAAGTAAATCCATAAGAATAACTGAGCCGGGCGTGGTGGCGCACGCCTTTAATCCCAGCACTCGGGAGGCAGAGGCAGGCGGATTTCTGAGTTCGAGGCCAGCCTGGTCTACAAAGTGAGTTCCAGGACAGCCAGGGCTATACAGAGAAACCCTGTCTCGAAAAACCAAAAAAAAAAAAAAAAAAAAAAAAAAAAAAAGAATAACTGTAAAAAGCTAAACAGGCTGGGATGGTCCACTGCGGCAGACTGTACCTAGGTGCCTTTCCTTAGATAAAGTAAACTCCGAAGAACATAGAGGGCGTGGTTGCTGTGCTTGCTCTTGTGCACCCCAGTTGATATGGTCATGAGAGCTGAGCTGGGGCAGTGGAGAAGGGAGGTGGGTACTTCAGTTTTGAAACCAAAAACATACTGGCTATATACACTGTACAATAGGGCTCTGGCTGACAGTAGACCATGTGCAATAGTGATCCCACAGATTGTATCAGTTGGTGGGGTAATAGTACCTTGTGACACTCGCACCTTGTGACATTCACACCATGAGGAAGTAGCCTAAGAACAGACTGGGCCAGTCCGTGGTGGCCAATGCCTTTAATTCCAGCACTGCCAAAACAAACAAACAAACAAAGGACATACTTACTGGTTTTGTTTTTGAGACAGGGTTTCTCTGTATAGCCCTGGCTGTCCTGGAACTCACTTTGTAGACCAGAATCTCCTTGAACTCAGAAATCCACCTGCCCCTGCCTTCCCATTGCTGGGATTAAAGACATGAAACACCAACTCCTCTGGAACGTACTTAGTGGAACATGTTCGTCCTCATCCTTAAACAATACTCAGTTGTTTGCCTCCTGTGCTAAGATCACAAGGATGAGTTTTCTAGGCAACCCACTTACTCCGTTAGGATGCAGAACTGTGCCTTTGGAGTTCTTTGTTGTGTGACCCTCAGCTCTCCTCGGGTTTCTGGAGGGATTGCTGAGTCTGCGGCATGCTGTTTATTTTTAAGGCTAGGCTTTGGTAATTAGCAGTTAGGTAGAAGCTGCAAAGGATGGGTAAATGGGCCCTACACTATCCAGTTCCTAACTTTTTGGGATAAAGGGGTGGCTGGATATTGGAGGACTCAGGGACAGATGCAGGTCTGGTTTTGTTTTGTTTTGTTTTGTTTTGTTTTTGTCTTTAGCTTTTGGGGGACAGCGTCTATTGTGGGTCACCCCTCACCTTTACATTCTGAGTTCTTACTCCCCTGCCGCCTTCCCTCCCCCGGATCTGGTCCTTGGGCATCTAAAATCCTGTCAATGCCTTCTTGGAGACCACAGGTGGCAGAGACAGGATTCTCTTTGAGATGTAAACTGATATTGTATGTCTCAATTTCCAAATGGATCTTTCCTTGGGGCTTCTTTTTTGTCCAGTGTCCTTTTTTGCTTTGAAGACTGCATTTCACTGGTTGCTTAGGCCGGGCTTGAACTCCTAGGTGAATATGATCCTCTTGCCTCTTCCTTTCAAGTAGTTGGGACTAACATGCTGCACATGTTATACTTGGTTTCTCTGTGTAGACCGGGCTGTCCTGGAACTCACTCTGTAGATCAGGCTGGCCTCGAACTCAGAAATCCACCTGTCTCTGCCTCCCAAGTGCTGGGATTAAAGGCGTGTGCCACCACTGCTATACTCTTGACGCACTCTCAGGAGTTTCTGAGCATTCGTTCTGATTGGCTTTCATGGATTGTGGGGTTTGTGATCCTAGTCCTGTTGGCGTCCAGAGGAACCAAGACATAGCTTTGACCTGCCCTAGGCTTACTTCTTGAGGACTGGAGAGCCAGCAGTTGGGTTTATTATTTGCCAGTAGCAAAGTGCTACCCATTCCAGTGCCAAAGGAGACAGGTTGCTGCTTTTCTGTCCTTACAGTTGAGCTCAGAGGGTCTCAGCACCCCTACAAGATCATTGATCATTTTTCTAAATTAAAAATATAGTTATTTGGGCTGGAGAGATGGCTCAACAGTTAAAAGCACTGATTGCTCTTAAAGAGGTACTGAGTTCAATTCCCCAAAACCACATGGCGGCTTATAACCATCTGTAATGGGATCTGATGCCCATCTTCTGGTCTGTATGAGCAACAGTGTACTCATATACTTTAAATAAATAAATAAATAAATAAATCTTAAGGAAAAAAAACCGCCGGGTGTGGTGGCGCACTCCTTTAATCCCAGCACTCGGGAGGCAGAGGCAGGCGGATTTCTGAGTTCGAGGCCAGCCTGGTCTACACAGTGAGTTCCAGGACAGCCAGGGCTATACAGAGAAACCCTGTCTCGAAACCCCTCCCTCCCCCCAAAAAAAGAAAAAAACCAAACAAGCAAAATTTAAAAATATATATAGTTATTGGGCTGGATCGATGGCTCAGAGGTTAAGAACACTAGCTGTTTTTCCAGAGATTTGGAGTTTAATTCCCAGCAATCACATGGTGGCTCATAACCATCTATAATGAAATTTGGTGCCCTCTTCTGGCATGCAGGCAGAACACTCTACATAATAAGCAAATGTTTAAAAAAAGACAAGTGTAAATAAAGTTATTACATTTCTTTGTGTATGTGTGTAACTTTGTAAATGTAGTAGCATCTACATAGTGTGGAGGTGGGAGAACAGCTTATGGCAGTCTGTTCTGTCTTGGACCGTAGGACTTTCCAGGATGACACTCAGGTCTGCAGACTTGGCTGCAGGTGCCTGGTCCGCTGAGTTGTCTGGTAAACCCCATTTCTTAGAAACCTTCAGGGTATTGATTTCCTTCCTAGCTCCTGACTTAACTTTTGTTCTCTAATCAAGCTCAGACTGAGAAATTGGGCCCCTTGTCTGTCCAGCCTGACTTCTCTTCTCTCCTCAGGCTGGCTACTGTTTGGGTACCACCCTGAGCTCCTGGAGGCTGCATTTCATGGAGGAGCAGTCCCAGTCCACCATGGTAATCCCTATGGGCTGCCCAGGGGATGGGCCCTGATAGGCCTGCAGCTATGTTCAGCCTTGCTGACCCTCCTGTTATCTCCCATCCTGTGTAGCTGATGGGGATTGGAATTGGCGCCCTCCTTACCCTAGCCTTCGTTGGTATTACCTTCTTTTTTGTATACAGAAGAGTGAGAAGATTACGTGAGTATCTTGGTTTGGACTCTGGCTGAGCTGTGGGGCTTTGGCTGCATTTGTGTCCTATGAGATGTTTAGAGCTTCCTGAAGCTTCTGTTAAAGGCTTATTGGAATGTGCGTGCCTACTGGGACTCAGGTTGACATTCCCAGTCTGTCCATAGCCTTTTCTGCTCTCTCCAAAGCTAGGATCCAGTAAGAACAGTAGGAACTCCGGATTCTTCTAAGAGGAGTCTCCTATGTTACTGCTTTCCCAGCTGTCGGAGCGGTAGCCAAGGACAGGGTAGAACATGGTTTGTCGTCAGCACCTTCACCTTTCAGGGCCTTTCTTGCGCTTGTAGTTTATTGTAGTTGCAGCCATTTTCAGCATACAGCCATTCAAGGCTAGTCACCCAGATCCCTGCTGTTTCACATGCTCCCGCTTTCCTCTCACAGGACGGGCAGAACCCACTCCTCAGTACAGGTTCCGGAAGAGAGACAAAGTAATGTTTTATGGCCGGAAGATCATGAGGAAGGTAAATTTCATGGAAGCCCTGGGTTGCACAAGATGGTGGTGAGAGTCTCTTCTAAACAGTTCTTTGTGGAATGGGGATCTGCTGCTAGCAAGCCCTCAAGGTCCTGAACTCTCTAGCTCCTGATTCATGCTGCCATCTGCTCTGCTTAGGAGATGGTTTAAGTCATCCTGAATATTATCTACCTCCCCATAAGAACCAACACATTTGACCTAGAAATACCTTACTTGCCCTGGAGGCAGCCAGGGAGGCATGGTATTGGTGGATGTGTATCTGGCTTGAAACACGTGAACTGCCTTAGCAGACAGGGGCACTTGGGCTTTCTGAAGTGCTGGTTTGTGTTAACAAGAAATAGGATAGGAAAGTGATTTTCAGAAATATCCCTGGGTACAGAATGGACAGGCACAGAGGGCATGTGTTTGCCCCAAGATGGGTGGTCACTGCCAGATTGGGAAAAGTGAGCCAAAGGACCCACCTCCCAGGAATGCCAGTAGAACAGTGCCGTCCCTAATGACCACAATTATCCTAAGGTAAAAAATTGTGGCTTCTTTTCTATGTTTGTGGGAGTTCTCGATCCTAACTCCGTTGTCCTCCTGCACTGAGGGTCAGGGGCTGGTGGCTAGGGATGAGCAGGCTGGCCTGAGTCCTTTTCACCTTTGATTAGTTGCCACAGCTGGTCCCTTCTGCTTCCTCCCTCTCCCCTCAGGCTTGGCAACTTCAGGGCAGTAGGACTATTCTGTGGGGTTTATGGGACTGTGAGGTGTGCTCTTGTCCAAATGGTATCCCTTTGTCCTTGACTGCTCTATCTCCTTCAAGAAACCCGGTGGGTAGTGGGGGTTGGTGAGAGTAACACCTACTAACTCAGGTCAGGAAGGTAGCAAATCATAGCCAGGTTCAGGGGACAGACAGACTCTGAGGCTGAGGGCTTAGACCTTGCCAGTCCGTGTCAGCACCCTGTCTTTCTCTTGGTTCTGCAGGTGACCACACTCCCCCATACCTTGGTTGGGAATACCTCTGCACCCCGGCAGCGAGTCAGGAAGAGGACCAAAGTGCTGTCTTTGGCCAAGAGGTACTCGGGGTTTCCCTCAGGTCCTTCCCACTGCTGTGGCTCCCCTCATGTCAGGACACGCCAAGGCGGATGCTTCTTCAGGCTTTGAAGTTTGGGTATTGGGTATCCAATAGTATTGGGTTTAGGCTTCATCATCTCTTACTTAAGTGTCTCTGCTTTGCAGGATTCTGCGCTTTAAGAAAGAGTATCCTACTTTGCAGCCAAAAGAGCCTCCACCCTCCCTGCTTGAGGCCGATCTTACAGAGTTTGATGTGAAGAACTCTCATCTGCCATCAGAAGTTTTGTACATGTTGAAAAATGTTCGGTAAGTCAGTGGATGGGCTGCTGGAGGGCTCTGTCTAGGGCGTGTCTCTGGAGGCATCCACTTTCCTTCCTTGGATTGTCTTTGACCTAGCCTTCCTATGTCGGGGGTGTTGGCAAAGTCTGTTTTCTTCCCACCTTGAAACTGTTGCTTCCATGCTTCATGGTAGCAGAAATGTTCAATGGAGTCAGGGTGCTTGTCCTCGGGTGTGTGGAACCCCGTGGTCGGCTCACCGGATTAGCTGTTCCTTCCTGTTCTACTCAATAATAGTTGGCAGCACTTTTTTTTTTTTTTCGAGACAGGGTTTCTCTGTGTAGCCCTGGCTGTCCTGGCACTCACTTTGTAGACCAGGCTGGCCTCGAACTCAGAAATCCGCCTGCCTCTGCCTCCCAAGTGCTGGGATTAAAGGCGTGCGCCACCATGCCCGGCTAGTTGGCAGCACTTTTATTCCCAGTGTCAAACTCAAGAATAAGTGTGAGAAGTTGTGTATGGGTGAGAAACTGCAAGCTGGCTCTCCCCCACACACCCTACCCCAGCACTCTCTCACCTATCCTGGCAGGCTCTCACCTATCCTGGCAGGATCTTGCTGTGTAGCCTAAGCTGGCCTTCAGCTCGCAACCCTGTGCCTCATCCTCCCAAATGCTGACATCCACATACCATTCTGTCAGCTTCCTTTTTTTTTTAAGGTACATTATTTTTAACTTTTGAAATATTATTACTTGAGGGGAGGGATATGTAAGTGAGGACAGGTACACATGGGCCACAGCATGTGTGTGGAGATCAGAGGATAGTTTTGTGGAGTTAGTTCTTCCCTTTCTATCTTCATGTTGTGTGGTTTGAAGAAGAAAGGCCCCCACAGGCTCATAGATTTGAATTCTTAGTCATAAGGGAGCGGCACTATTTCAGAAGGATTAGGAGGTGTGGCCTTGTTGGAGAAGGCGTGTCATTGGGGATGGACTTTGAGGTTTCAAAAGCCTTCCCTCCCCCCATACATGTCTGTGGATCAGGATGTAGCTCTCAGCTACTGCTCCTGTACCATGCATGCCACCATGCTTTCTACCGTGATCATCATCATGGCCTGTAAGCATGCCCTCAGTCTTCTGTATGCTGCAGGGTATGGTGTCTCTTCCCAGCCTTAGAACAGGGACTGAGGGGAGAGGGGACTTTCAGAGAGGAAACTAGGAAAGGGGATTTGAAATATAAATGAAGAAAATATCTAATTAAAAAAAAAAAAAAAGAACAGTGACTGAGATATGTGGGCTCTGAGGATTGAACCTCACGGCCCACATCACTGGGAGGGGCTCTGCCTTCTGTTTTGTGTTTGACTTACATTACTACTGGCAGTGAGAAATTTTTGAGCTGCTTAGTTATCTTAGAAGTTTAAAATTCTGATTGCCTGGAATGCCAGATGAGCTGAATCAGCCTTACAGAGGTCTGGGCCAGGCCTGGCCTTCTTGTTAGTGGGGACAGTGGCCTGTACCCCTTACTCTTCCTTGAGCGCACTTGCTGTGTCTGTTGCAGGGTCCTAGGCCACTTTGAGAAGCCACTGTTTCTGGAGCTGTGCAAACATATGGTCTTCGTGCAGTTACAAGAAGGGGAGCATGTATTCCAACCTGGGGAGCCTGACATCAGCATCTATGTGGTCCAGGATGGACGGCTGGAGGTCTGCATCCAAGACGCTGTGAGTGAGCGGACAGGGCGGGGTGGGGGTGGGTCAGGGGCCTGAGCTCTTAGCTGTCTATCATGTTAAAGGTTTGAATAGCTGTCCATCAAAAAGTTAGTGTATTGGAATTGGAAAGATGGCTCAATGGTTAAGAACACTGGCTGCTCACAACTGTCTGTAACTCCTGTCCCAGGGGATCCTACACCCTCACACAGATACACATGCAGTCAAATCACCAATGTACATTAAAAAAAAGTTAGTGTCGAATTTTAACCTTAGTTCTTTGGAAAAAAATCAACAGTCTTATTCAGTGTTCAAACACAGCTGCTATTTTTATTTTATCAACACAATACACATACATACACTGAGATATTTTCATTCAATAGTCCAAGGACAACCTAGAACTCCCTGTGTAGCCCAGGCTGTCCTTGAGTTCGTGGCAATCCTCCTACCTTGGCCTCTTGAGTGCTGGGATTATAGTCCTGAGCCAACATACCTGACATATTATCTTTGTTTGTTTGTTTGTTTTTTTAATAAGATTTGTTTATTTTTATATGTGTGTGTACATTGTCACTATCTTCATACATACCCAAAGAGGGTATCTGATCCCATTACAGATGGTTGTGAGCCACTATCTGTTGGCTGGTGGGAATTGAACTCAGGACCTTTGGAAGAGCAGTCAGTGCTCTTAACCGCTGAGCCATCTCTCCAGCCCCTGACACATTATCTTTACCATTAGGCACATACAAGTCTCTCATTCAAAAATATTGTAATTTTTATTGATAATAACTAAGTTTGGTTATAGTTTTCTACAGTGGCCTCATTTGTAGTCAGTCTAACTAATTAATTTAAGCTGTGTATTGGGAAGCTGTGGCTGGGTCTGGCAGGATTTTTTTCGTTAGTCCTCTACTGTGCATGCACGTGCATGAGTGTATGTAGTAGGCTTCCCATTGCTGTTATAAAACATGACTAAAAGTAACTTGGGGAGGGAACGGTTTATTTCAGCTTATAGTTCCATATCACAGTCTGTCATCAAAGAAAGGCAGGACAGGAACTCCAGACAAAAACATAGAGGTAGGAACTGAAGCACAAGCTATGGTAAGCATGCTGCTTACTGCCTTTCCCCTCAGGGCTTGCTCAGCCTTTTGGGATTTTGTTTCTTTGTTTTGTTTTATTTTGTGTTTTTTATAGTACCTCAAACCACCTGCTCAGGGGTGACTGGTGGCTGTGAGCTGGACCCTCTCACATCAATCATCAATCAAGAAAATGCCCCACAGGCATTGCCCACACCCAATGTGGTGGGAGAATTTTTTTCTCAGTTGAGTCTCCTTCTTTCCAAGTGACGTATCAAATTGGCATTTGGATAGCCAACACCATATTTGTGTGTTTATGTGGGTGTGTTGTTTCTCAGAGGCTATCCACCTTTTTCATTTTAGTTCACTTTGAGACAGTATCTCACTATGTAGTCCTGGCTGGCTTGGAATTCACTCTGTAGACCAGGCTGGTCTTGAGCTCACAGAGATCTAGCTGCCTCTGCCTCCCAAGTGCTGGCATTAAATGCATGTGTCACAATACCTGGCTACCTTGTTTTTTGGAACAGGGTTTCTGAAATCCCCAAGTGGGCCAGTCTGACTTGTCAAGTGAGCGTCACACATCTGACTATTGTCATGTCCCTAGCACTGGGTCACAGATGCACACCAACAGTCCAGATATTTAACATTTTCAATTACTATTATATGTGTGTGTCATGGTGTGCACATGTAAAGGCCAGAGAAAAGCTTTTAAAAATGTGTTCTCTTCTTTTACTGTGGGGCTCTAGGGGTCAGACGCACGCTGTCAGTCTTGCAGGACAGGACCTTTAACTGCTGAGCCATCTCACTGGGCCATACTTGACATTTGAGGGCATTTGGGGCTGGGGATCTCACTATCTGTGACAATTCAATATTATGAAAATAAGCTGGGTGGTGGTGGTGGCTGTGGCGCACGCCTTTAATCCCAGCACTTGGGAGGCAGAGGCAGACAGATTTCTGAGTTCAAGGCCAGCCTGGTCTACAAAGTGAGTTCCAGGACAGCCAGGGCTACACAGAGAAACCCTGTCTCGAAAAACCAAAAAAAAAAAAAAAAAAGAAAGAAAGAAAGAAAGAAAGGAAGAAAGAAAGAAAGAAAGAAAATAAATGTTACTTTTAAAGAGACTAGAACTTGTTCTGGACCTCATATCCAGAGTTGATAATATACTGTGAGCTGATTTAAGACAATACTGATAACCTGTTTGTTTAGCCTGCCTTTAAGAGAACAATGTTAACAGCCACCCTTACTTGCCTTGGATTTCCCACGCATCAACTTTTACAAGCTAAGCTAATGTATATCTGTAGTTTTACATTATTTATTCTTCCATACCCCTGACCCACAAATAATGCTTGTATGTATATATAAGTAAGTATCATGTGTTCAAGGCAACATGTAACTCTGGCTGGCTTAGAACTCACTATACAGACCAGGCAGGCCTGTAATTCTCAGAGATCTGCCTGCATCTGCCTCCCAAGTGCTGGGGTTAAAGGCCACCACCACCCAGCGTTTGGTATGTAGTTATGTATTTTAACATTTATCATCTTCAGCTTATGAAGTGAGCAAGTGATTGTGAGACCCTGAAGTGGGTGCTGGAACCCAACTTCTGTATTCTGTAGAAGCTCAGCCAGTACTCTACTGTTGAGCTATTTCTATAGCCATGTTTATGGTATCTCTTAATCCTGCTAATTCCAGCAAGGCTCGTGTGCTCTTCTCTGATGCCCACTTTATATCAACTCAAAGATCAAATCTTGTATGCCAACTGTCCTGGGTACCAGCTGGGCCTCTTTGCCCTGTACTGACACCTGTCAATCTGTTCTCTAAGCACAGGATGGCACCGAGGTGGTGGTCAAAGAGGTCCTGCCAGGGGACAGTGTCCACAGTCTCCTCAGCATTTTGGATGTGATCACCGTGAGTATCCCCCACTGTGTCCCTGCCATAGGTGCCCAGGCATCTCTAGCTAGCCCTCGAGGTCAGTGCTTCCTGTCTTGCTAGACCTCACATGAGTTCTGTTCTGTATCTATACAGGTGAGAGGGGCTGTCTAGGATGAGAAAGGCCCTCACGCCGTAGTTAAGGATGTGTCTGTGGGAACAGCTTTGACATTGGGTTTAAGATAGAATGTATTTAGTAAGGCTTTGGTGGTCCTTTCTATTTCTTCTTTGTCTGTCTGTCTGTCTGTCTCTGTCTGGTTCTAGGCTTGCCTCACACTTTTGATTCTCCCATCTCTGCCTCCAGAGTCCTGGGATTACAAGTGTCTGCTACTGCTCCCAACATTCTTCACTCTTTCTTTTTTTTTTTTTAGATTTATTTATTTTATTTTATGAATACACTGTAGCTGTCTTCAGATACACCAGAAGAGGCTATCGGATCCCATTACAGATGGTTGTGAGCCACTGTGTGGTTGCTGGGAATTGAATTCAGGACCTTGGGAAGAGCTCTTAACCGCTGAGTCATCTCTCCAGCCCCATTCTTCACTCTTTGTGTCTTATTATATCTGTTCACTTACAGACGTGAACAGAACAATCACATCAGCTGTATCTCTCTCATCTGCTGGGCTCAAAGGTATGGGCCTCTGTGCCTGGCTGGTTACCTCTCTTGTTGCTAATGACAGAAACACCTGACAGAAGCAATTAAGGAAGGCAGGGCTCCTTTCAGCTCAGTGATTAAAGGTGTGACCCATTGTGATGGAGAAGGAATGACAGCAGAGGTGTGAGACCATATCCCTGACAGAGTGCTGCCCCACATTCAAGGTGGGGCTTCCCTCTAAATTAAAACCTTTCACAGGGCAGTGGTGGCCTTTAATCCCAGCACTTGGGAGGCAGAGGCAGGAGGATTTCTTCGAGGCCAGCCTGGTCTACACAGAGAAACTGTCTTGAAAAACCAAAAACCAAACCAGACAAAACAAACAAAACCAAAACAACCCAAATGTTTATAGAAACATTCTCTTATATACATGGAGGAGTGTGTTTTGATGGTGATTCCAAATCTAGCCGAGTTCACTATGAAGGTTAACCGTCACACCTCTTTTCTAGATTGTGTTATGCAGAGAAGTTAAGTAGAGCCTTATGTGGGGGTATTCAGACATGCTGAACCTAGGAGACCAAGACTTTGTACAGGATCATAGGAAGAGCCTCAGTGGGGCCCACTGATCCATCATCCATAGTTGCCTACATGCAAATATGCTGGGGTATCTTTTGTGTCTACACTGCTGCCTATCAGGCAAAGACTGCTTCGTCTTGTTTGGTGGCCTAGAGGTATGAATGGAACCTCTGTGTCTTACTGTGCCCCACTGGACCTGAGTTGGGGTTGTTGCTTGCCCAAGGAAAAAAGATGTCCACCTTTGAGTGTCTTTGAATTGCTCTCGAAAGACTGATGCTTGGCTTTGAGGAAGCTACTAACATGAGCTCATGTGTTTCTGGTGCTGGAGCTCACTCTGAGGGATGCTCCAGATGTGTAGGACTTCAGTCTGTATGGGGTAGGTAGACCAGTTAGCCACCTGCTATCTGCATCATTCCTCCATCCTGCCAGCTACCTTTTCTTTTAAGCAAAAAAATTTTATCTAACTATGGCATGGACCTTTCCTTGTTCCTCTTTGATCCTGGTCTCGTGGTTTTTAAACTGAATGTCATTTATTCTAGCATGTGATGAATATGCTGAGGAAGTAGGTTATGGCTGAGGCCAAGGCCAGGGTTTCTCCTGAATTGACTATCCCACTGTGTACACATCAGGCTGGCCCCCTTCCCAAGAGAAGGAGTCTATCTTCCAAGACTGGACAGGGTAGAAGGGGATGACCCTGGAGAGAAGATGACCACTGTATTGCTATTACCTGGTCATTTTTCAGTCTCACCACATGTTTGTAGTTATTACAATTAAATTAAATTTTTTTGATTTCTTGTTTTGTTTTGTTTTGTTTTTTGGACAGCCCTGGCTATCCTGGAACTCACTGGCCTCCAACTCACAGAGTTTTGTCTGCTTCTGTCTCCCAAGAGCTTGTATTAAAGGCATGCTCCACCATACCTGGAAAGAGCTTAGAATTTTTACAAAATAGCATGTACAGACATTTTAGGATGCACTTGCTATTTCATAAACAACAATCATCTGTCCACGCTGCAACCTTTCAACTCTCAGGTTCTTTTAACACGTGTGTTTTATATGTGTTCTGTCTTAGGCACACTGTCTTCTTTTCTGGAGAACGGAGAAGAACCCCTCTTGCCTGCCCATATTGCTCTTCACTGCTTCTCCCATCCCCTTGTTTCTAACCACGGGGCTAAAACTAAGACTCCATACATGCCTTTCACAGCTGAGCCACAGAGTTTCCCAGGGAACCTGGTTGCTTGTCAGCTTTTGTTCTCTTGCAGTTAACACTAGAGTCTGCCCTGGCCTGTGCTCCATGAGGAGTACTTTTCTCTGAAACCGTCCTACCTTCCCCATCCTGCCATCTCATGCTACCTGGAATTCCCTGTACTTGGCTGGAAGGATCTCCTGTTTCCTCATTATCATCCCCTTTCTCGTTTTGGGGGTGCAGACCCTCTGTTAGCTTCCTGAAGAAGGTGCAGGAGACACACATTTGTGAGACATATAGAACTAGTCTTCCTTATCTTTCTCTTAAACCTACTATTATATGTAATTTACTATATATAATTTAACTGTAATTTGTGTGTGAGTGTGTGTGTGTATTTGCATGTATGTGTATCAGACTTAGCCTGGTTTTCTATTGTCTTCCAGTGAAGAACTATTTTTTTTTCCAAGACAGGGTTGAGATCAGATCAGTGGTGGCATGTCACAGGTTTGTGTTAGGTATTGACTTCGGTTGTCACAAGACACTCTGTTTGCTAAAAATCACCTTCACTCAGCTGGTAATTACATGGATTAATTATGAAAAGAAAGAAGCTACTTAAAAACTAGGAATGATAGCACACACCTGTAATCTCAGCAGTCTAGAGGCAGATGGGTCCTTGTGAGTTTGAAGCCAGCCTGGTCTACAGATGCCCGAGATGGGAGACAGAGGCAGGAAGATAGGCCAGAAGCTTGATGGCCAGCTAGTCTGGAGTAAGCTGCACAGAAGCAGAAACATGGCAAGATGTAATGAAAGAGCCACACACACACACACACACACACACACACACACACACACTGTAGTGTGTGTGCTCTTGTGCTTGTATACATACTTATACATTGAAAAAAAGACAAACGTATGTTTATGGTCCAGATTGTCAACTGGAGAATCTATGCAGGAAACAGGACAGTAAACTGAAGGATTTTTCCTTCAGGAGTTGAGAGCCCTAGATATGGATGTCTATAGGCTTTTTGTATGTCTTTGGTAGGATCTTGTGGGTAGATGAGGATGAAACCCAGGGTCTTCACATGCTAGGCAGGGCTCTACTGTAAAGATCTATCTCCAGACTCTTTTTTTGAGACAGTATTGCTCTGAATCCTTCTGCCTCTACTTCCTAAGTACTGAGATGACTGTGTCCACCATACCTAACTGAGATGACTGTGTCCACCATACCTAACTGAGATGACTGTGTCCACCATACCTAACTGAGATGACTGTGTCCACCATACCTAACTGAGATGACTGTGTCCACCATATCTAACTGAGATGACTGTGTCCACCATATCTAACTGAGATGACTGTGTCCACCATACCTAACTGAGATGACTGTGTCCACCATACCTAACTGAGATGACTGTGTCCACCATACCTAACTGAGATGACTGTGTCCACCATACCTAACTGAGATGACTGTGTCCACCATATCTAACTGAGATGACTGTGTCCACCATATCTAACTGAGATGACTGTGTCCACCATACCTAACTGAGATGACTGTGTCCACCATACCTAACTGAGATGACTGTGTCCACCATACCTAACTGAGATGACTGTGTCCACCATACCTAACTGAGATGACTGTATCCACCATACCTAACTGAGATGACTGTGTCCACCATATCTAACTGAGATGACTGTGTCCACCATATCTAACTGAGATGACTGTGTCCACCATATCTAACTGAGATGACTGTGTCCACCATACCTAACTGAGATGACTGTGTCCACCATACCTAACTGAGATGACTGTGTCCACCATACCTAACTGAGATGACTGTGTCCACCATACCTAACTGAGATGACTGTGTCCACCATACCTAACTGAGATGACTGTGTCCACCATATCTAACTGAGATGACTGTGTCCACCATATCTAACTGAGATGACTGTGTCCACCATACCTAACTGAGATGACTGTGTCCACCATACCTAACTGAGATGACTGTGTCCACCATACCTAACTGAGATGACTGTGTCCACCATACCTAACTGAGATGACTGTGTCCACCATACCTAACTGAGATGACTGTGTCCACCATACCTTACTGAGATGACTGTGTCCACCATACCTAACTGAGATGACTGTGTCCACCATATCTAACTGAGATGACTGTGTCCACCATACCTAACTGAGATGACTGTGTCCACCATACCTTACTGAGATGACTGTGTCCACCATATCTAACTGAGATGACTGTGTCCACCATATCTAACTGAGATGACTGTGTCCACCATACCTAACTGAGATGACTGTGTCCACCATACCTAACTGGATTCCCCCCACCTCTCCAAGACAGGGTTTCTCATGCCCAACTCTGGCTTTTGTCATAATCCATGGGATTATGACTATATCTCTTTAGAGAACAGAGACATCAGAAACAAAAGACCTACCATTTCTGTCCATGAACGTCTTTAAATCTCAGGATAAGCCATAAGAAGCAGAGTAAAGGAAAAAGAATTAGATTAATATTCAGACTTCAGTGTAGATCTGAGGTTAGCTCTTGAGTGATATTTGGTAGCAGAGCAAGACAAGAGGCCTGAGGCTTTGGAAATGAAAGGATTAGAACCCACAGCGCACAAGCACATGGCATGGTGTGGACCCTATCCAGTTTGATATTCTAATACGACAGCTAAAAACACATCCTTCTCTAGAAGACCTCCAAGGTATAATCACACCAGTAAGACAGTTATAATGTCCTAGGGACTCTGTGGGAAGGCATGGTCAGACATCTTATTAGCTCAGATAGGGTACCAATCATGGACCAAAGACAATGTTCTACCCGTGTGGCTTATTGAACATTGAGTTTATCTGGCTTATGTATAGGAGTGTGGAGCTCCCTTCTCTGACAAACAGCTGTACCTTAGTTACTTTACTCCCTGTCGTGACACAGTCCTTGACAAGAAACATTTTTTTTTCCGAGTCAGGGTTTCTCTGTATAGCCCTGACTGTCCTGGAACTCACTTTGTAGACCAGGCTGGCCTCGAACTCAGAAATGCACCTGCCTCTGCCTCCCAAATGCTGGGATTAAAGGCGTGTGCCACCATGCCTGGCTAAAATAAATAAATCTTAAAAAAAAAAAAAAAAAGTGATGCTTTGCCTCCTAAAAGATCGTCAGCCTTTCCTCATTTCCTTTTTTAAACCACTCAGACACAGACCAGACTTGGGAGCTGGCTGTGACATTGAGTTAATATTCTATAGAGCTTTAAGCCTAAAATCCACAAATATCTGTGCCAAGTTATCCCTCCAATCAGGATTTTTTTCCCCCCAGAGACAGGTTTTCTCTGTGTAGCTCTGGCTGTCCTGGAACTCACTTTGTAGACCAGTCTGGCCTCGAACTCAGAAATCTGCCTGCCTCTGCCTCCCGAGTAGCTGGGATTAAAGGAGTGCGCCACCACGCCCGGCTCCAATCAGGATTTAGGGATAGAGGATTTCCTTAAGAACATGCCTCTATTGTACATTTATCCTGTTTCCATTGGTTGGGGTATTCAACTATGGCAGGGGACGTGCCTTGTCTAAAATTCATGTCTTGCCAGCCAGGTGTCAGTTACACTTGTTCAGTTCCCATAGAGGTCTCGGGAACTTAAACTTTGCTTAAACTTAAACTTTGCACAACTCCTACTCAAAATGGAAGTCGTATTCCAAATGGCCTCTTACATTGGTACAGGTGTCCTTCTCATCATGTTAGAGTCCATCCCAGGGGCAGCTTATAAAAGCAAAAACCATAAAATTTTACACATAGGAGCAGGAAGTGGTAGATGGTTCTGTTCCAAGCTTATTGTAGCTAACTATACACAACAGTTCTAACTGACTTCTGTTGTGATTGGTTTCTAAGAACACCAAAGAACGAACATAACAGAATCTACAATTTAGAACATGAGAAAGTTTCTTAGTAACAACACATGAGAAAGTTTCCTTATACCATTAGTAACAGCACAATAACAGCACAAAATGGCAAGTAGACAGGGTTTCTCTGTGTAGCCCTGGCCGTCCTGGAACTTGCTCTGTAGACCAGGCTGGTCTCAAACTCTTCCACGTGCCTCTGCCTCTGCCTCTTGAGTGCTGGGATTAAAGGCATTCACCACCACACCCAGCCTCTTCAGCCTTCCTTAATCTGCCATGAGGTATTTCATTTATGCAGGAACTTCTAAAGGTCTCGAAGCACTAGAGGCCATAACTCGCTGAACTCTGTAATTCTGACAGTAGTCAGCACTGTGAGGACACACAGCAGCAGGAAGTCACACTCACTACTGGCGGGAATTCAAAGTGGTGCAGCCACTGGGGAAGATAATTTGGTGTGGGTTTTGTTTCTTGTTTGGTAGAAAGTTTTGTTGTTGTTTTGTTTTGTTTTTGTTTTTTGAGTTTGGTAGAAAATTTTTTTCACAAATAGGCTATTTTTTATTTCCCAATTCTGATTATCTAAAACACACATTGCAAACATACAAATATCTATTCTCTCCACATGTCAGCGCCCACTCATCATTGTTTTGGAAATGGGGAGAATAGATTCCCCTTAAATTGCACGTCAGTAGGTGTTTCTTTACAGTTAACTTTAGCAAAATCCATACAAAATAGTAATTAACAATGATCTTCTTCACGTGTTAACTCACAAGGAAACACCTTCCAAACTGCATTTGGCTAAAGTTTCTGTACTAAAATGTAGAAAAACTGAACTACACAAATATTGAAAAGTTAAAAATTCCTTAATTTTTTTATTCCTGGTACCACTACCACAATTTACAGGGCAACATACCTGATGTAATGAAAAGAAAAAGAAAAAGACAAAGCTACAACAGATAAAAGACCTCAGGAATGTACATCTATCTAATTGACACTACAATTGCATTAATCAATAGCTGCACTTTTTGCAAACTGTGTCTATGACAGTCCTGAACAAGAAGGGTTTCCTGTTTAAGCTGCAGTAACTTTTCTGACTATGGATCATCGTTCCTTCTGTGGCAGATTTTTACAGTTCCTCTAATGCATTTGGGACGACTGTCTCAAAGTAACCTGCAGCTTTCCTGACAACTCCTCACTCTCTCCTGCTAAGAACTGTAGCTGTTTCTGTTTTATTTTAAAACCTTCTGCTACCATATCCACCACTTCCACCTCCAGATCCATAGCCACCACCATAGGGACTGCCTGAGCTTCTTCCACCAAAACTGCCCCCCTTCATGGGTCCATAATTTGATTGTTGCTGTCCACTATAATTTCCAAAGTCATTATAGTTTCCACCACCACCATAGTTACTGCCACCAAAATTTCCTCCTTCATTGTAACCATCATAGCCTCCTCCTCCACCACCACATCCACCGCCCTGGTTTCCATAGCCTGGTCCACCACCTCCATAACCTCCTCTACTGCTGTAACCAGGACCGCCACCATAGTTGCCACCATCACCTCCAAATCCATTATATCTACCATCATCACCTCCATAACTACCTCTGCTGCCACCACCTCCACCACCATAGCCACCTCTTCTACCAAAGTTTCCTCCACGACCAAAGTTTCCTCCACGACCCATAAAGCTGCCAGATCCACCTTCACGACCTCTCTGTGATCCAGATCTCTGCATCTCTTGTTTAGAAAGGACCCTTTTCACTTCACAATTATGCCCATTAATAGTGTGGTATTTCTGAACAATTTTATCAGCTGTGTCATGACCATCAAAAGTTACAAAAGCAAATCCTCTCTTTTTCCCACTCTGCCTGGCTTCCATAACCTCTATGGTTTCAATCTTGCCATACTTTTCAAAGTAGTCTCTCAGGTTATATTCTTCCGTATCCTCTTTTTTTTTTTTTCGAGACAGGATTTCTCTGTGTAGCCCTGGCTGTCCTGGAACTCACTCTGTAGACCAGGCTGGCCTCGAACTCAGAAATCCGCTTGCCTCTGCCTCCCAAGTGCTGGGATTAAAGGCGTGCGCCACCACGCCCGGCTCCATATCCTCTTTAATACCACCAAGAAAAATTTTCTTCACCGTTAAATGGGCGCCAGGCTTTACAGAATCCTCTCTAGAAACAGCTCTCTTTGGTTCCACCACACGCCCATCAACCTTGTGTGGCTGAGCACACATTGCAGCATCCACCTCTTCAACACAAGAGTAGGTAGGTCACAAAACCAAAGCCTCTGGAATGTTTTGTTTGGGGATCTCTCATTACCACACAGTCTGTAAGTGTGCCCCATTTCTCAAAATGTTCTCTTAAGCTGCCATCTGTGGTTTTAAAGCTCAGACCACCAATAAACAGCTTCCTCAGCTGCTCTGGTTCCTTTGGATCATGGCCCTCCATTTTGAGACCGGACTCTTGGTAGAAATTTTGCTTGGCTTTGTTTTGATTTTTAGAGTTAAGGATTCAGATACTATGTGATCTAGAACCCCCCCCCCCGATATTTAGCAAGAAATAGGAACATAGAAACCTATATGTGTGCATTATAGCATCTTTACGTTTGCTGTATTCTGGAAGCAACACAGCCCCTCCTTGGGAATACTGGACCATGCATGGTAACTCTAGTGAGTGTATGACAACTCTTGCTGGCTATTTGATGGTAATGGTGTCTGCTGTCTGTGACCTTTTCAGAAAGCCTATACATGAGTTGGGTCTTTTGTATCCTTTTGGCAAGGGTTTATAGCCAGGGTTGGATGTTGAAGAGCCAGGCCTGTGACTCTCAGGGGAGAGCATGTAAAAGCATTACCCAGTAAACATGCAGGTCAGTAGGCCTCACCTGCAACTCCTGTCAGCCGAACATTCGCTATGTTTTGCTGTGACAAATTTTAGTTTACATTAAAATTACCAGTGTCCATAGCATGCCTGGTAAGGTCACAGCTATGAGAGTAGAAGCCAGGCAGGACCTCCAGAAGCCTCTGTGGGTTGTGGAAATTCCCCAGGAGCTTTCTGGGTCCTTCATGAAGGACTAACAGAGTCATTGTTACAGGGTCACACTGCACCATACAAAACAGTTTCTGCCCGTGCCGCTGTCCCGTCCACCGTGCTCTGGCTTCCTGCAGCAGCTTTTCAAGGAGTGTTTGAGAAATACCCTGAGACTCTGGTCAGGGTTGTGCAGGTAAGTCTCTTTTAGACTGGCTTTGTTGTGTGCCACGGGCATCTCAGGCACTGGAGCTACACACTGGCATGGACCCCATGAGGACTGAACACAGTCAGCATCAGCATCGTGGGTGAGTCAGAGGATGCGGAACTGGCTTTGCTGGCAGGATTTACTGCTGCGCATGTGGATTCTAGGGAGTACTATTTTTAAAAAATTGTAAAAAAGCTGAGTGCATGTTTCCAGCAAAGCTTGTTGGCCTTCTAGCCTAATGTAGTGGTGAATTCCAGGTCCCACTGAGAGACCCTGTCATAAAACAAACATAGTGGCTGACTCCTAAGGAGCCATGTGCATGTGCACACATCTGTCTCTTGTTTACACACACACACACACACACACACATATATACGTGTGCATACACACACAGTCACATTAATATGAAAAACTCTACAGATGCCTTTAGACCTCACATTCTCCCAAGAGAGATCTTTAAATTTCTTACTAAATATTTCATTTTTAAGTTTAGATTTATAGAATATTGAAAATACTACTTAATTCCTATGTGTCCCACATTGTTCCTCATGTTAGCCCCCTGCTCCACAAATGGTTATTGGGCCCTGAAAAGGTGAGCAGTGGCCTGTGCTGTGGGTCTCAGCAGGTAGTCCATGTGGCGCTGCTGGAGCCCAGCCTAGACGTCTCACACCTCAGTGTCTCTTGCAGATCATCATGGTCCGGCTGCAGCGGGTGACTTTCCTGGCTCTGCACAACTACCTGGGGCTGACTACAGAGCTCTTCAACCCTGTGAGTTCAGGCCTCTAGCATAGCCCACTGTCAGGATAATAGATCTCACCAGAGCACCTGACTATGCTGGTCAGCACAGCCTGCAAATGGTCCTAGTTGTGGGACTAGACTTTGTGAAGTGGTGGTGGGCTGGCTTTATGTTCTTGTATTTGTACACTGGTGCACTGGCCGACTCTACAGACAGGATTTGGAGCTCGTAGTTGTCAAACAAGAGAGATTAGCCTGCTTTGTTGCCTGCCAGTATGTCCCTAAGGCCGTAATTCTGGATGAATCTGGTCCCCCATGTACTGAGACTGTGGGCTGGGTCATCAGTCCTTTCCACATGTCCCTCTTGCCTTGTCCTCTTGTCCTTGGCTCTGTCTGTGTCTGCCCTTGACTTAGCACTGAGCTGAGCTATTACTAAGCTATGACTTGGAAGGGTTGGGGCATTGCCAATGTGCCAAGGCCTTGAATCTCTGATTTTGTACCTCCTGGTAAAATTGCAGCCAGTCATAGCCTGTGAAATGGGGCAAAACTGGTTCTCATCTAGAAGGGCTTAGTAAGAACAGAGCCAGTGGCTTCATTTACTGCTCTGTTCCGGTACCTAAAGCAAGAGCAGAGGAAGTTACTGTGAAACACACAAGTGAAGCCCCGACAGAACTCCTTCGAGTTGGTAAGAAGCGCTTGGTACCCATGAGTACCTAGGATGGATTCTCTAGTTTGGGTGATCTTTTAGAGTTTGTCATGCAAAGTTGCTGGTATTTTAGGGACTATTTTTTTTATGTTACATGATTTCCCTGCTAACAATGAGTTGAAGTTTCTGACTGCATGGGCTGTTAATGTGGCTGTATGAAGAGTTAGGCAGAACCTAAGAGAAGAACACATGGAACCTTAACCAGTTTGTCCTCTCTGAGCTGCCTGGATTCCAAGTGCTGGTCTTCTTCTGATAGCATGCTTATAAGGAACCCTGGGAATTCCTCGAGCAGATCTAATGTTCTTCTCATCCTCCAGGAGAGCCAAGCCATCCCTCTCTTGTCAGTAGCAAGTGTGGCTGGACGAGCCAAGAGACAGATGTCATATGGTCCGGAGGAGCAGCTTGAGAGGTCCCTAGGGCCCTCGGAGTTCAGCAGCTCAGGTACTGCTGCAGTTCCGGGCCTTCTCACTCCAAGGTCCAGGTCTCCTCATCTGTTCCTAGGTCTTGTTACATGGCCCCAGGTTTTCTGACCTGAGGTTTCCTCACAGGTTCCTCCCATGGTTACAATTCTTACCTACCCTTAGTTCCCTTTATATATGCCAGATTTCTTGGTCTAGGATTTTCTTATCCGTTCCCAGCCCCCTGAAGCTACCCTCAGTCAACCGCCCATGCCCTGAGCCATGCTGCATGTGTCCAAGAATCTCACCTCTGACTTTTGGTACTACTTCTCAGCGAGGGGCTTGTTCCACAGTATGCTGTTCAGGAGAGCAAGTTCTCAATTTTATCTTCTGATCCATATTGCACCACTCGTAGTTCTTAAGAGCAAGGGGGATGAATTGCCCAGGCATACTTAAGCAACATATATCGCCTACGCTAGATTATTACCACAAAGCTAGTTTGAAAGTAGATATACCTTCAGTGTCTTAATAGTCCATAATAGTCTATGGATTCCAGGTGACTAAAATCAGTTTATGAGGTGAAGTGAAGCAACCTACGGTATGAGGTAGACTGCAACTGTCCATTGGGTCCTGTCTAAGACAAAAAGAGATGGAACCTCGAGTCTTGTCCTCTTGAAGACAGTTGGTTGAGGCAGCTCTCCAGTGTTGTCTTCACAGAGATTGGAGTGAGGAGGTCTGTAGACCTCTTTGGAAGTAGACAGTAGCACACAGTGTCCAATGTGGTAGACTAGGCCAGGGTGCTATGAAGCTCAGATGGAACATTCAAACCAAGGTTTGCCACACATGTGCTAATGGTCATCTCTGCAGAGGAAGGCCATGGAAAAGGGGACAACTGGCAGGTTCCTCTGCTTCAGAACATATGGGTGATTGGAGGGGTAGTCAGTTCAGGAGGCCCATAGAGAACAATGGCCAAGAAGGAGGCAAGGTTGGAGGGCCAGCCTGAGGCTAACATTCTTTGGTTACTCCCCTGGCAAGTGCTAATAGTAAGATTGCATGAAGGCCCTGTATGTGGGTAAGTTATCTGCAGGTTCACAGGGTACTTGGGAGGGCCTTGGTCATATGCTGTTTGTGGGGACTCTGTTCTTTGGAACCAGACAGAGCTAGAGTAACTCCTTCCTATCTCCCCCAGATCATGGGAGCAGCTGCGCGACAGTCTCTGGGCCTCTGCTGAAGAGGAGCTGCTCAGTGCCTCTGCCTTCTAACCATGGGGAGGTGGATGAGCTCAGGCAGTCCCAGGGAAGTGGCTCTAACACTTCTGCCTTCCAAGGTAAAGGTCTCCTATTGCTGCAGCTGGCTCTAACGACATTTCTATATGCCATTAGATGAGTTAAGGTGTCCTGTCCCCCGGTGTCAGCTTGTCCTGACCACAGAGGTGCATGTCTTGAACTTGGTACCATTTATGATGGGACAAGAGCCTGTGACGGAGGCACTCCTCTGCCTGAGCCTGAGTCATTGGGAGCAGTCTTGCTGCTTTGTATGTCCTAGTGAACTCTGCACCCTGCCTCCGTCTACCAACCCTGTACGTGATCCCTCTTCTGCTAAGCCCTGGACCTACCACACCTATTCATGGGTAACTGGTGGATTTATGACAGCCTGCTTCATGTAAAGGGTGTCAGATTTTCTCTTTTTCAACGTGCTTGATGGCCATTGTGTTCTGCCTGGTTTCTGGTGCGGTTTTTTTGTTTTGTTCTGTTTTTTGTTTTTTGTCTTTGTTTTTGTTTTGAGGTCTTACAACATACTTACATGCTGGCCTCAAACTCACAATCTCCTTGTCCCAGTCTCTTTAACCTCAATTGTTGCAAATATTTTCTCCTGTCTCCATCTATCAGAAACTCAGCCCAGGGGCCTTTTCGTTATCAGGACAATGTTCCAATACTAAAAAATGTCATTTGCTGTGCTCAGGGACTCATGCTTCTAATCCCAGCACTTGCGAGGCTGAGGCGAGAGAATTGCCATGAGTTTAAGACCAACCTGGACCACAGAATAAGAATATGTCCCCAAGGGACTGGTGAGATGACTCAGTGGGTAAAAGCTCAGACTGCTCTTCCAAAGGTCCTGAGTTCAAATCCTAGCAACCACATGGTGGCTTACAACCATCTGTAATGAGATCTGACGCCCTCTTCTGGAGTGTCTGAAGACGGCTACAGTGTACTTAGATATAATAATAAATAAATCTTTAAAAAAAGAATCTGTCCCCCAAACCACCTTTAGCTGGGTATAGTGGCATGTGTCTTTAATGTTAACATCCAGGAGACAGGGGCAGGGATCCCTGAATTCAAGGCCAGCCTGGTCTACATAGTGAAACCCTGCCTTGAAAGAAAGAAAGGTAGTCAGAAAAGAGGGAAAGTAGAAAGGGAGGAGAGAGAGAAAAAAGGAGGGAGGGAGAGAGGAAGGAAGGAAGGAAGGAAGGAAGGAAGGAAGGAAGGAAGGAAGGAGAGCAAGACAGAAAGGCAGGCAGGCAGGCAAACACTTCTTGCTCATATATGTATCCTAGATAGTTTTTGTTAGTTTCTATACTGAGGTCTTTCATTCCTCTGTTATTCATTTTTTCAGCATAAAGCAGTGAAATTTACCATGCATGACTCTATATGATAGTCTACTCAATATCATTAATGGAACAGTCTCTGGCTCTTTAAAAAAGTGCCATCTTCATTAGGTATCATGTTCTGAATCTGTTAGTTTTTCACGTTAACTTTTGTTTTTTTCATGAGATGGGGGTGGGGTCTCATCTGTACCAAAGATAGCCAGTGGGTACCAGGAATCTGCCTGACTGTCTCCCAGCACTGGGATTACGCACATGTGCTATCACAGCTGTGCGCTTTTAGATGGCTGCTAGAGCTCTGAATTCAGGCCCTAATGTTTGCATAGCAAGTACTTTATCCATGTATGCACCTCCCAAGCTTCTCCTTACAGCTGAGTTCCTTTGGTATGGGAAAGGTAGAGCCTCCCTCCTCCTCCTCCTCCCCTCTTCCCCTCCAGCACCCTCTCCCCCTCCCTCAGCAGGTTCTTGTTGTGTAGCCAGCTTGACCTTCTGACTATAACCTCCTAACTTACTCAGGTTGCAGGTGTTGGTGGCCTGCCTGCCACCTGGACACATGCTGTCTGTCACACTGCATGTGGCTTCTCTCTGTGCTCTTTGCACCTTTCTCTGCTTCTGTCAGCACCCTGTGGCTCCCCAGCCTGGACTCCTTTCCAATGAAACTTTCTAAAGTTTCTAAAACTGAGCACCGCTATTGCTGGCAGTCTCTGCAGATTAACACCAACCTCAGTGATTGCTTACAGCTGCTCTCAAGATTAATTTTCATTTTATTTTTCAAAGTTATCTGTATGTATATGTATTTGTGCAATGTTGATGTTTGTGGAGGTCAGAGACGTAAGGTCTGCCTGAAGCTTGGGATACAGGGAGTTGTGAGCCACCTAGTGTGGGTGCTAGGAACTGAACTGTATTCTGCAAGCCCAGAGCAGTACTTGCTTGTAGTACCAAACCATTTCCCCAGTTCCCAGAACTGTTTTAAATCAGTGAATACAGTCCTTAAATTTTCCCTTCTGATTGGAAGACTATCTGGACAATCACTGGTCTCGCTCCTCAGGAGCCGTGAGGCAGAGTTTCTCACTGGGACGTCGGAGTTGCCAAGTTGGCAGACTGGCCAATGAGCGAGAGCCAAGGAGCTTCCTGTTTCTACCTTTCATCTGACCATTTATTTATTTAAAAGGACTTGTTTGTTTATTTTTAATATTTTCATATTTATTTTATTTATATATGTGGGTTTTTTTGCCTGCATGTATAAGTGTGCAGTGCATGTATGCCTGGTACCTGAAAAGGTCAGAAGAAGGTGTTGGGTTGCTGAAACTGGACTTGCAAACTGTTGTGAGATGCCATGTGAGTGCTGGGAATTGAACCCATGTCCCTCTTAAAGGCAGCAGAAGCCCTTTAAGCACTGAGCATCTCTCCAGCCCGTTAATTTTTATCCTGTGTGTATGATTGCTATGACTGCATGTATGTGAGTGAGCTGCATGAGTGTCTAGCGCTCACAGAGCCAGAAGTGGCGGCTTGTTCCCTTGGAACGGGAACTACTGATTAGCCTATTCAGACTAATGCCAGCTTTTAATATGTGTGCTGGGTATAAATGAGTTCCTCATGCTTGTGTGGCAAGTAAGTACTGAATTGACTGAATTACCTCCCTAGTGCAAAGCTGACTTACCATGACTGAACTTCACTAGAAGCTGACCACCAGATAGGCCTGGACTCCCGGCCTCTGAAACCATGAGCTAAACAGACATCTTTGCTTTGTAGCTTTTTAGCTTTTTGTTTTTTTGTTTTTTGTCTTGTTTTGTTTTGTCCTGTTTTGTTTTGTTTTGTTTTGAGACAGGATTTCTTTGTATAGTCTGGCTGTCTTAGAACTAGATTTGTAGATCAGGGCAGCCATGAACTCACGAGATCTGCCTGCCTCTGCCCCCCAAGTGCTGGGATTGAAGGTGTGCGTCTTTGGTTTTTGTAGTACCACCTTCAGATGTCCAAATACAAATGGACTAATGACATTTGAACAAAAATGTTAGCAATCCAACCTAGATGTCTAGAGATTTGAGTCTTGTCTACAAGTTTATGCTGTGAGATGCTTGCGCCGCTTGCCCTTTCTGTGCCCGTGCATACAGGTCAGCAGCTGAGCAGGGAACTGAGTCTTCTTTCTGTTTGCAGAAAGCCATGAGGGGGCCACCTCAGACCTGGGGATGGCATACAACCGTGCCAGGATTTTGCCACACTCTGATGAGCAACTTGGGAACTCTTTGGCCAGCAAGGTATATCCATCCATGCTCTCCTTCTTGTCCCTGTGCCGTTGTCTGTTGCCCTGTGTACTAGTGCTGTGGGTGTGGCCCAGGCTGACATCCCCAGCATCAGCAGTAGGTCATGGAGATGCACTTCTTTCCTCATCATACCTCTTTTGATGATTTGTGTCTTTGTTCTTTCCAAGTCCAAGAAAAGTGTTGTCGCAGAGACCCCCTCTGCCATCTTCCACTACTCAGAAAATTTCAGGGATGAGACTGGGGCCTGTGGGAAGACAGATGCTATCTTCAGAGCTGCCACAAAGGACCTCCTTACCCTGATGAAGCTAGATGTAAGTGTGTGGGCTCAGAAAGGGGTGGTGACAACTCCTGATTTCCATGCAACCTGCTTCTTTCTTTCTCCCATTTTGGGTAACACATCTTTCTAATGCTTCCTGGGGTATCTGTGACCTGCACTATGGCCCTCTTCTTTATTCAGGCCTGCCAGTAGTGGGGATCCACATTTATAGGTGTAACCTTGGCCTAAATCAGTGCATCTGTGGGCTTTTACAATCACCTGGGCACTTGGAACTACATCCTCAAATATGTGTTTTGAGTTATTTTTCCTTCCTACCCTCCCCCCATCTCTCTCTCTCTCTCTCTCTCTCTCTCCCCCCCCCCTCTCTCTCTTTGTATGTGTGTATGTATGTATGTATGTACAGGCTGGGTCCTGTCTCATCTTCTTGAATGCTATAGTGAATAGGCATGTGCCACCATGCCTGGTCCTCATATTTTTTTAATGCATGAAAGTATACAAATATACATGTGTCTTAGTGTTTTATTGTTATGAAGATATGCCATGACTATGGAAATTCTTATAAAAGCATTTAATTGAAGCTGACTTATACTCAGAGATTTAGTCCATTATCATCATGGTGAGAAACATGGCAGGCAGTGTGCAGGCAGACATGGTGATGGAGAAGGAGCAGAGAGTTCTACATCCAGATGGGCAGGCAGTAGGAAGACAGAGACACTGGGTGGGCCTGGCTTGAACATTTGAAACCCCAAAGCCTATCCGCCTTCCCCATCCCTTGTGACACACTTCTGCAACAAGGCCACCCCTCCTAATGCCTCTCAAGTAGCAGCACTCTGGGATAACCAAGCTTTCAAATCTGTGAGCCAAGGGTGGCCATTCAAACCACCACAATGTACAGAGGCTAAGAGAACAGCTCTGGTGTCATCCTCAGCAGCACCTCCACCTCCCTGGAGGCAGGGATCTCTCTGACCTGAAGCCTGCCGGGTCGACTGACCAGTGAATCTGAAGGACTGACTCCCTTGTCACTGTCACACTAGCACTGGGATGCTAAGTGTATACTGCCATGTGTCCAGCCGTTTTTTTTTGTTGTTGTTGTTTTTTCGAGACAGGGTTTCTCTGTATAGCCCTGGCTGTCCTGGAACTCATTTTGTAGACCAGGCTGGCCTCAAACTCAGAAATCCTCCTGCTTCTGCCTCCCAAGTGCTGAGATTATAGGTGTGCACCACCACCGCCCGGCGTGTCCAGCCTTTTAAACATGGCTTTTAAGGATCAAAGTCAGGTCCTTGTGCTTCTAAGGCAAATTTTTTATTGACATAGCCATATTCCAAACCCCATCTCATGCTTTTAAACACTATGAAGACTTTGTGCACAGGCTAGGAAAACACCTATGTTCACCTTTATGAAGACCCACAAAACCAAATGTATTAGTTTCTTTTGTTGTGATAAAACATCATGGCCAAGACAAGTTATAGAAGGAAGAGTTTATTTGAGGCTTATAATTCCAGCGGGATAGAAGCCCATCACCATCATAGTGGGAAGCATAGCAACTGTCAGGCAAGCAGAATGCTGGAGCAACCTCTGAGACCTCGCATCCTGATCCACAAACAGGAAGAAAAGAGGCACAATGGTGTGAGTCTTTTGAAAGAAGCCTGCTCCTAGTGACAACCAATCCAACAAGGCTACATCTCTTAATCCTTCTGTCGTGAGTCAGGTTTAGGGATGGAGTCAAGAGAGAGAGAAAGGGTGCCAGTGACTCAGAGGATCAGGTTATAGTAGTGTTTATTTATAAACAACAATAAAACAAATAGAAAGTGAAATGGGATCTCATTCACACACTTACTTCCCTCACCTCCCGCCTGGCATATGCCATACTGGCTCCGATGGCTGCACAAGCAAGGCCCGCAACGGTTCCTGCTGTGCTTCAGATCTCCACTGGAGCTTTGGTCCAGAGTTGAGGTGTCTGGAATCAGTGGGCTGGCTACTGGGATTGGGGATGAGCCGGTCTCAACTTGGAGAGACTCTGTCGGGTCTCGGGGTCTGGGCCAGTTGTAGTTGCCAGGCCGGGTTTTTAAGTCTCTTTCAGCTCAGGCATTCAGCATTACTTTATCTGACATTGGGCCTTATTAACTTCATGCACACACTCCAGGCTTGGGCTCCATGGTAACATTTTATCCAGTCAAAATTGAGGCGTTCACTTAGTCAGGGCATTTACCTTATCACATTTCACACACACACACACACACACTGGGCTGGGTTACATTTGTCATTTCTTTTATATTGCTTACATGTTTTTTTTTTTTTTTTAAGGATTTATTTATTTAATGTATATGAGTTCACTGTAGCTGTCTTCAGACACACCAGAAGAGGGTATTGGATCCCATTACAGATGGTTGTGAGCCACCATGTGGTTGCTGGGAGTTGAACTCAGGACCTCTGGAAGAGCAGCCAATGCTCTTAACCCCTGAGCCATCTCTCCAGCCCCTACATGTATTCTTTACACTTTCCCAAACAGTTCCTCCGCATGGGGACCAAGTATGCACATACATGAGCCTAAAGACAGATGCTTCGGTGATTTGAGGAATGAGGGACTGTCCAGGTATCAGCTGTCTGGCTAAGTTTTGGAAGCTATGTTTTATGCTTCCTATATATTCAAGTAGTATTTAATTGTTCTTGGATTTCTGACAGGGTTGAAGACTAGTTATAGTCTCATAATCAAACTTAAGTTGTTTAATATTGAGGAAGATGATGTTGATTTGAAAGAATGGTTTTCAGATAATAATACAAGTTAAAACCAAAACATAGTTCGGGTATAGAATTGTAAGCTCATTAAGTTAAGATAAATGTTAGAGAAATCTATCTATCTATCTATCTATCTATATCTAACTATCTCTATCTATCTATCTATCTATATCTATCTGTCTATCTATCTATCCATCTATAATGCTATAGTAATAATATATATGGCATAATATATATAAAATTGATGGACTAGATATTAGTTATATATCATACTTTATAATTTACATAATTGTTATGGTTGTGCTCAATTTATATCTGAGAGAAAAGAGGCTTTTTTATTGGACAAAAAGGGTGAGATGTTGAAGATTGAATTTATGCTTAAATGAGAATTCACATGTCCTCTATGGGGTTCCTGGCATCGGTTTTTCTGACTGCTCAGTAAAGAGCCAGTGGCCAATGGCTAGGCAGGGGACAGAGGTGGGACTATGCTTTTATAAGAATTTCCATAGTCATGGCAGAGATAAAGTATAGATTTTTTTTTATATAGAATGCTTCACGAATTTGCGTGTCATCCTAACGCAGGGGCCATGCTAATCTTCTCTGTATCGTTCCAATTTTAGCATATGTGCTGCCGAAGCTAGCACAAAGTATAGATTTTAGAAGGAAATAACTCAAGAATATTGGAGGGGAGTGTGCTAGCCACATGGAGGTTCAGCAGTGACCCAGTCATTGAGCTAGTTAAGGCATATTAATATAAAGGCAGTGTGTGTGTGTGTTTCCCTCCCAAGATCCACAGCATCTGGGACAGATGGTGTAAAGTGTGAGACCACCCACCAGAAGTCAAAGCGGTTTAAAGACTTAATTCTACATATAAGAGTCATTATCTTGTGTGTGTGTGTGTGTGTGTGTGTGTGTGTGTGTGTGTTTGGTTTTTCGAGACAGGGCTTCTCTGTGTAGCCCTGGCTGTCCTGGAACTCACTCTGTAGACCAGGCTGGCCTCGAACTCAAGAGATTCCCCTGGTTCTGCTTTCCGAGTGCTGGCGTGGGTCACTACTGCTGGCGTCGTTCTCATTCAAACCGCCATACCAGCACATGGACGGAATGCAAACTGAAAGCAGCCCTCAAGCCCACTGTGCATGTCTCAGGTCAGCCTTCTCCCCAAATAGGCTCATCTGTACCAAGCTGTACCCCTAGATGCTCTGGTTGATTTCACTTGACCCTATGCTAAGTAATTCATGCCAAGTATGCTGTTTGGAGTGATTGTCATATGTTCAGCATGTTGATTGACTCACATAGTGGTCTGTGGTTGGAATTGGGTCTCCATCATCACTGTCCATAGTCCATTCTCTGAGTACATTGACCTTAGTCCTTCAGTCAGCCACATTGCTGGTGGACACAGGGACTGCCATCAGTTATAGTGACTCAATTGTTTCCAGTCACCATGTGCACCTTGTTCACCCTTGATGAGGACCTGGGCGTGATGCTAGGCCATGGAACATCTCTAGTTTACTCCCTCAGAAACTGGGGAGGACTCAGGCTTAGTCAGTACCAGCTGTTAAGGGTGTCAAACTTTTTTGGCTCTCTGGCTCTTTCTCTCTCAGTCCTTCACCATGAGTGTGTTGTGTGTGGGGATGGCTTTTTCCTTTTTCTTTTTCTTTGTCATTATTAGTTTGAAAGGGGGAAGGGGAATAATGGCCACATAAACTAGGGAGCACTACTCCTGAGCTGCACTCCAGGGCACTGAGAGCTTTTAAGGAGATTCAGTCGCACACTAAGGATTGGGTCTTTGGGAGCCAAATTGTGGGAGTGGAGTCCCAAGGGGAGGCAACTCACCTGTTGTTCTGGCTAGCTTGGCCTATACTTGTCCACCCGAGGTAGGGGCCCAAGTTTGCTCATTTTTTATGGTTCTATAATTTCTACTTCTTCTTCATATTTTTTTTTTTTTTTGAGACAGGGTTTCTCTGTGTAGCCTTGGCTGTCCTGGAACTCTCTTTGTAGACCAGGCTGGCCTCAAACTCAGAAATCCACCTGCCTCTGCCTCCCGAGTGCTGGGATTAAAGGCGTGCACCACCATGCCTGGCCACTTCTTTTTTTAAAAGATTTATTTATTTATTTATTTATTTATTTAATGTATTTGAGTACACTGTAGCTGTACAGATGGTTGTGAGCCTTCATGTGGTTGATGGGAATTGAATTTTTAGGACCTCTGCTCGCTCTGGTCAATCCACCTCACTGCAGTCAACCCCACTTGCTCAGTCCCTGCTTGCTCTGGCCCAAAGATTTATTTATTATTATACATAAATACACTGTAGTCGACTTCAGACGTACCAGAAGAGGGTGTGAGATCTCATTATAAGTGGTTGTAAGCTACCAGGTGGTTGCTGGGATTTGAACTTGGGACCTTCAGAAGAGCAGTCAATGCTCTTATCTGCTGAGCCATCTTGCCAGCCCTAATTTCTGCTTCTTATAGAAATTTGCTATCACCATTAAGATGTTTCTAGTTTGGGGCTGGGAAGCCAAATCAGTGGGTAAAGTGCTTGCTTGCTGTTCGAGCCCGGGGACCTTAGTTGGGATCCCCAACATTGATAATGGGAGTGGTTATCATAGGGTAGGTAGCTGTGTATGTTTGTAACCCCAACCCTAGGACAGTGTGGGAGCAGGGACAGCTGAAACAGGGAGCTCCCTATTTACTGAGAGACCCAGTTTCAAAAAGTAAGGTGGAGGGACTAGAGAGATGGCTTGTCAAGTAAGAGCATTTGGTTCTCTTACAGAAGACTGGGGTTCAGTTCCTAGTACTTACGTGCTTATTTACAACTCTAACGTTAGTTCCAGGATGTCTGACACCCTCTTCTGACCTCTGTTGGCACTGCATGCACATGGTACACTTATGTGCCTGCAGACACAACATTCACACACATAAAATAAAAATAAATAATTTTTAAAAATTAATTTATGTGCATTGGTGTATTGCCTGCATGTGTGTCTGTGTGAGGGTGTCAGGTACCCTGGAAGTGGAGCTACAGACAGCTGTGAGCTGCCATGTGGGTGCTGGGAATTTCACCCAAGTCCTCTGGAAGAGCATCTAGTGCTTTAAACCACTAGCCATCTCTCTAGCCCCAAAGAAATTCAGACAAGAAAACAAAAAGTGGGATGTGAAGGTAGTTCATGGATAAAGGCACTTGCTACCAAGCCTGAAGACCTCAGTTCGATCCCTGGGGCCCACATGATGGAAGAAGAAAACCAACTTGAATAGGTTGTCTTCTGACCTTCACATATGTAATGTTATACATGCCCTGCTGCCTCCCCTGCAGAAAATACATAAATGCAATAAACAGTTGTTTAAAAGAGGAGATTTATAGACATGGACACCTACTGCCAACCTCTGACTTTCCCATATACAGATACAGGCCCCCCGTGAAAACACATGCACATGTACAAACACACACACGCGTGCGCGCGCGCACGTTTCTGGGTATTGCTAAATGCCTTAGAGTTTACTATTTTGTCAGTAGTGTTCTCTGTAAGAGGTCTGTCTCTTGGAGCCATGTGGGTCTTGCTCAGGCCATTCCTGCTTCTGTGTATGACATTGGAATAGTCACTGTTGGCATCATGGGAACCCTAAGATGAACCTTGTCTTCTTCCTGCAGCAAAGACTGTTTAGCCAGTGTCCAGCTTTCTGGTTATCTCAGTCACTCTGTAAGTGATGACAACATCCATGCTGAGCTAGCTCATGTGTCCCCACAGCTTCTCTCCTTGGTTGCCTACTGTACTGGCTGGTTTTGTGTGTCAACTTGACACAAGCTGGAGTTATCACAGAGAAAGGAGCCTCCCTTGAGGAAATGCCTCCATGAGATCCAGCTGTGGGGCATTTTCTCAATTAGTGATCAAGAGGGGAGGGCCCAGCCCATCATGGGTGATGCCATCCTTGGGCTGGTAGTATTGGGTTCTATAGGAAAGCAAGCTGAGCAAGCCAGGGGAAGCAAGCCAGTAAGCAACACCCTCCATAGCCTCTGCATCAGCTCCTGCCTCCAGGTTCCTGCCCTGTGCAATTTCCAGTCCTGACTTCCTTTGGTGATGAACAGCAATGTGGATGTGTAAGCTGAATAAACCCTTTCCTCCCCAACTTGCTTCTTGGTCGTGATGTTTGTGCAGGAGTAGAAACCCTGATTAAGACACCTTTCCTCTCTGACTTTCTTTTCATGGCCTCCTTTATTGAGCTAGCTTTCTTTCCTTGAGTTTAGTAAAGGTTCAGAGATGGCTTCTGTTGATTGAGCCACCATGTAGGTGCTTAGAACCTGGGTCCTCTACAAGAGCAACAAATGCTCTTAAACACTGAGCCATCTCTCCAGCCCCTTACTGACATTTTCTCATGGTGACCAGTGACTTTTCTTACCTTTCTTATAGTTTTTATCATCACTAAGAGCTGTGCATTTAAATTTGATTTTTTTCCAGGCCTTTGCAGGTCTCATGCCCATATACATACAGACACTCAGTCCCTGCAAGCTCCTGTGTGCTCTGACAGTCCCCAGTCATGCTGGATCCCAGGTTATTCCTGACCTCACGAGGCATGTAGGAAAGCCAGAGGTCAGGTGAGATGGGAGATGGTACCCTAGTTACATTTATCTAAATTGGCTTTTTAAAAGAGCAGCCCATGTCTCAAGGAGAGAGATAAGGAGGGGGAGAGGGAGAGGGAGAAGAAGAGGGAGAGAGAGAGAGAGAGAGAGAGAGAGAGAGAGAGAGAGAGAACGAGAACACTCATTCTGGACTTGAACTTGTGAGTTGAAGAGATTCTTGTGTCTCAGTCTCCTGTTTCGGTTGTACTAGTTGTTTTGTTTTTGTAATGAGTATGGAAAGGGTCTCACTTTAACTGCCTTTTCTTACTGAACTACTTCTGCCCTGTCCTGTGTAAATTCGTAAGCATATTGCTCTGCATCTCTGCATTTTCTGCTGTGTTCCACCCATCTTTTGTGCAGAATATGATCTTGTCTGTTAGTGGACAGGTCTTAGAGAAGCACGTGACACAGCCAGACCTGTGTGGCCTCATGTCCTAGCCACTCAGGCCCCATCTTTTGTGCCTTTTCTTAAGTATCTCTTCATATTCCTTCTTGAAATCTGTTCTGTGTTTTAGGACCCATCCCTGTTGGATGGCCGGGTGGCATTTCTTCATGTTCCTGCAGGCACCTTAGTGTCAAAACAGGGAGATCAGGTAAGTTAAGAACTTCAATCCTAAAGGTCATAGGAGCTGCCTATCCCTGCAGCTCAGTCTTGGGTGGAGCGTGGGTGAGGATACAGTGGTTGGAAGTTGTCCCTGTGCTACATTGATGGACCTCTGGGCACTCACTGTCTTAGTCTCTGGGCAGCCCAGGGCTTAGGTGCTAGGCTTCTCCATGGTTGTGCCCAATAACCTGGTACCTTTTTTCTGGAATCCAAGGGGTTCGGGTGGGAAGATTTGCAATGAGTTCCATAATCAAAGAAGTTGGAATTTGGCCCTGCATGTTTTTGTGGATTTTGGATCAAAATATGTGACTCTTAACGGGTAGCTCTGTAGAGCTTCAAAGGGATGGGCCGCCTCCTTGTTTCTGTGGGGAAATGGGCTGACATTTATGTAGAGTAGTTGAAGGGTGTATGAGGAGGGAAGGGCTATGTGTCTGAGACTGAGAAAGGAAATTCCCTGTAATTGATTAAAAAAAAAGCATAGGCAGTAAATAATAAAGCTACAGGACTGTTACAATGCTCTGAGTGGAGACATGTCTACGGCTGGGTTACGTACAACCTAGAATAGGCAAAGAAGCAGCGGCCTGTACCAGTGCGACTCTGTGGGGCTCAGGAAACTTCCCTGGGCTCCAGGTCCACGGAGCATTCTGGGCTGCTGTCACATACATTGTGCTGAAGGTAGCCTTCTCTGCTTTTCTCAGGATGTTAATATTTTGTTTGTGGTCTCGGGGATGCTGCATGTGTACCAGCAAAAGATTGACAGCTTGGAGGATACTTGCCTGTTCCTCACACATCCCGGGGAGATGGTGGGTCAGCTGGCGGTGCTCACTGGAGAACCCCTAATGTTCACCATCAGAGCCAACCGAGACTGCAGCTTTTTGTCCATCTCGAAGGCCCACTTCTATGAGTGAGTCTCCTCATTCCATTCTCTGTGCTCCTCTCTGTCCTGCTCCCCTGTTTCCTGGGTCCTCTGTCCCTGAGGGGTCTCAGGGATAGGCCTGCTGCTGGCCTGCCCTGGCTCTTTAGCTCAGTAGCTCCATACACTGGTTGGTACCCATACATAGGTTTAGTCATCCCTGCAGAGAGCCTCCATGTGGCCTGTTATATCTGACATTGGCTACTTTCTCTGTTACTATATGGCGAGAACATAGTCGTGTCTCATTGTTAGTACATTTTGTGGCCACACATATGGGAGGATAGAGCTGGAATTAGGGTCTGGCTCATTGCTTAGAAGCCTATTCACCGTAGACTAGGTCTGGCTGGAAAGGCACAATGGTAGCCATGGAGTGGCCTGCTCACTCTCCTTCCTTAATGGAGTATAGGGGTGTGTGTTGTTGTTGTTTGTTTGTTTGTTTGTTTGTTTGTTTTTAGAGATAGGCCTTCTCTTTGTAGCCCTAATTATCCTGGAATTCATTCGGTAGACCAGGCTGGCCTCAAACTCACAGAGATCCACCTGCATCTGCCTCCTGAGTGCTGGGATTAAAGGCGTGTGCCATCACTGCTCAGTATAGGTTGTTCTATAGAACTGGAAACTTGGATCTACCTATCCACCACATATGTCCTTCACTCCGAGTGATGTCCTTCTCAGCTTGTCAGAGAGGCCACAAGCTGTACCTTCTGCTGGCCAGTGACTTTTCTTACCTTTCTTACAGTTTTTATTATCACTAAGAGCTGTGTATTTAAATTTGATTTTTTTCCAGGCCTTTGCAGGTCTCATGCCCATATACATACAGACACTCAGTCCCTGCAAGCTCCTGTGTGCTCTGACAGTCCCCAGTCATGCTGGATCCCAGGTTATTCCTGACCTCACGAGGCATGTAGGAAAGCCAGAGGTCAGGTGGGATGGGAGATGGTACCCTAGTTACATTTATCTAAGTTGGCTTTTTAAAAGAGCAGCCCATGTCTCAAGGAGAGAGATAAGGAGGGGGAGAGGGAGGGAGGGAGAGAGAGAGAGAGAGAGAGAGGGAGAGAGAGAGAGAGAGAGAGAGGAGAGAGAGAGAGAGAGAGAGAGAGAGAGAGAGAGAGAGAGAGAGAACACTCTCATTCTGTACTTGGACTTGTGAGTTGAAGAGATTCTTGTGTCTCAGTCTCCTGTTTCGGTTGTACTAGTTGTTTTTGTAATGAGTATGGAAAGGGTCTCACCTTAACTGCCTTTTCTTACTGAACTACTTCTACCCTGTCCTGTGTAAATTTGTAAGCATATTGCTCTGCATCTCTGTGTTTTCTGCTGTGTTCCACCAATCTTTTGTGCAGAATATGATCTTGTCTGTTAGTGGACAGGCCTTAGAGAAGCAGGTGACACAGCCAGACCTGTGAACTGTGAGTCCCAGAGTGTAAGATTAAAATTTGTCTTAATTTGTTCCTTGCTTTGGGGAGGAGGGTTGTCCATCAGGGTCTACAATTTCTCTGAGTTTAGTTGCACAACCTCCCCTCACATTCATCTGTGCTAGCCAGTATCCACCTTTGTATCCACATTGCTAGAAGGCCTCGTCTTCATCCATGCCTGATGTCTGCTATGACCTTGTAGCTCTCCTGCCTGAAAGTTGGGTAGATGCTCAGATAGAGGAGGTCAGGGCCCAGAGGTCACTGAAGCATACAGCTTAAAAATTGTTTCAACCAAGGTGCTTTCAAAACAATAGTAGGGACCAGGGAAGCGAAGACCTCCTCCAGATGTAGCCTCCCTCTCCTAGAATTTGCCTGAATGCCTCTGGCCTGGTTCCCTGATGCTGTGCCCTTTGGTATTTTCAGTATGCTGAGGGTGAGAACCTCATTTCACAGATGGCAGACATATCAAAGAGGTAGAACTGTGCCTTGGCCCCTCTACCACCATGGGTCCCCAGGATGAAGTTGAATTTGCCTTCCTCTTAGCTGCATGGATCTTCTCAGAGATACAGAGCATGCTCTCAATCTGTTGTCCCCAGCCCCTGTCCTGTCCATCTGTACCAAGGCAAAGCTCAAGAAGGCTCATCAGGAGGGTGGACAGGAATCACCTCGTTGCTATGGTTGCCAGGACCCCATAGCCTTGCTATTTTCTCTTCACTCCTCTGACCTTGTCACAGCCTGCTCCTCCCTGGCCCGTGCATATTCGTTTGTCTGTGCTCCTGCAAGTCTTCTTCGTGCTCAGTACATGTCCTTATCCACATGTCTGAACCTCATTTCACAGGAAATGTGCGCTTATATGTTACTGTCTGTGTATCCATGTTCAACTTTCTCCTCATGTCCTTCTTCATGTTTCTCTGTGAGCCTTTGTGTCTATATCTGTCTATATATCCTTGTCTATGTCCACATCTGTATGTATGCACACACATGGATAGCCTTGCTTATATATGTACATGTTTGTTAATGTTTTTTTTTTATTTGTGTGACCTTGTTTGTGTGTTTTCATCTGTGTGTGCATGTATTACATGTCCTTGCCCATACGTATCTCTATGTTTCCTATTCTCTGGGTGTACATGCCTTTGAATGTCCTTGTGTGCATGCATGTGGTTGTATGTGCATAAAGGTATTTCTTACTTTACAGACATGATCCAGCAAATGTCATGGGGACTCTTATCCAATCTTGGGGATAAAATTATATCATTGGCCTCTCTGAAGCTGACATCATCTCGTATCTGCCTTACTGCCCTGGGGTGGTGAAGGCGCACTAGATGACAGGAACATTATCTAATGCATGTGGCAATGCTTCGTTTCCCTATTTCTAATAGACTGGCAGTTCCATCTTCTGTTACTGGGCCTAGGCCTGGAGTCCTTCTGCCTTGATTCTTTCCTGTCCAGTGCATATAAATAACCCATGAGCTATATGTATCTATGGGGTCCTGACCCCTGACCCTGGAGCCGCTATGATATCCTTACTGTTGCCCTGCCTTCCATAGTCGGTTCACACAGTCACCAGAGAGGTGACAATATTCTCGGTCAGAACCCTCAGCATTCTACGCCCACCCAGGTAGATTCCATGCATCCAGGTTCAAAGCCCCTGTGCATATACACAGATACAAACGACCCTTCCCGCACTGCACAACTCATTGTACTGCCTGTTACACTCATGAGTCTACGCCCCTGCTCCCCAAACCTGGAACTTAGGGATGTCCTGTGCTCAAGGGGCCTTCATGAAGTGGACAGTCATGTGGGTGGTCTTCTGTCCCCATTTTCCTGTGCAGCTGAGAGCAGATGGCTGCCTAGGCAGCAGCTTGTCTCAGCCCTCAGTGTCTTCTTCCTTCAAAGTAAACAATCAAGAGTCCTGTGGTAGGTGAGGTGGAAAGCTCTGCTGCTCTCACGTGTTACGATTCATCTTGTGAGGGGTAGATCTAGTAAGGATGGATGAAAGATGGGAGGTGAGAGGAGGCCTCATGGCAATGGAAATGACTTCAGATTACATGACAGGATCATGAGGAAACGGCCGGATGTTGTCCTGGGCGTGGCACACACAGTTGTGAAGAGGATGTCATCCTTTGTACGGCAGATTGATTTTGCTCTAGACTGGATGGAAGTAGAGGCTGGACGTGCCATATACAGGTGAGACTCACAGATGTATAGTGTACAGAGAAAGCCACAGGTAGACAGTGTATAAAGGCCCAAGGGTGAACAGTGTACAGAGGCCTGAGGGGTGTCCCATCACTGCTCGTCCCTGTTGATGGATAATGTGGTATTGCTAGTATACCAGACCCATGCCTACAAAGGTTGTACAACGAAGAGGGTGAGTTCCTTATCCACTTCCCACTCCTGGTACTCATGGAAACATTGTTTGACATCATCCTGGGTTCTATGCATGTATACACAGGCACAAACACACTTTTAGCAGACCACTTTGCATGTGCATACACATGGACCACATCATCCTATCAGAAGATCTGAGAGCTGTCTGAAGTGGCTTTTCTCTCTCTCTTTCTTTCTTTCTCTCTCTCTTTCTCTCTCTCTGTCTTTCTTTCTTTCTTTCTTTCTTTCTTTCTTTCTTCTTTTTTATTAGGTATTTTCTTTATTTACATTTCTAATGTTATTCCCCCTTTCTGGTTTCCCCTCTGAAAATCCCCTATACCCTCCCTGAAGTGGCTTTTCTTTTTTTTTTTTTTTTTTTTTTTTTTTTTTTTTGGTTTTTCGAGACAGGGTTTCTCTGTGTAGCCCTGGCTGTCCTGGCACTCACTTTGTAGACCAGGCTGGCCTCGAACTCAGAAATCCACCTGCCTCTGCCTCCCGAGTGCTGGGATTAAAGGTGTGCGCCACCACGCCCGGCCCATGAAGTGGCTTTTCTAAGGAACTACTGTGGTAACTGTTCTCAGGTCTTTTCCTCTGACCCTATCTGGGATGCCTTGCTGGCCTTACCTCTGCTCAGGTCACAGAGAGGCCTGGGTTATAGCTGTCAATGTGGTGTACGCCTTTAATCCCAGCACTCGGGAGGCAGGGGCAGGCGGATTTCTGAGTTCGAGGCCAGCCTAGTCTACAAAGTGAGTTCCAGGACAGCCAGGGCTATACAGTGAAACCTTGTCTCGAAAAACAAAACAAAACAAAAAGCAAACAAAATAATAAGCTAAGGAAAAGTTAAAATACTTATTTGAAGTAGTAGTAAACCCATATGTGTAAGCACAAATATTCTAAAGTAAGAAGTAAATTGCACTTTATATTATTTATTTATTTATTTATTTACTTACTTACTTACTTATTTGAGACAGGGTCTCACTAGGCTTGGCTAGTCAAGAATCCACTGTGTAGGCCAGGCTGGCCTCTATCTTCCAAGTACAGGAATTAGAGTGTGTACCACCACATCTGCCCAGCACAGTAACTGCTTTGCAAACCAAAGCATCCCTGAGAAGTCTACACTTTTCACTGGTTACATCCTGGGGTGTGGTCAGCTGTCATGGAGCTGGTCCTGTGAGCAACATAGGCTGCTGAGCTGAGCTCCTTTGTGTCTCTGCAGGCAAGGAGACAAGTCTGACTGCACATACATCGTCCTCAGTGGCAGGCTGCGTTCTGTCATCCGAAAAGATGATGGGAAAAAACGCCTGGCAGGGGAATATGGCCGAGGAGACCTGGTTGGTGTGGTAGGTGCCAGATACCCTCTTTGCCTTCCATGATACTCTGCAACCTGCCTGTCTAGTTATCTGAAGAGGAGGAGAAAGCCTGAGTGACTGCAGGAGCCTAGCTTTCCCCCACCCCTCCCTGCTGGCTCTGCCTTTGTCTGGGGCCCCATCTTAGCCTTCTGGGCAAGCCACAATTCTGGTCCCTGGTTTCTAGCTGCTCATTTGCACCCAGGCAGTGCTGAAGCCCTGGTGGATAATATCCAAAGAACTTGATTGAAGGTAACTCGCAGCTTCCCCTAGCTTCCCCATGCTGCCTATGTAGGCGGCTTCCTCTGTCCTGACCTGTTAGTGACCAGCTCCAGGACGTCTCAGTGTTGGGCTTGTAGAGCCGGATGAGGACAGTAAATTCCAGTCTGCACCTCTGGCTTCAGCTGGTCAGTCGGTTGGTTAGTTGGTTGGTTTTTTCCCCTTGAGACAGAGCCTTACCTAACCCAGGTGGGCTTAGAACTCACCAATAGACTTGAGCTGGCCTTGTACTTACGCTGATCCTTTTGCATCAGCTTCCTCAAAAACAGTAAACCTCTATGTATTAGAACAACTACTGTATATCTGTATCTATCTGGATGGATGGATGGATGGATGGATAGATAGATAGATAATGTTTGTTGGGCTTTTTGATTTGTTTTATTATTATTATTATTTTTAAAGATTTATTTATTATATGTAAGTACACTGTAGCTGTCTTCAGATACTCCAGAAGAGGGCGCCAGATCTCGTTACGGATGGTTGTGAGCCACCATGTGGTTGCTGGGATTTGAACTCTGGACCTTCGGAAGAGCAGTCGGGTGCTCTTACCCACTGAGCCATCTCACCAGCCCCTGTTTTTTGTTTTCTTAATGTGCATGACTGTTACCTATGAGTATGTCTGCATGCTCAGAGATGCCAAAAGAGGGCTTCAGAAGTTACAGTGGGGGCACATTCTTTTAGCCCCAACACTCTGAAGGCTGAGGCAGGTGCATCTCTGTGACTTCTAGGTCAGCCTAGACTATAAAGAAAAACAAAAAAAGAAAAGAGGACATCAGATCCTTTGGAACTTGAGTTATAGATCACTCTATAGATAAGTGTGAGCCATTTTTCGGGTACTGGGAATTGAACTTTGTTCCTTTGGAAGGGCAGCCAAAACTCTTGTTTTGTTTGTCTGCTTGCTTTTAGACTTTGGGGGGAGGGATTGGTGGGGTTGTTTTTTGTTTTTGTTTTCCAAGAGGTTCCAAGGATTTCTCTGTGTAGCCCTGGATATCCTGATTCTCACTCTATAGACCAGGCTGGCCTTGAACTCACAGAGATCAGCCTGCCTCTGCCTCCTGAGTGCTAGGATTAAAGGTGTGTGCTACCATTGTCTGGCTTGTCCGTCTCACCGTGTGTCTTTGGCTGTCCTGGACCTCCTGCTGCATCCTGTGCTCCTCGCCATGGAGGCGTCTGTCTAGCCCAAGCCCAAGTCTTTTTAAAAACTAACTGTAGTTTACAAGCAAACAAACATTACCTGAAAGACTGTATTCTTTACTTTGCCACCCCCTAAAATCTGAGTGGTTCTTGTTACCCCACCACATCCTGCTCAGTCTGCCACCATAGCCCCCCACCCCCTACACCCTGCTTCTTCTTTGAGAAAGGGTCGTGAGAAGGTCGTGTGTACCTCCCCCCCCCCTGCCCCCCCTTAGTTAGGTTTCTATTGCTGTAGTAAATCACCCTGATCAAGGGCAACCTGTGGAGGAAAGGGATTCCTTCACTTAGGCTTCTAGGCAGCAGTCCATCACTGAGGACAGCCGGAGCAGGCACTGCAGCAGAGGCATGGAGAAGCACTGCATATTGACTGACCCTCATGGCTTGCTCAGCCTGCTTTCCTACCCAGGACCTCGTTCTGCTGCTTTTAAAGAAGTCTTGAATTTTAGACAGTTTAAAGTCTTTTTGCTGTCTGATAACAGGGTCGTAGGGAAGCCTTCTGATGTTGCCAAGTGTGTGTGCTAATGGCTGCTTTCCTCCTGCTGCAGCCTCTGTTCTAGGGTTGCTCCCATCATGCCTCCCCTGAGCTCTGCTTCATAGTGGGTCTTCCATGTCACTTTGGGAGTGCCTGGCCTTAGGGTAGCTATGCTGTGTGCAGCCTGTGAATCCAGTCACCAGCTCTTACTTAGAAGTTTGCATAGCTGGCCAGATGCTGAAGTAGGTGCCTCCATGCTCCAGGCTCCTTTAGGCTCTGAGGGAGCCCCTCGTGGATGGTGCGCCTTCTTTAGAGGCATTTGTATCTGAAGGAGTATTCAGTTCCCTGAGACCCCTAGCCTGTGTCTGAGAACTATCAGGGTTGCTAGGGGTATCTGTGGCTTCTAGAGCATCCCAGGGGTTTGGACAGCAGATACATGTGAGAGCCTACCAGCTTCGTGCAGAACAAAGGCTTGCTTAGGTCATTTTGTTCCTTTTCTTGATTTCTAACCATACAGCTCCTACAGGCTGCTGTTCTGGCTACTTCTATGTCAGATTGACACAAGCTAGAATCATTTTAGAAGAGGGAACCTCTGTTGAGAAAATTCCCCCCACCAGATTGTGGGCATTTTCTTGGTTAATGACTCACCAGTCATTAACCAATGACTGTTAGAGGGCCCAATTCTCTGTGGGTAGTTTAAGAAAGCCAAGCAGAGCAAGCCAGTAAATAGCATCTCTCCATGGCCTCTGCTTTAGCTTTTCCTCCATACTTTTGTCATGTTTGAGTTCCTGCTCTGAATTCCCTCAGTGATGGACTGTGACCTAGAAGTATAAGATGAAGTAAGCTCAAGGTACTTGTGGCCTTTGTGATTTATCACAGCAGTAGAGACGCTAAGACAGCTTGTATTCACCTGACCTGCACATGCCATGGCTGGACTCCAGACATCCTCAGCCTGGCCCTCCTGGCCCTTGGCTGGTCTTTGAGACCCCTGGATTTGTCTTTTCTTCCTTAGGTGGAGACACTAACCCACCAGGCCAGAGCAACCACAGTGCATGCTGTCCGGGACTCAGAACTGGCTAAGCTGCCAGCAGGAGCTCTGACGTCTATCAAGCGCAGGTACCCACAGGTGAGGCTGCTGCACAGGTGCACAGGTGAGGTGAAACTTCTAGCTGCACTTCTGACCCATGTGAGAATTTAGACAAGTAGGCAAAGACACACACTGGAATAGGTAGGTGGAAGGTTGTAAAAGTGGCACACTAGTCGTACTCTCAGATGGGGACTCTTTTACCACTATTGTATGACTATTTCTGAGGACACATGAGCAAAAACCAGACTTACCTCAAATACAGAACTGGTAACAACAGAGGAAGTAAGGACACTGCAAAAGTGCTACTTGATAAGCCAGTGATTTCTGTTGGGATTCCTCAGGAATATGGCGAGGGGCTACTTACAGGTACAGAAACGACTCAAAGATGCATGCATCACGGAGGCCTACCCAAGCCTGGGTTACAGCTCACAGACCTGGGAACCTGGAGCAACTGCACAGCCCGCAGGCAGCTCAACAGGTTACACAGACTTTCCAGATAGAGCGAATGACCTGAGCTTCTTTCAGGCTGCTTTGCTGGTCTGAGGGTATCTGTCAGCAGCCTTTACTGCTTACATGCACTTATGTAAAGAAGAGACCTGGTGTATGTGGTAGGTTAGGGATGCCCGGAAGCCTTGACATAGTTTATTGCCAGAGCTTGAGGAACATCCAGCAGAATAGAGGAACCCTGCTTCAGAATATCCTGTCTTACAGAGCTTCCCTCCGAGATGGAAGGCTTTCTGTAGGAGGAATTGGCTACACTCCACCTACTGCTTAGGACAGTAACTTGAAGAGAGCTTTGGTAGCAGCCGGGATTGGCAGAGGAGGAGTACTGAGGTACTGAGCTGCCTTTTCTGGTTGTCCTCCCTGCCTGTGAGCAACAAGTCTATCAGAGAGAAGAGGGACTGCCCTATACTCTGGACTAAAACCCCCTCAGCATCCTGCTCTCAGTCTTTTCTGAGACAGGGTTTCTCTGTGTAGCCCTGGCTGTCCTGGAACTCACTCTGTAGACCAGGCTGGCCTCAAACTCAGAAATCCCCCTGCCTCTGCCTCCAGAGTGCTGGGATTAAAGGCGAGCGCCACCATGCCTGGCTTGTTTGTTTTTAGATGTGCCAATTTTACTTGTTTATCTGTAGTCCTAGAGATTAAGCTCAGGGCCTGGCATGTACCATGTAAGGGCCACACCATTAAGCTGCATCCCCAGCGCTTTTCCATTTGTATTTTAAGACAGGGTGTTGCTAAGTTCCCAGGCTGGCCTCAAAATTCCTCATAACTCAATCTCCCACTGCTAGTATGAAAAGCGTGTTTCCTGCTTTGCTGATTATAGGTGTGTGTGTGTGTGTGTGTGTGTGTGTGTGTATGTGTGTTGGCTCTTGGCCTCTAGAGAAACATTCAGATGCTTATAATAGAATTCTCTGAGTGGTCCCAAGGGGCTGTTTATGAACTAGGACTGCTGAGGTGGGTGACAGTTTCCTTATCTGACTTACTTTTAGACTTCTCTGCTCAGACTAGTTTTTGTTTTATATCTGAAAATCTGTACAGTTTCATTTAGATCTAACGTGGGCTCTGACCCCTACCACCTTAGGCCAAATAAGCAGCCCTAACTTAGCTAGCTAGAGTGGCCCTGGTGGCACCTAACTGACATAAAACACAGCAGGTGTCCCTATCTGAGATGAACTGTCCTCTCAGGTGGCTGTCAGGCTGTCTTTGCCATGCCTGGGGTTATAGATGGGAGGGCCCCTTAGGTCATTTGCTACCTGGAGTGTGAGGCTCAGGGCCACAGAGTGTGTGCTCTGCATCTTTTGTGTTTCCACTCTGTACCCCACCCCCACCCCCAACCAAGCACATTATTCCGCTCTCCCCCAGGCAAGCTTCTTTTCCCTGGTGACTTAATTTCTTCTCCTTTTGTTGTAATAAAAGTGTTCTCTTTTGCTCTCAGCCTCACATTCCCGTCTGTCATAGTAGGGAAATCATAGTGACAGGAGCTAGAGGAAGCATTTGTCACATTATATTCATAATCAAGAGCAGGGAGCAGCAAATACACACATGGTGTGGCTCATCTCCCTTTTCCACTTACAGAACCCAGGTCCAGTTCACAACTGAGATGGGTCTTTTCACACTTAGTGTGATCATGACAATCCCCATAGGCGTGTCTAGGGGCCCATGTCTCTGTGTTTGCGTTGTTGGCCATACAGTTTCATCTGGAAACCAGGAGATCGTATGGGCCCTTGTCATCCGCAGCCCGTGTTTATTTCCAGTCACTGACAGGTTTGAAAAAGCAAACCCAGTGTGCTGTTTAACACTCTGTGACATTTCCCAGTCCCAGCATTTCACCGTTTAAACGTGTGGTTTAGGATTCTCCTCTTCCCTTCTTTCCCAAGGTTGTAACCCGACTGATTCATCTCTTGGGCGAGAAGATCTTAGGCAGTCTCCAGCAGGGATCTGCAACAGGTGAGTCTCAGCTCTGTCTTGGAGCTCTTCCTCAGTCCCACGAATGCACTGCCCCACCCTTCCCCTTGCAGAGCATTGTGGGATACTGTGCTGCATGATTCCTGAGAACATCTGGGAAAGTCTCACCAAGCACAACTCTGAGTAAGGAGGGCTTAGATCTTTAACAGTGTCAGCATATTTTGCCAAGCTATGTCTCAACACGGGCAGCACAGCAGAGAGCTGTGACCTATCTACCTGGCATTTAGAAAGAGGAAACGGGGCTGGTGAGATGGCTCAGTGGGTAAGAGCACCCGACTGCTCTTCCGAAGGTCCAGAGTTCAAATCCCAGCAACCACATGGTGGCTCACAACCATCCGCAACGAGATCTGGCGACCTCTTCTGGAATGTCTGAAGACAGCTATAGTGTATTTACATATAATAAATAAATAAATCTTAAAAAAAAGAAAGAGGAAACAGAGGATGAGGCCTCTGGAAGAGTGGTACAGTCGGGGCTGCTGTTGTCTGTCACATGCCGCATGTGAAAAAACGGGGAGCGAACTGTGGGTATCAGGAACTAACACTCTACCCCAGCTTGTATGTTTTCTTCTAGCTCTAAGATGTCCATAATTTGGGAGCCACTGGTCACTCTGTGTTCCAGCACTGCCTTCTTTCCCTGAATCCCACAGATGTGAGAGCTCTGATATTGCTCTTACTGTTCTGTGCGCACTTTGCCCATGGCTGTCTCTTCACTACCTGGGATAATGGTTTATATTTGTCCGTGCCTGTGGTCCTCCCCACCTGTTCTGCTTATCTTTTGTCTATTCCACTAGTTCTCAAGGCTAGCTCATTTGTGGCCTGTTCCTCTGCATATTTACATCTGAGACTGGTGTACTGATCTGAGTGTTTGCTGAAAGGACAGATTCACAGGTGAACATGCCGGTTAACTCTCTACTCTCAGGACACCTGGCCATTTGAGTCTTACCTGATATATAGGGGGGGGGGTTGTTTTTGTTTTTTGGTAAAGATTTATTTATTATATAAACAGCATACTGCCTGCATGTACAGCTGCATGCCAGAAGAGGGCATAGATGGTCATGAGCCACCATGTGGTTGCTGAGAACTGAACTCCGGACCTCTGAAAGAGCAGCAAGTGCCCTTAACCTCTGAGCCATCTTTCCAGCCCTACATCTGCACAGCCCTTGAGATGTGCTTTAGCCATCACTTCTACACGCCTTAGAACCAAAGATTTGCTTTTAAGAACCGGAAACTTCTTGAGTGTTGTCCAGGACTCAGAAGTTCTGAATTTAGGAACAGTAGTCTGGAAATGTTCCAAAATGTGAAAATGTCAGAACTCCAACACGCTCTGGCAGCACGATTTCAGCCCCATGTCACTCCACAGCAGCATGGCTGCCTTTCATCATCCGCATCTTTACTCTTCAGAGGCTTCATGGCTTAGGGTTCGTTTTGCTTTATTCTGTAGCTTTGTATCTTTTAGCAAATTGGGGGAATTGTTAGTCCATCTTTCAACTGTGTATTCTTTCTTTTCTTCTGGAAACAAAATGTCACAAACGTTGGCCCTTTTGTTATGGTCCTAAAGGAATCTGGGGCACTGTTCACTATTTTATCTCCTTGTCCCCATGATGTTCAAATAGAATTTTCACTGTCCTCAATGTCATCTGTCCTTTTCTGCCACCTCGATTCTCCTCTTAGCCCATACAAAGTGGTTTAAAACATTTTTTTTTTGATTGTTATTATTTTGAGACAAGATCTTGCTGGGTAGCCCAGACTGGCCTCAGACTCATTGTATAGACCAGACCGACCTAGAACTAGCCGCTTTCCCCCCCAGGCTCCCTGTGTAGTCTCAGAATCCCCTGCTGCAACACGCCAGTGTATGCATGCCAGTGTATGCGGCTGTCACTCCTGTCCTGTCCAATCCATCTGTCTATCCGTGACTCCTGGCTGTCCGTGTCTCCCCTCCTCCAGGGATCTCCTATCCCCTTCCACACAAAAAATTTCGTTGTTGTGTTTTGGCGCTTCTTTGTTTTGTTGAGGTTTTCTGTTTCTGTGTGTTGTAGAAGTATTAGTGATTTCTGATTTCCTGTTTGCTGGCTATAACTAGCTACATTTCATTGTTCCTGGCAAACAACTCTGACCTTTGTGTTGTTGTCTGCTGACTGACTTTTTTCATTCGAATGAAGATTCTTTGCTCTAGAGGCACACCCCTTAAACTCTGCACTCGGGAAGCATAGTTCAAGGCCAACCTGGTTAACTAAGGGAGTTCCAAGACAGCCAGAGACTACACAAGAAAAAAAATGTTCTACATGTTCTGTGCCAGGAAATGTTCCTGTCTCCAAACAAACAATATTGCTTTTGTTGTTATTGTTTGGGTTTCTTTTCCTTTTTCTTTTTTTGTATACCCTGCTCTTGGTGTACCTAGTAATTTAGTATATACCAATTTTTTTTTTCCAAGACAGAGTTTCTCTGTGTAGCCTTGGTTGTCTTGGAACTCACTTTGTAGACCAGGCTGGCCTCGAACTCAGAAATCCTCCTGCCTCTGCCTCCCAAGGATTGGGATTAAAGGTGTGTGCCACCACTGCCTGGCCAGATTTCTTAATATATTAAATAAAATAAGTATATATATATATATATATATTTTTAAAGATAGCCTTTCTTTTTTTTTTTTTTGATTTATTTATTTATTATATGTAAGTACACTGTAGCTGTCTTCAGACACTCCAGGAGAGGGCGCCAGATCTCGTTACGGATGGTTGTGAGCCACCATGTGGTTGCTGGGATTTGAACTCTGGACCTTCGGAAGAGCAGTCGGGTGCTCTTACCCACTGAGCCATCTCACCAGCCCCAAGTATATATTTTTGAATATTATATTTTATTTAAATCTTCTGTGGCTCTCAGTATGTGTGTATTCACAGCTCAAGTTCTGCCCTAGTTTTTGTGGCTATGGTAGTTTGGTCAGCCAGTATGGTTGCTAGCTGTACTCCTTTGTTCTGTCCCTCTGTGGGGGCTCTAAAGAATCAGGCACCACAGAGGGCCCATTGTAGGCTTTTCTACCAGAGCCATGAGAGGCCGGCCATTTGCTTCATTCCCACAACTACCTTTTGGAGCTAAGGGGTGTGTGAGCAGGGGTGGCGCCAGGCAGCAAGTGCTTAGGGCATTGGTCCGGGGAGATCACATGCCCAGTCCATGACAATGTCAGGACATGCTGAGCAGGCTTGTCTGTTTATCTGCTTTTCTGTTTATTTAGACATACAGGTACTTTGGCTTTAGAAGGTTTGAGATGTTTATTTAATAACAGAATTATTTTTTATAATAACTATAAATAAACTATAGCTATTAATTGTAGCTATTTCATTCAATAGCTTTTCTCACCAATAAAAAATACGGTCCATCTTTCTTTTTCTTTTCTTTCTTTTTTTTTTTTTTTGAGACAAGGTTCCTCTGTGTAGCCCTGGCTGCCTTAGAATTCACTCTGTAGACCAGGCTGGGTGTACCACCACCACCAGGCTTAAAGATGTGTTTTATCTTTTGATACCTAAGAGGGTCATTCATTTAGCCATTTCCCACACTACCACACATCTCTCCTCAGCTGATTTTGTTTTTGTTGTTATTGTTCGGGTTTCTTTTCTTTTTTCTTTTTCTCTTTTCTTTCTTTCTTTCTTTCTTTCTTTCTTTCTTTCTTTCTTTCTTCCTTTCTTTCTTTTTTTGTGGTTGTTTTTTTGTTTTGTTTGGTTTGGTTTGGTTTTGGTTTTGGTTTTGGTTTTTTGAGACAGGGTTTCTCTGTGTAGCCCTGGCTGTCCTCTAGGATTAAAGGCGTGCGCCACCACGCCTGGGTGGTTGTTCCTTTTTTTTATTAATTTATTTACTTTGCATCCCAATTGAAGTTTCCCTCTTCTCTCCCTGCCCTTCCTTCCTACCTCCTCCATCCACTCTTCCTCAGAAAAGGGCAAGTCTCCCATGAATTATTAACCAAACATGGCATATCAAGTAGCAGTTAGATGAGGCACCTCCCATTTTTTAAATTTTTTTTTCATTTTTTAATTTTTAAAAATTTTTTTTAATTAGGTGTTTTCCTCATTTACATTTCCAATGCTATCCCAAAAGTCCCCCCTACCCTCCCCCCAACTCCCCTACCCACCCACTCCCACTTTTTGGCCCTGGCGTTCCCTTGTACTGGGGCATATAAAGTTTGCAAGTCCAATGGGCCTCTCTTTCCAGTGATGGCCGACTAGACCATCTTTTGATACATATGCAGCTAGAGTCAAGAGCTCTGGGGTACTGGTTAGTTCAGAATGTTGTTCCACCTATAGGGTTGCAGATCCCTTTAGCTCCTTGGGTACTTTCTCTAGCTCCTCCATTGGGAGCCCTGTGAATCATCCAATAGCTGACTGTGAGCATCCACTTCTGTGTTTGCTAGGCCCCAGCATTGTCTCACAAGAGACAGCTATATCAGGGTCCTTTCAGCAAAATCTTGCTAGTGTATGCAATGGTGTCAGCGTTTGGAAGCTGATTATGAGATGGATCCCCGGATATGGCAGTCTCTAGATGATCCATCCTTTTGTCACAGCTCCAAACTTTGTCTCTGTAACTCCTTCCATGGGTATTTTGTTCCCAATTCTAAGAAGGGGCAAAGTGTCCACACTTTGGTCTTCGTTCTTCTTGAGTTTCATGCATTTAGCAAATTGTATCTTATATCTTGGATATCCTAAGTTTCTGGGGTAATATCCACTTATCAGTGAGTACATATTTTGTGAGTTCCTTTGTGATTGGGTTACCTCACTCAGGATGATGCCCTCCAGTCCATCCATTTGCCTAGGAATTTCATAAATTCATTCCTTTTAATAGCTGAGTAGTACTCCATTGTGTAAATGTACCACATTTTCTGTATCCATTCCTCTGTTGAGGGGCATCTGGGTTCTTTCCAGCTTCTGGCTATTATAAATAAGGCTGCTATGAACATAGTGGAGAATGTGTCCTTCTTACAGGTTGTGACATCTTCTGGATATATGCCCAGGAGAGGTATTGCGTGATCCTCTGGTAGTACTATGTCCAATTTTCTGAGGAACCACCAGACTGATTTCCAGAGTGGATGTACAAGCTTGCAATCCCACCAACAATGGAGGAGTGTTCCTCTTTCTCCACATCCTCTCCAGCATCTGCTGTCACCTGAATTTTTGATCTTAGCCATTCTGACTGGTGTGAGGTGGAATCTCAGGGTTGTTTTGATTTGCATTTCCCTGATGATTAAGGATGTTGAACATTTTTTCAGGTGCTTCTCTGCCATTCAGTATTCCTCAGGTGAGAATTCTTTGTTCAGCTCTGAGCCCCATTTTTTCATGGGGTTATTTGATTTTCTGGAGTCCACCTTCTTGAGTTCTTTATATATCTTGGATATTAGTCCCCTATCTGATTTAGGATAGGTAAAGATCCTTTCCCAATCTGTTGGTGGTCTTTTTGTCTTATTGACGGTGTCTTTTGCCTTGCAGAAGCTTTGCGACTTTATGAGGTCCCATTTATCGATTCTTTTTTTTTTTTTTTTTTGGTTTTTCGAGGCAGGGTTTCTCTGTGTAGCCTCGGCTGTCCTGGAACTCACTCTGTAGACCAGGCTGGCTTCGAACTCAGAAATCCGCCTGCCTCTGCCTCCCGAGTGCTGGGATTAAAGGCGTGTGCCACCACGCCCGGCTCGATTCTTGATCTTACAGCACAAGCTATTACTGTTTATTCAGGAATTTTTCCCCTGTACCCATATCTTTTCCCTACTTTCTCCTCTATAAGTTTCAGTGTCTCTGGTTTTATGTGGAGTTCCTTAATTCACTTAGATTTGACCTTAGTACAAGGAGATAGGAATGGATCAATTTGCATTCTTCTACATGATAACCTCCAGTTGTGCCAGCACCATTTGTTGAAAATGCTGTCTTTCTTCCACTGGATGGTTTTAGCTCCCTTGTCAAAGATCAAGTGACCATAGGTGTGTGGGTTCATCTCTGGGTCTTCAATTCTGTTCCATTGGTCTACTTGTCTGTCGCTATACCAGTACCATGCAGTTTTGTTTTTTTTTTTTAATCACAATTGCTCTGTAGTACAGCTTTAGGTCAGGCATGGTGATTCCACCAGAGGTTCTTTTATCCTTGAGAAGAGTTTTTACTATCCTAGGTTTCTTGTTATTCCAGATGAATCTGCCAATGAGGCACCTCCCTTAAAGTCAGACTGGATGAGGTAGCCCAGCATGAAGAAAAGGTCTCAAGTGCAGGCAAAAAGAGACAGACAGCCCCTCCTCCCACCGCCCCTCCTCCCGCCCTCAGGAGTTCTGCAAGAAAACCAAGCTACACGATTGTAACACATATGCAGGAGGCCTAGGTTAAACCCATGTAGGCCCCCTGCTTGTTGGTTGAGTCTCTGTGAGCCCTGGTTAATTGATTCTGTGGAGTTCCTTGATCCCTCTGGCTCCTAGAATCCTTCCTCCCCCTCTTGTACAAGATTCCCTGAGCTCTGCCTACTGTTTGGCTGTGGGTCCCTGCATCTGTTCCCATCAGTGGCTGGGCGAAGCCTCTCTGATGACAGCTGGGCTAGGCAGCAATCTATGAGTATAACAGAGTGTCATTGAGAATCACTTTCTATCCCGGGCCTCTGGGTAATCCAGCCTCTGCATCCTGGCCCTCCAGGCAGTGTCCGGGTTGGGCTCCCTCCCATGGCTTGGGTCTCAAGCTGGACTAGTCATTGGCTGGACACTCCCAGAAGTTCTGCACCATGTTTTTACCCCAGCACGTCTCATAGGCAGGACAAATTATAAGTCAAAGGTTTTATGATTGGGTTGGTACCCCTATCCCTCCACTGAGAGTTGCCTGGTTACAGGTGGTGGCCCGTTCAGGCTTCATAGCCCCCATTGCTAGGAGGCTGAGCTAAGGTCACCTTTGTCCATTCCTGGGAGTTTCCATTGTACTAAGTTTCTAACTCATCTCTGAGATGTCCCCAATGCAGTTGTCTTCTCCAGTCCCTTCTCCCTCTCTCCAGATCCCTCTTGTTCCCATCCCGGCCTCCAACCTCTTACTCCCCATCCCACCTCCCACCTTCATTCTCTATTCCAGTCTCCCTTCCCAGGGAGACCTATCTGTCTCACCCCCACCCTCGAGCCCTCCTTGTTACTTAGCTTCTCTGTGTCAGTGGATTGAAGCATGGTTATCCTTTACAGCTAATATCCACTTATCAGTAAGTACATACCATGTTTGTCTTTCTAGGTCTAGGTTACCTCATTCAGGGTGATTTTTTTTTTCTAGTTTTTTCTATTTGTCTGAAAATTTCGTGATATTACTTTTTTTTAGCAGCTGAGTAATACCCCAAATTTTCTTTATCCATTCTTTGGTTTAGGGACATCTAGGTTGTTTCCTGTTTCTGGCTCCTTTGAATAAAGCTGCTATAAACATAATTGAGCAAGTGTCCTTCTAGTATGAAGGAGTATCTTTTGGGTATATTCTCAATTGGTGTAGCTTGCTGAGTTTTAAGGTAGATCAATACCCAATTTTCTAAGAAACTACCATATTGATTTTCAAGGGAGCTGTACAAGTTTTGCACTCCCATCAGAAATAGAGGGGAGGGTTTCTCTGTGTAGCCCTGGCTTTCCTAGAACTTGTTCTGTAGACCAGGCTGGCCTAGAACTCAGAGATCCACCTGCCTCTGCCTCCCTTTAATCTGCTGGGATTAAAGGTCCACTTATTTTTTGTTGTTGTTATTGCTGTTATGTTTTTTGTTCTGTTTTATTTTTTGAGACAGTATCATTATGTATCCCTGGGTGCTTAGAGCTTATTATGTAGACCAAGCTGGCCCCAGATCCACAAAGATCCTCCTGTCTCTTCCTCCCAAGTTCTGTGATTAAAGGTGTGCTCTAGTAACCCTTGCCTTCTCAACTTGTTTTAAACAATTCTGCAGGGACTATTTTTATATATGTGTGTACATGAGGTATACATGTGAGGTGTATGTGTGTGTGTGTGTTACACATAAGGTACATGTATGTGTTATATGTTTGGTGAATGCATGGTACCTAGGTGATATGTATGGGAGTTGTGTGTGTGTGATGTATATGATGTGTATGATATATATATGTGAAGTGTATGTAGTGTGTGTGGTATATGTATGATGTAGGAGGGTATATGTAGTGTGTTGTGGCATATGTATAATGTAGGAAGGTGTGTGTAGTATATGTATAATGCAGGGTGTGTGTGTGTGTAGTGTGTGTGGTATATGTATGATGCAGGAGTGTGTGTGGAGTGTATGTGGTATATGTATGATACAGGAGTGTGTGTAGTGTGTGTGGTATATGTATGATGCAGAAGCAGACTTGTTTCTGCTTGTCACCACCTAGTAGGCATGTGACATGAAGTGTGGCTTCTCATCTCTCTCCCTGCTCTTAGGTTTGCTTGAAATGGCAAACCCTTCCTCAACTCTCTTACTGCCCTGTACCTTGTGTCATCTGGAAACATGGTGGCTCTCTTGGCCGTGGCCCAGCTTCACCAGTTGCTAGTTTAGTGAACATAGCCCTGGAGCTCCACCTGGACCTCTGCACCTGACTTAAGTCAGTCTCTGTGCAGACACATGTCCATCCTCTTGGAATCGTGTATCTGACAGTCTCTGGAAGCTGCTCCTGGGGTGAGGAGCAGAGATGAAGCCAGCCATTTGGAAACTGCCTTTAAGGGAGACAGGCAGCTCAGACCTGAAGATGGGTCTGTGTTTGTGTGTCAGAGTACAACAGAAGGTCAGTTGTGGGTGGGACATTGTTGGCCAGGGAGCCCATAGCATGGCAATGCCACAAGAAACCCTGGTCAAGTGGGGATAAGTCTACCAGGTGGTGTGAGATCTGCTTAGTCACCTTCATGGAAACAGGAGGGACACATGACAAGAGAAGAACCTGTACCAGGATCTTTTGCTGAAGGGTAGCAAAATAAAAATGTCTTTGGTCTTGCACTTGTGTTAGAAGGGTGGCCTCATCCCCTGCAGCTGAGTAGAGCCCAGGTAGAAGAACCCTGGGTATCTATCTAGGTAAGGAACTATGGGACCCATGACGGTCCTGGTCTCACGGAGGCTCTGCCTGCTTTGGTCTCTCCTCCAGGTGTTCCTTCTGGTATCAGCCAGGGCACACCTGCCCTGTCCAGCCCCAGAATGACCTTCCTTATTGATTCTCACCTTTCTTTGGGTTTGCAAATCCCACATGGATAATAGATAATAAAGGCGTGTTTGTTGCTGTTCTAAGCTTACCATTTCTAGGTTAAAAAAAAAAAACAAACCAAAAAAACCATAAAGAGAAACAAGTCCTTCCCGACACAGTAGTATATATACTATTAACACAGGTGGATTTGAGGCCAGCCTAGGCTACATAATGAGGCTATGGGGGGGGAGGGGTGCTCTCACCTGGCAGAATGTTTTCCAGGTTTTCTTGCTCCTTGAGTTCCCAAGCTTTGAAGGGTAAACATAGTTTTGGTATTGCTCACAGGACTGCTTTAGTCATTGGGAAACTGAAAGCAGACCCTGGTCATACTTGGGTGGCACCCTGCCTCATCTGGAACCTTGGAAGCTGTTCTGGTGGCCCAGCCTTCCATGTTGATTCCTGGTTCTATGCCTACAGGTCACCAGCTTGGATTTAACACAGCAAGCAGCAAATGGGACTTGGGGAACCCGCCTGGCAATCTGTCCACAGTGGCAGCACTGCCTGCTTCTGAGGATGTGCCCCTAACTGCCTTTGCTCTGGAGCTCCAACATGCCCTCAGTGCCATCGGTAAGCCACAGACATGTCCTGAAGGTAAAAGTCACCAGTAGCCCTCTACCCTGAGAATGGATCTTGAGCCAGGGAGGCTCTACTCAAAGGGAACTCTCTACAAGTGAGGGATTTTGAGGCTCTGAGACCTGCATGGACACAGAGTATTTAGTAGTACATAATGTGCTAGGAATCCTTCAGAGGGGGACCCGAGACTTTGTTAGGAGGGTCTCCTGCTACAGGACTGTGTTTATAGCACTCTGTTTGCTGGAGTGGTGTCAGAGGCCATGGCCATGGAGCTGTTGAGCATCTGGAAAGTGCCCTTGGCTGCGACCAGGCAGCTCTGGTGGGGCAAGGCTTAGAACAAGAGCACTCTGTGGGCCAGCCCTTGATATAGATTAGTCCTAGGATGAAGCCCAGAGGGACCCTGCGTCAGGAAGAAGCTATTACACTTTAGAGCCTAGGGCTGGCAGGATGGTTCAGCAGTTAGTTACCTGAGGGCCATAACCCCTTTAGGGGATCACATGTAAGATAACCTACTTATCAGATATTTACATTACAATTTGTAACAGCAGGAAAATTACAGTTATGAGGTAGCAACAAAATAGTTTTATGGTTAGGGTCACTACAACATGAGGAACTGTATTAAAGGGTTGCAGCATGAGGAAGGTCGAGAACACTGATATATAAAACATTAAATAATACAAACCAAAGATCTGTGAAATTGAAAGATAATACAGTATCTATTATTTATAAACTATTCTTTTTTTTTGTTTTGTTTTGTTTTTGTTTTTTTGAGACAGGGTTTCTCTGTATAGCCCAGGCTGTCCTGGAACTCACTTTGTAGACCGGGCTGGCCTTGAACTCAGAAATCCACCTGCCTCTGCCTCCAGAATGTTGGGATTAAAGGCGTGTGCCACCACGCCCGGCTTATAGAGTATTCTTAAAATAAAAACTTAATGTATAGTATATATTATATATAGTTTAAAATTTTGTTGGTTTTGTTCCATTTCATTTTTGACACAGTCTTTTCATGTAGCTCTGGCTGTTTTGGAATTCTCTATGTAGACCAGGCTGGCTTTGAACTCACAGAGATCAGTCTGCCTCTGCTTCCTTAGTCCTAGAATTAAAGGCATGCGTCCCCTATGCCTGGCTTGTTTGATATTCTTGAAACATACTACAGGTGTATAGGAAGTCCCGTTCATTTGAAGTGACACTGGTTGGATAGTTTAGGCAGAGTCCAGCGCAATGTTGGGTTGCTCGATAGAGAAAACTTCTTTATTTTGAGACAATTGTGAGATAACAAGAAACGGCCAATCAATGAGGAAAGGCCCCCATGGCCTTTCCCAGTGTCACCTCTGATGACACTGTATATGAGGCTAAGACCAGCAACGTGATATTTTGTATTCTGTAAAGGCTAGCTCCAGATTCATTAGCTGTTTTTGTGTATGTATATATACATGTATGTATGTGAATGCACATGTGCCTCCTCCTTTGACACAGACATAGCTAAGACCACACCAAAGCTGCAACTCTCATTGCTGTAGAAACCTTGCAGCTGTCACTTAGAAGCCGCCACATTCTATTGACTCCCTACTCACTGATATCTAAACAGCTGTCCTTGATACTGACTGCTATCCTTCTGATCTGAGAAATTTATACACATAGAATTATAGCATGTGGCCAAATGAGATTTCCTTTTTCAAATATGGAGCCCTTCACACATTGGCATGTCATCTTTGTTCAGAGGCCATGCTAATCTTTGTACTATTTCAATCTTTGTACTATTGCCAGAGCAAGCACGGCTTGCTTTCTTTACTGATAGAGTGTATTCACACCACTAAAGGCATGATTCAGTTAACTTAGTCACCCATTATTGAAGGGTGCTTGGATGGTTTCCAGTTTGGGAACATTGTGAATTAAATTGCTGTTGTCATTTGTGTAGTAGATGTGTTGGGGTCTAGGAGTTGCCCCACAAACCACATGAACACCAATCTCAGTTAAGAGGGGATGGCTTATTGAATGCACACCCCAAGACTGATCCACCGGGGCAACAGCTCAGGTTCAAGAGCTGAAAGCTGTGATACTTCCCAGGGCCCACTTATAAAGGCTAAAAATGTAAAACCCACAATGAGCTCATACTAGGGTGCTGAAAGTGTTACCTGGTGGTTGGCTCTGACGCAAACCATTTTAGACATAACAGTTCATAGTGATCTTTAATTTGTTAAGTCTTACGTAAAGCTTGTAGGTTTGGAACATCTTATGATTAACAAAGCTCCTACAGAACATAACAGGATATGTGATCAGCATGACCTTGCTCTGAGTCAAGTTATTTTTCTGTGTCAATGACTGGCAGCCATGTTACAGTCTAGCTGGGGGCCATGGAACAGAATATCTACAGCTATGCTGGGGAGGGGGGAGCAGGCCTCAACAGATGGACTTTTTTCATATACATTTTCATTTTTCTGGAGTCTTAAGAGTATGTTCAGTCTAGTAGGAAACTACTAGGCTTTCTCCACAATATCTAGACCATTTTGTGTTCCCACTAGTGACATGTGAAGGGCCCATTTCCTCACATCTTTGCCAATATTCTGTGTCATTAGTATTTTAGTTTTTTGTTTGTTTGTTCGAGACAGGGTTTCTCTGTGTTCCAACTGTCCTGGAACTCACTTTGTAAACCAGGCTGGCCTCGAACTCAGAAATCCACCTGCCTCTGTCTTCCGAGTGCTGGGATTAAAGGCGTGCACCACCATGCCCGGCTAGTATTTTAGTTATAACCATTCTGATAGAAGCATGGTGATAGCAGGGTCTAATTTTATGTATTTATTTAATTTTTTATTGTATTGTATTTTTTTGAGACAGGATCTCACGATGTTGTCTTGGCTGGCCTGAAGATCACTGTGTAGACTAGGCTGGCCTTGAACTCACAGAGATCCACCTATCCCTGCCTCCTGAGTGCTAGAATCAAAGGTGTGCGCTACCACCACCCAGCTTCTTTTTCTCATTGTCTGATTGGGCTGTTTATTTTCTTACTGTGGAGGCTACAGGGGAAGGGGACTCACTTTTTAAAGTCAGGTATGGCAGCACTTATCTGTAATCCCAGCACCTAGGAGGCAGAGACAGGAGGATTGCTGCAAATGGGAGGCCAGCCTGATTCTCATAGTGAGTTGTAGGCCAGTCACAGCTACATAGAAAGACCTTTGACTTACAAAAACAAAACAAAACAACAAAAACAATAAAAACCCTTGCTTTTGAAGAGTAGTAGAATCAAAGCAAATTGGGAAGAATCCTGGATTGCACAGCCATTCCATTCCATGCAGAGCTACCCCACGACCATCACCCCCTGCAGAGTGGGACTTGTGTCAAGTCTGAATTGCTCAGGGTACAGAGTACACATGCGAGCTCACTCCTGTTGTAGTTCTGTGGGCAGATATGTGTGACAATGAGTGCTCACTACTACAGGATCATGGAAGGTACTTTTTACAGTTCTGCTCTCTGCACCGCTTCTCCCTGGTGGCCGCTGGTCTTTTGTTGTTTCCCTAATGTAGCTATTTTTCAGAGTGACACATGGTTGGGATTCTATATTTGAGTTCCCTCTATGTCTTTTGGTAGGTGATTTGATAACTTCCTGTGTGCTTTGTTTTGCTTTTGTTTTTGTTTTCAAGACAGGGTTTCTCTGTATAGCCCTGGCTATCCTGGAACTCACTTTGTAAACCAGGCTGGCCTCGAACTCAGAAATCCACCTGCCTCTGGGCATGTTCCACTACTGCCCAGCTTGATAACTTTTTAAAAGAATTTTTATTTTTGTAATGATCTATTTATTTATTATTTATTTGCATTTTATGTGCATTGTCATTTTGCCTGAGTGTATGTGTATGTGAGGGTATCAGATTTCCTCAAATGGACAGTTGTGAGCTGCCATGTAGGTGCTGGGAATTGATCTTGGGTCCTCTGGAAGAGCAGCCAGTGCTCTTAACCACTGAGTCAGCTCTTCCACCCAAAAGTTGTTTTTTTTTAAAACTTTCCTTTGTTCAATTAGCCAGCAGTTTACCCACCTCGTGAGGGGAATGCTGGTGGCTTCCGGTCGTGGCCGTGACGACTGTTGGCTTCCATGTGCAGATTTTGTATGAACATGTTGGCAGCTCCTTTGGGTAAACATCAAGGAACATGATTCCTGGATCATATGGCAAATATATGATAACCAGTGCTGCCCCATTTTAATTATGTTTCCCTTTGATAAGTGATACAAGACATTTTCATCTGCTCTGCTCGTCTGTATGTCACTGACTCACTAGGATAGCTGGTTAGCAGGGTCCTCCTGTTTCTGCCCCACCAGTGCTGAGGTTGCAGGCCAGCCTGGACTTCTTCATGGGCACTAGGGATCTAAGTTCTGGTCCTCAGCTTTATATGGCAAGCACTTTGTCAACTGAGCCATCTCCCCTGGCTTTCCTGGTTGTTTTCATAGTGTTGAAGATTAAGACTCTTTTGTATATATTTTAGATAAGTTTTCTATTATGCAGTTATTTTTGTGAATATTTTTTCCTGATCAGTATCTTGTCATTTTATTCATTGAACACTCTTCCTTCTTTCCTTCCTTCCTTCCTCCTTTCTTTCTTTCTTTCTTTCTTTCTTTCTTTCTTTCTTTCTTTCTTTCTTAAGAATTATTTATTTTATGTATATGAATATACTGTCACTGTCTCCAGACACACCAGGAGAGGACATTGGATCCCATTGCAGATAGTTGTGAACCTCCATGTGGTTGATGGGAATTGAACTCAGGACCGCTGGAAGAGCAGTAAGTGCTCTTAACTACTGAGCCATCTCTCCAGCCTGAACTATCTTTCTTTTTCTTCTTCTTTTTAAAATCTATTTAATTTTATTTTATGTGCATTGGTGTTTTGCCTGCATGTGTAAGGTTATCAGATTCCCTGGAACTAGAATTGCAGATAGTTGTGAGCTGTCATGCCAGTCCTGGGAGTTGAACCGTGGTCCTCTGGAAGAGCAGCCAGTGCTCTTAACCACTGAGCCATCTCCTCAAGGCCCCAATACTGTCTTTCACAGAACAGGAATTTTTATAGACTGCAAGAATAATTTACCAGTTATTTACTTCATGGGTCACATCTTTGGGTTGGAATCACCAAACTCATCACTAAGCAGCAAGAGAGAATACTCACACACCAGATGTGTGTGACCCTACTCCTGGAGTTACATGACAAGTAGCTGGCCACCCCACCCAGATGGGACCAATGACAAACTAAAGGCCACCAAAGCCTAACATGGTGAACCAGTGAGTTTTACTGGAACTACTTACAGGTGCAAAAGTGACTCAGACACAGCTGTATCACACAGGTGCAGAAGTGACTCAGACACAGCTGTATCACACAGGTGCAGAAGTGACTCAGACACAGCTGTATCACACAGTGCAGAAGTGACTCAGACACAGCTGTACCACACAGTGCAGAAGTGACTCAGACACAGCTGTATCACACAGTGCAGAAGTGACTCAGACACAGCTGTATCACACAGTGCAGAAGTGACTCAGACACAGCTGTATCACCACAGGTGCAGAAGTGACTCAGACACAGCTGTATCACACAGTGCAGAAGTGACTCAGACACAGCTGTATCACACAGTGCAGAAGTGACTCAGACACAGCTGTATCACACAGTGCAGAAGTGACTCAGACACAGCTGCATCACACAGTGCAGAAGTGACTCAGACACAGCTGTACCACACAGTGCAGAAGTGACTCAGACACAGCTGTATCACACAGTGCAGAAGTGACTCAGACACAGCTGTACCACACAGTGCAGAAGTGACTCAGACACAGCTGTATCACACAGTGCAGAAGTGACTCAGACACAGCTGCATTACACAGTGCAGAAGTGACTCAGACACAGATGTACCACACAGGTGCAAAAGTGACTCAGACACAGCTGTATCACACAGTGCAGAAGTGACTCAGACACAGCTGCATCACACAGGTACAGAAGTGACTCAGACACAGCTGTATCACACAGTGCAGAAGTGACTCAGACACAGCTGCATCACACAGGTGCAGAAGTGACTCAGACACAGCTGTATCACACAGTGCAGAAGTGACTCAGACACAGCTGTATCACACAGTGCAGAAGTGACTCAGACACAGCTGTACCACACAGTGCAGAAGTGACTCAGACACAGCTGTATCACACAGTGCAGAAGTGACTCAGACACAGCTGCATCACACAGTGCAGAAGTGACTCAGACACAGATGTACCACACAGGTGCAAAAGTGACTCAGACACAGCTGTATCACACAGTGCAGAAGTGACTCAGACACAGCTGCATCACACAGGTGCAGAAGTGACTCAGACACAGCTTTATCACACAGATGCAGAAGTGACTCAGAGACAGCTGCATCACACAGTGCAGAAGTGACTCAGACACAGCTGTACCACACAGTGCAGAAGTGACTCAGACACAGCTGTATCACACAGTGCAGAAGTGACTCAGACACAGCTGCATCACACAGTGCAGAAGTGACTCAGACACAGATGTACCACACAGGTGCAAAAGTGACTCAGACACAGCTGTATCACACAGTGCAGAAGTGACTCAGACACAGCTGCATCACACAGGTGCAGAAGTGACTCAGACACAGCTTTATCACACAGATGCAGAAGTGACTCAGAGACAGCTGCATCACACAGTGCAGAAGTGACTCAGACACAGCTGTACCACACAGTGCAGAAGTGACTCAGACACAGCTGTATCACACAGTGCAGAAGTGACTCAGACACAGCTGTACCACACAGTGCAGAAGTGACTCAGACACAGCTGCATCACACAGTGCAGAAGTGACTCAGACACAGCTGTACCACACAGTGCAGAAGTGACTCAGACACAGCTGTATCACCACAGGTGCAGAAGTGACTCAGACACAGCTGCATCACACAGTGCAGAAGTGACTCAGACACAGCTGTATCACACAGTGCAGAAGTGACTCAGACACAGCTGTACCACACAGTGCAGAAGTGACTCAGACACAGCTGTATCACACAGTGCAGAAGTGACTCAGACACAGCTGTACCACACAGTGCAGAAGTGACTCAGACACAGCTGTATCACACAGTGCAGAAGTGACTCAGACACAGATGTACCACACAGGTGCAAAAGTGACTCAGACACAGCTGTATCACACAGTGCAGAAGTGACTCAGACACAGATGTACCACACAGGTGCAAAAGTGACTCAGACACAGCTGTATCACACAGTGCTGAAGTGACTCAGACACAGCTGCATCACACAGTGCAGAAGTGACTCAGACACAGATGTACCACACAGGTGCAAAAGTGACTCAGACACAGCTGTATCACACAGTGCAGAAGTGACTCAGACACAGCTGTATCACACAGTGCAGAAGTGACTCAGACACAGCTGTACCACACAGTGCAGAAGTGACTCAGACACAGCTGCATCACACAGTGCAGAAGTGACTCAGACACAGCTGCATCACACAGGTGCAGAAGTGACTCAGACACAGCTGTATCACACAGTGCAGAAGTGACTCAGACACAGCTGTATCACACAGTGCAGAAGTGACTCAGACACAGCTGTACCACACAGTGCAGAAGTGACTCAGACACAGCTGTATCACACAGTGCAGAAGTGACTCAGACACAGCTGTATCACACAGTGCAGAAGTGACTCAGACACAGCTGTATCACACAGTGCAGAAGTGACTCAGACACAGCTGCATCACACAGGTGCAGAAGTGACTCAGACACAGCTGTATCACACAGTGCAGAAGTGACTCAGACACAGCTGCATCACACAGTGCAGAAGTGACTCAGACACAGCTGTACCACACAGTGCAGAAGTGACTCAGACACAGCTGTACCACACAGTGCAGAAGTGACTCAGACACAGCTGTATCACACAGTGCAGAAGTGACTCAGACACAGCTGCATCACACAGTGCAGAAGTGACTCAGACACAGCTGTACCACACAGTGCAGAAGTGACTCAGACACAGATGTACCACACAGGTGCAAAAGTGACTCAGACACAGCTGTATCACACAGTGCTGAAGTGACTCAGACACAGCTGCATCACACAGTGCAGAAGTGACTCAGACACAGATGTACCACACAGGTGCAAAAGTGACTCAGACACAGCTGTATCACACAGTGCAGAAGTGACTCAGACACAGCTGTATCACACAGTGCAGAAGTGACTCAGACACAGCTGTATCACACAGTGCAGAAGTGACTCAGACACAGCTGCATCACACAGTGCAGAAGTGACTCAGACACAGCTGCATCACACAGGTGCAGAAGTGACTCAGACACAGCTGTATCACACAGTGCAGAAGTGACTCAGACACAGCTGTATCACACAGTGCAGAAGTGACTCAGACACAGCTGTACCACACAGTGCAGAAGTGACTCAGACACAGCTGTATCACACAGTGCAGAAGTGACTCAGACACAGCTGTATCACACAGTGCAGAAGTGACTCAGACACAGCTGTATCACACAGTGCAGAAGTGACTCAGACACAGCTGCATCACACAGGTGCAGAAGTGACTCAGACACAGCTGTATCACACAGTGCAGAAGTGACTCAGACACAGCTGCATCACACAGTGCAGAAGTGACTCAGACACAGCTGTACCACACAGTGCAGAAGTGACTCAGACACAGCTGTACCACACAGTGCAGAAGTGACTCAGACACAGCTGTATCACACAGTGCAGAAGTGACTCAGACACAGCTGCATCACACAGGTGCAGAAGTGACTCAGACACAGCTTTATCACACAGATGCAGAAGTGACTCAGAGACAGCTGCATCACACAGATGCAGAAGTGACTCAGAGACAGCTGCATCACCATGGCCCACCACAGCATGGTGACAGCCACAACAGCTGAAAACCTAGAGCGAGCAATATGGCATAACGCGTAGGCAGCTCAACATGGTGGAGCGTGTCCTTTTCAGGTAACTCAGCAGTCCTTGCTGCATGTGTGCACTTGGGAAGGGAAGAACCTAGTGAGTCCGGTTAGTGTCAATGAGTTGTGTGAGTTGTTTACTTCCTTAGTTTAACTAGCTTCCCTACAAGATGCAAACTCTCTCTCTCCTTGTAACTTCTTGTTTCATTTTTTAATATTCTGTCTTTTTTGTTTCTTAATGGTTTTTCTAGACAGGGTTTCCTCTGTGAAACATAACCCTGGCTGTCCAAGTCCTGGAGTCTTTGTAGACCAGGTTGGCCTTGAATTCACAGAGATCCACAAGGCTCTGCTTCCCAATCTGCTGAGATTAAAGGTGTGTACCACCACACCCAGCTAATATCCTGAGTCTTAACCGGCTTCCCTCTAAGGTGGATGGTTTTATCTAGGAGAAAGCTGCTATGTAACACCAAAGCAAGTTTATTGGAGTGGGCAGCAAGGAACAACAGGGGTACTGGTCCAGTGTCAGCTGGTCTCTAGGGCTCATGAAGGCTGCTCAGGAACCCGGGAAGCAGCCTGCCTTGGTTGGGTATTATACTTCATGGGACAGGACCCACTGGGTCAAGGTCAAGATGTTGGAGAATATCCTGTGTCTAAGAGAGCTGAACCCAGCTCTCTTGACCCTACCCCCACCCCCCAAATCTCAGGAATCAGCACATCCTGTGGCGATCTTTAGAGCTACAAGTAAGAAAGGGAGAAGTGGGTAGTAAGCCCAAGGCTACCTGGGAAGGTCCTGTCAGTTGAGTCAGAACCTCGTTTGGGAAGCCACATTGTGTCACCTTGGCCCTGAGTCTGGTGACTGCCGGTGGTAGGTCCTTCGATTTCCACGGGTTTTATGCTTGTGAAGAATCCACAGAAGAAAACAGAAGTTTTCTTTTTTCATGGAAGGTGGTGTTCCTTTGTCCTCTAGTTTCCCTGGATCCAGGAATCTAGAAGAGAAGCTGTCAGGCAGCCAGGTGACAGTGTTGTCCCAGCCAGCAGGCACGTGGGATGGCAACCTGACTGCCTTTAGGCTATACTCCATAGAGTGAAGAGAGGTAGCACGGGTGAGCTTCCTGACTTTTGAAATACCTGGTTCCAATGAGTCCAGAGGCTGCTCTCACCTAGACTTGCCTACTTTGTGCTCTGTAGGAGGAAGCATCCTGCCTTCCTACACAGAACCAGAGCCTTTGGCAGACAGAGACATGGTCACCATGGGCTTGATGGCAAGATCTGGAAGCTTTGGCTGTGAGAGCCTAGACTATGATCTCTAGGGAGCTCTACACTTCTTTTATAGAGCGTCCAAGAGCAGCAGGGGAACTTAGACAGCAAAGGTCCCCTGAGGGTAGGTGGAGTCAGGGGGGAGGGGGCGGGGCTTAGACAGCAAAGGAATCCTGAGGGTAGGTGGAGTCAGGGGGGAAGGGGGGCGGGGCTTAGACAGCAAAGGTCCCCTGAGGGTAGGTGGAGTCAGGGGGGAGGGGGGCGGGGCTTAGACAGCAAAGGTCCCCTGAGGGTAGGTGGAGTCAGGGGGGAAGGGGGGCGGGGCTTAGACAGCAAAGGTCCCCTGAGGGTAGGTGGAGTCAGGGGGGAAGGGGGGCGGGGCTTAGACAGCAAAGGTCCCCTGAGGGTAGGTGGAGTCAGGGGAAGGGGGGCGGGGCTTAGACAGCAAAGGTCCCCTGAGGGTAGGTGGAGTCAGGGGAAGGGGGCGGGGCTTAGACAGCAGAAGCACATGGAGGGCAGGCAGACCCAGTGGGGTCAGGCCAGCAGCTAGCTCCCTGTCATGTTTTTTGTTTTTGTTTGTTTGTTGTGTGTGTGTGTGTTGTTTTTAATATTGATTGATTGATTGATTGAATTAATGCTTTGTCAGCATGTACACCTGCATTACCAGAAATGGGCGCCAGATCCATCAGGTCCCAGTATAGATGATCATGAGCCACCATGTGGTTGCTGGGAATTAAACTCAGGACCCCTGGAAGAGCAACCGGTACTCTTAACCACTGAGCCATCCCTCCAGCCCGCACCTACACGTTTTGTGTCGCAAGATCTCATCTATCTTACGCAGGATGGCCTCTTAACAGGGATGGATATTAAAAATGTGTAGCCCCATCTCTTGCTACTGTCCAGGTTGAAGCAGTAGCCTGGAGGTGCATATGGATCTGCTGTCCTTTGCTCTTCCTCTGTAGTGGGACAGATTTGCCTGCTTAAAAAGTTTCTACTCCCCCTCATCCCCTAGACAGGGTTTCTCTGTGAAGCTTGGCTGTCCTGGAACTCACTTTGTAGACCTGGCTGTCTTCAAACTCAGAATTCACTTACCTCTGCCTCCCCAGTGTTGGGATTAAAGACAAGTGCCACCACAGGGTCTCACATTGTATCTCTGGCTGGCCTGGAACTCATTGTGTAGACCAGACTAGTCTGGAACTCCCAGAGGTCCACCTCCCTCTGCAAGCAGGTGCCACCATGCCTGGCTGAATTTGTACAGTTTAACTTGGAATTGTGATAGTTACATCCTAGTAGTCTTCACAACTGTAAAGATCCCCTTATTCTGTATGCCTCCAAGAAACAGCTGCTAATTAAAATTTGATACTGTTGCCAGATGCAGTGGAGTTTGCTTGTAGTCCCAGCTTCTAAAAGGCAGAGCTGGGTCAACTTCTTGAATTTAGGAGTTCAAGGCCAGCTTGAGACACTGTTTAGAGAAAGGGTGGACTCTTACAAATGATCTCTTAATTGCACACTCTTAGAAGAGCTTGTTTAGAATGATTTTGTTGTTGTTGTTTTTTTCAGGGGGTGGGGGTTGAGACAGGGGTTTTCTGTGTAGCCCTGACTGTCCTGGAACTCACTTTGTAGACCAGGCTGGCTTTGAACTAAGAAATCTGCCTGCCTCTGCTTCCCAAGTGCTGGGATCAAAGGTGTGCGCCACCACGCCCGGCCTGTTGTTTGTTTTTTAAGACAATGTCTAACTCTGTAGCTCTAGACTAGCAGATCTGGAAGCATGTAGACCAGGCTAGCCTTGAGTTTATAAAGATCCACCTGCCTCTACTTTCTAAGTGCTGGGATTTGAGGCTGGGTCATCATGATTGGCCTGTTAAGAGTGATTTAAGTCTCCTTGTGTATTATTTTTGGCTTTCCCATGGCTAGGCCTTTTTCCACCTATGGCCATGTGAGGCAGTTTCCTGAGGTGCCCAGTGCTCTGCCCTCTGCATTGCTTCCGAGCCACAGGTGACCTTTCCTTAGCTAATTTGAGAAGCGTGGATGTGAAAGCTTGTCATCTGCTTGTGAATGAACTAGATTTAGATCCAGGCCACTTTAGATGTGGCTTTGGGCAATTACAGGATTTCAAGCTTTACTGTGGCATGCTGTCTGTGCTACCACCCTGTGTCCACACACCTGATTGCAAGTAAGATTGTAAGGACTTGGTTCATCCATCAACAGGAGACCCAGATTTGGAGAGGCAGCCTAAAAGCGTGGCTCATCCCATTGCCGGCAATCCCTCTCAGGGAGCTGACCCCAGGACAAGGTGTAAACACTGATCCTAAGAGGTGGCTGCTGGGACAGACTTCTGAAATAGGTGGTTGTTTTCAGGTCCTGTCCTGCTGCTGACCAGTGACAACATCAAACAACGCCTGGGTTCCGCTGCTCTAGACAGGTGCGCCCCTGCCCCCGTGCGGTCTCACATGGAGAATTTTAGCCAATCCGAACTTCTTTCTTAGCTGCCCTGGCATGGTCCTAAGATGGACCTCATTATCCCTGTGCTTGGTGTCTGCACATGACAGCATGTTCCTTGTCCAGCTGCACTCTCTATTCTGTATATGTCCTTGGGTACCACTAGAGGTCCAGGAGACAACAGGCCTCTCTTTAACATATAGGCAGCTTTGCATCTCACCTTCTCTTAAGCCACCAACCTCTAGACCTGGCCACAGCCTCTGTTCAACTGCCTAGTTCCAAGCCTCCTTTGCTGTTCTGTGGGAGGGATGCTAATGAAGATGAGGAGTCTTAAGACTCCACAGAAGGTGAGAGGCCAGCAATCAGGAGGCAGAGGCAGACCAATCTCTGTAAATTCAAGACTAGTGTAGCCTACAGAGTGAGTTCCAGGCCAGCAGTGCCATATAGTGAGATACTGTTAAAAAAAAAAAAAGAAAAGAAAAAAGAAAAGAAAAGAAAAAAAAATTTCGGGGCTGGTGTCTGCTCTATCAGAGGTCCTGAGTTCAGTTCCCAGCAACCACATGGTGGTTCATGACACCTATAAAGGGATCTGATGCCACCTTCTGGCCTGCAGGTATATATGCAGACAGAGCACTCATACATAAATAAATAAAATTTAAAAATTATTTTAAGAAGGTGAGGTGCTGCCCTGTGTCTTGCAGCATCCATGAGTACCGGCTCTCCAGTTGGCTGGGCCAGCAGGAGGACATCCACCGGATTGTGCTGTATCAGGCAGACGGCACACTCACACCGTGGACCCAGCGCTGCATCCGGCAGGCTGACTGCATCCTCATTGTGGGCTTGGGTGAGCAAGAGCCGGCAGTAGGTGAGGTGAGTGCTCAGAGGGACTTCCATCTCCCGAACTATGTTCATCTTTGCTTTGGTTGAAATATTACTCAGAAGAGGACCCGCATATCTCCACCCACTCTTTAGACGCTTTGCAGTATTCACTCTTAGAGGTTATAGAGAAACAGAGGCCTATTTTATATCATTCTGAAATTTATTTTTTGGTGTTTTGGGACAGGGCTTCACTCTGTAGCCCTGGCTGTCCTGGAACTCACTATATAGACCAGGCTGACCTCTGAACTCATAGAGATCCCTCTGCATCTGCCACCCAAGCGCTGGGATCAGAGGTGTGTGCCACCTACACCCAGCATGAAATTTGCCTTTCCATCAGTAGGTGGGATTTTGATACAGACACACACACACACACACACACACACACACCCCGGTTTGGTCCATTTTGACGGCTGCTGTTTCTCCACTGTGAACACCATACCATCTTTGTTTGCAGCCTCTGCAGTTACTGCACAGCACTGAGCCAAGTGCAGGTGTCTTCAGAGGCTTTCAGGCTGTTGACCCCAGAGGGCTTGTTTGCTCTTATTAGATTCGGCCAAGTGCTGAGCGGCTTGTTTTCAGTTTCCCTTTGTGGATGGCTGCAGGTATGGCCGAAAAGCCCCATGTCCTTCCCAGAAATGAAAACTCTGAGGAGCAATAAGTCTTCATTTTGATTAGTGTTCTCGTCTCCTCTCTGGTCTACCTGCTCAACTCTCATTTCAGGCATGTCCTCTGCCTGTCTAATCTTGGAGCAGCCAAATTCATCCCCTCTGACATGGTCCCCATTGTAGAGAAGCAGTGCTATTTTGTAAGGGCAGTTCCCCAAAAGGTGTGCATCATTTGTAAAGGTTGTAGCGCACATTCATGAAGTAGTATTTGAGATACAGAACACGCTCCTATCTCGTACCCTGAGCACCCTCACAGCCATGTTGGCCACCCAGCATTTACAGTTGAGTGGACCATGTGGTCAGAGTATTAGTAACCCCAAGATGGGCCATCTTTATAGCCTAGCTACTAACTAGACCAATCACACACTGTCTTCTCTGGGGCCAGTCATCAGGGTATTGTTGAGTGTAGATCTCGGGGACAGCTCTGTGATGGTCCTTGGTTCTATATGTGCTCAGTGCTCAGGCTTGCCTGAACTTGCTGACCAGGCCCTTCTCTTCCCCCAGCTGGAGCAGATGTTGGAGAGCACAGCTGTGCGTGCCCAGAAGCAGCTAATCTTGCTGCACAAAGAGGATGGTCCAGTGCCTTCCCGCACAGTGGAGTGGCTCAACATGCGAAGTTGGTGTTCTGGCCATTTGCACCTCTGCTGCCCACGCCGGGTCTTCTCTAAGAGGAGCTTGCCCAAGCTGGTGAGGCCTGGTGGGCTGGCTCAGTGGGACTTGGCCCTGACTACATCATTTCTAGCCTTCAGCTATATATTTAAAATTGTCTTCCTCCCCCTTTACGCAGCATCAGGGCTTGTGGGTTCTGGTTGGGCTTGCCTCTGCCTCTGAACTCTGACTGTGACCTTAATTCTTGTGCTACCTTGCAGATGAAGAAAGGCACAACATGGTGAGAGCACAAGCACAGAGGCCATCAAGACCTGGGAAGCCCAGGAGTCTGTGCTTGACTTAGGTTCAGGGTCCAAGGCTGAGAGCCTCACATTTAGCCAAAGCCCCAGAGAGATCTCATGATCAGGTCCCTACGCTATCCCTTCAGGGCAGAAGCAGACACACCCTGAGACACTTCTTCCTTGGGTCAGCTTTAGTTCTTCGGGCCCAGTGTAAAAACTAGGTGATGCCCACATGCCATAGCCCATTCAACCCTCACAGCTCAATGGACAGCATCCTATTAACTGCATCTCTGCTCCTGAGAATACTGTCTTCATAGAGGGCCAGTGGAGAGACTCAGGTAGGACATCCTAGGGGGCTTTGTGGTCTTAGGTAGTCTAGAAGCTCCCTCCTGGTTTGTTTGTACCCACCAGGTAAGCTTGGACCTTTCCGGGCACTTTGGTGCTCATAGGGCTGTGTTCTGGAAAGGATAGGATATGAGGCAAATCAAGACATGCAGAGTTAAAAAAACAAAAACAAAAACAAATAGCCAGGCGTGTTGGCACATGCCTTTAATTCCAGCACTCGGGAGGCAGAGAGAGGTGGATTTCTGAGTTCGAGGCCAGCCTGGTCTACAAAGTGAGTTCCAGGACAGCCAGGGCTATACAGAGAAACCCTGTCTCAAAAAACCAAAAAGAAAAAACAAAAAGACATGCAGAGTTTTAGCTGAAGAAATGCACAGACCTCTGTCTTCCTTTGGCTCCTCTCAGGTTGAGATGTATACACGTGTTTTCCAACGACCACCAGACCGTCATTCTGATTTTTCCCGCCTGGCACGGATGCTGACAGGCAATGCCATTGCCTTGGTGCTTGGAGGGGGTGGAGCTAGGTGAGTTCCCATCCAACTGTGTGCTATGTATGTGGGAATGACAGTTATTCCCACCAGCTTTACCCTGACTGAGGAAGATGGTAGTGTGGTGCCATAGATGAAGACACCCTTGGACCACACTAGTATCCCCAGGAAAGAGTCTGCATGGATGGCAAGGGTGTGGTCTGCATGCCTAAGTATCTGGGTATATGAACGTTTATAGCCCAGATGTTCTGGATTCCACTGATGCCAGTTTGGTAGAAGAAAATGTGTATGTTGTCTGAACGTCTATGCTTAGAAGCATTTGTTTGGTTAGCCATGTGTCTCCTCTTTGAATATTGTCTGCTCCTGTCCTATGTTGCTTCCCCATTGGGCTCCCATGAAGTTCTTCCCACTTTAATATACTCTCTGTGGAGGAATGACCTAATGTGCTCATGAACTAGAAAAATGGTCTTTACTTCTTTGGGCTGTGGGTTCTTTAAAGGACTTTTAACCCATGTAATTCCTGCCCTGAGTTGTCATCTGATCCTTCTGAGCTGAAAGAGGTGGAGGCCCAGGGTATCATGGGGAAGATGAAGTGGTGATCCAGATATTCGTGAAGGGTGGCATCAGAGTGCCCATCTCCCAAGAGGGTGCTCTGAAGCTCTGGAGCTGGCCTCTGTTCAATTTGGTAGTGAAGTGATATGCCACTGTATCCTGAGATCCTGGAGAAAGCTGGCCTAGCGGAGTGGTGTGACAGCCTCCATTGCCAGGTAGGGAGAGGCCCTGGTCCTATCTGTGGCTCTGGATAGTAGAAGCTTAGAACAGTTAGGTCTAGACCTGGTCCTGGTTTGCAAGTCGATGAATTCTTCACTTTGCTCAAGGGGTACTTAACAGCCGTATGGTTCTGTGAGATAAAAGAAGCAGTCATCTGCCTGCCCCTCCCAGAGCCAAGTCTACAAGGCTGCCCAGAAGTAACTACGTCCAACCTCCCAACAATGTGCATGCGCTGCTCGCTGTGAACACTCGTGGTCCGTGGCTCTGCCTCCGTCTGTCTCTCGCTCTCATCTTCGTCATGAGGTCCCAGCACTGTGACAGCCCGTGCTGTGACAGCCCGTGCTGTGCTGGCAGTGTGTGTGCCGCATTGTAAGGGTGCAGCTCTTTCAGAGATGAATCCTGTCCATGGGACCCTGACATCATTTCCTTCTCAGGAGTTTCTGACTGCTGTGTTTGCTTCAGTTCCATTTGCAGTATTATCGGTGTTCTGGCGAACACTCCCAGAGAGAGCACTCACACCCTCTCCATCCAGATCGTCTCCTTTTGAGATTTCTAGGGTTGTGCATCCTCCAGCCCATCACTCCCTCATCTTTACTGATATCTTTCCAGCTGATTGTTGGACCTGAAATTTGTCTTTGCCACCATCCTAACAAGTGCCTTTGTTTTATTCCCTTGTTTAGCTCTATTTTCTACGTCTCCTGTCTTTATCTTTGTAGAAATCTCCTGGAGAGGTTGTGTGGGAGGTCACAGTGTTAGCACTGGACCTGTCCACAGGCCTTCTCCTCTGCTCTCAGACATGAGTGAGGGTTTGGCTAGGCATAGAATTCAGAATGAAAATCATATCTGAGAATTTGTGTCAGAGTTGTACTGTGTGTGTAGCTTGGGTATTGTCAAGATTACCAATACTGTTTACTCAATGCTCTGACTTTCCTTTCTGGAGCCTTAGGGAGTTCTTTTAATTTTGTTGTTTGAAAGGATGTGCTAGTGGCTCAGTGCTGCTGCTGCTGCTGGTCTCACTTGTGATGCAGTCCCCTGAGACCTTTCACATTTGGAAATTGATGTGGTTGAAACTCTAGGAGATGTTTCAGTTTTCATTATTTTATGTATGTAGGTATTTTACCTGCATGTGCAGCTCATGAATATCTATTGTCTGCAGAGACCTAGAGAGGGTGTCGGATTCTCTAGAACTGTAGTCACAGCTGTGAGCTGACGTGTAGGTGCTGTGCTGGGAATGAAACCCAAATCCTCCGGAGGTTCAGTGTGCTCTTAGCCTCTGAACCATCTCTCTAGCCCCAGAGTGTTCCATTTTAAAAACAGTCTTTGCTTTTCTCTCTTCTCTTTTCCCAGAGCTTAATAGTGGTGTCCCAAGAGACGCCTCTGCTTCTCCTAGCCTTTTTTTTTTTTTTTTAAGATTTATTTATTATCATACATAAGTACACTGTAGCTGTCTTCAGATGCGCCAGAAGAGGGCATCAGATCTCATTAGGGATGGTTGTGAGCCACCATGTGGTTGCTGGGATTTGAACTCAGGACCTTCGGAAGAGCAGACAGTGCTCTTACCCGATGAGCCATCTCACCAGCCCTTCTCATATCTTTTTAAACTCTGTTTTTGTTCTGTTTCCTTAGAGATTTTTTTCAATTGTATCTTTCAACTATAATTTTTCAACTAAAATATTTTAACACTTTCAATTTTATTTTTCTTTATTTTGTTTTGTTTGAGACAGGTTCTCTTTACCTGATTCAGGCTGGCCTGGAGTTTGAGATTGTCCTGCCAGAGCCTCACAAGTTCAGGTGTTATAAATATTACTGTCATGTTCTAACTTGGGGACGGCCTTTTCCTCCCATAGTGTTGTCTCTTTCCTTAATGAGGTATTGCTTTGAGACCGCCAGTGGCACGTCTTTTATTTATTGCTTTGTTTGTTTGCTCAGAATTTCCCATGCGTGCTCATTGTCTAGGTTTGCCCATCAGAGTGAAGACTGACGTTTGTTTGAGTTCTAGGTGGGGGTCCATCATGAGATGCCCTCATCACTGGATTTTTGACAGCCTTCCTTCTGTTTTTGACAGATGTTTGGGCTTTTTGGTTCCAGTTATAAGGAGCAAAATTATAATCATCCTTTTTCTTTTAGTGGATATATGTTTTTCTTTTCTTTGGGACAAATATAGGAGTGGAATTACCTGATCTTGGGGTCGTGACACCGTTTACACCCCACCAGCCATGTGTGAGAGTTCCGGTTTCCTCTTCTAGTTTACCCTGGATGTTGTCAGACTTTAGTTTGAAGCCACTCAGGTTCCCCTCTTTCACTGTCTTTGTTGCAAAGCATCCATTTGAAGTCTCGCGCTGCCCACCCCCATCTCCCCCAGCCTCCCAGAGAATTTCCAGGTGTATTTATGCTAGTGCTGTCCCTCAGTCTCTGGTTCTCTTTCAGTGGCAGCTTTGAATGAAGGAACTAATTTTTATATCACTCTCTGTCTCTATCTCTCTGCCTCTCTGTGTGTCTCTGCCTCTGTCTGTCTGTCTGTCTGTACAAGTATGTGCGTGCCTCTGTGTGTGTGTATATGTGCGCGTGTGCGTGTGCGCATGTGCACGCCTACAGTTGTCCCAGAGGACAACCTCAGGTGTCATTTCTCAGGTATCAGGTATCATCTACCTTGCTTTTTGAGACAGGGTCTTTTAGCATGGAGTTTGCCAAGCAGGCTAGGCTGCGCTCCCCTTGGTGCTGCTGCTCTCCAGGCCCCTAACAGCTCAGTAACTATGTAGCTAATAATCTTACTACACCTTAGCCATCTGCAGTGATGCAGTGATCTGTTGTCTCTGTATTGACTTTTCTTCCAGTAAAGTCTTTTCAATCCTTTTGTAGCTATTCTGTAATACACACACACATGCACACGCACACGCGCGCACCAATACAAACACACACATAGAGACACACACATACACACACAGGCAGATACACACAGACATATACACACAGACACACATACAGGCATACACACATGCACACACACAGACACAGGCACACACAGAGACACACACACTTATGTTCAATGTGTGATATGAGAGTTAATTAGTAATTAAGACTAGTATGAAAGAGCATGAGACAGCCAGCTATCAAGGGAAATTAGAACTACTTCATAAATTGCTGCCAATGACCCCGTGGCAGCTTGTGAGTTTATTCTTTATTTAGTAAATTCTCAACATTGAGGAGGAGGAAGAGGAGGAGGATGGTGAATTTGAGGCCAGCACAGGACCTCTCAGAAAATGGACAAGACCAGATATTAGAAAGTGTCAACAGAGCAAAAGTGTAAGCTTTGAAAGGGCAGTCAGGGAAAAAAAAGAGTGAGATGGGAGGCCCCACTGTGAAAGTGTCAGGTCGGATGTTACTGCAGCTGTGATTTCAGGACAGCAATATCCATGGTATGCCTTCTTTCTCTTGGGCTATGTCTGCTCTGCTGTTGCACGCATTTGTTGGTTTTGGCATTGCAGTTATGCATTTCATGTCTATAATCTCTACCTGATCCTGTGTATAGTTTCCCATTCTATGTCCGTTACCAATCTTGCCTTAATCTCTTCAACTCTTGTTTTTTTGTTGTTTGTTTGGAGTTTGGGCTATTGTTGTTGGTGGTTTTTTTTTTTTTTTTTTTTGTTTTGTTGTTTGTTTGTTTTTTAAAGGGTCTCAGTATTTAACCCGGGCTAGCCTGGAACTCTGTGTAGACCTGTCTGGCTTTCAGCTCACAGAGATTCATCTGCTTCTGCCTCCCAAGTACTAGGATTAAAGGCGTGTACCACCCCGCCCAGTTCTCAACCATAGGTTTTGTTTGGTTTGGTCTGGTGTTTTTGTTTTTGAAGGAAACACAGTCTCTCTGTTCCTGGAACTTACTATGTAAACCAGGCTGTGGGCTACAGAGAAGGCTCAATGGTCAAAAGCACTGGCTGCTCTTCCCGAGGACCCTGGTTCAATTCCCAGTACTTATTGGACTTGTATTTTCTAGGTTTTCTCATTCCCACTTTTTCTAACCATATTAAGCTTAAAAAAAAAAAAGCCTGTTTATTTTCCCAGACTCTGGTGCTCTGATGGAATCAGCAGTGCATAGAAAAGGCCACCCTGGCTCTCCATAGTAAAGTCTGCCTTCTCACCTCGGCCCTACAGACACCTGGGTACCTCCAGAAAGAGGGATTCTAAATTATATCAAGACTTCTCTCTCAGCCTTTTGTTTCTTTGCCCCACTGACTGTGGTCATGCAAACTCTGGGTTCTGAGGAGGGAAGAAAGGCCAGCTGCCTCTCAGGCCTTCCTAGGGCACATAGCTCAGGCCTGGCCTGGGCCTTCCTAGGGCACATAGCTCAGGGCTAGCCTGGGCCTTCATAGGGCACATAGCTCCGGGCTGGCCTGGGCCTTCCTAGGGCACATAGCTCCGGGCTGGCCTGGGCCTTCCTAGGGCACATAGCTCAGAGCTGGCCTGGGCCTTCCTAGGGCACATAGCTCAGGGCTGGCCTGGGCCTTCCTAGGGCACATAGCTCAGGGCTAGCCTGGGCCTTCCTAGGGCACATAGCTCAGGCCTGGCCTGGGCCTTCCTAGGGCACATAGCTCAGGGCTGGCCTGGGCCTTCATAGGGCACATAGCTCTGTCCTGACCTGGGCCTTCCTAGGGCACATAGCTCCAGGCTGGCCTGGGCCTTCCTAGGGCACATAGCTCAGAGCTGGCCTGGGCCTTCCTAGGGCACATAGCTCCGGGCTGGCCTGGGCCTTCCTAGGGCACATAGCTCCGGGCTGGCCTGGGCCTTCCTAGGGCACATAGCTCAGAGCTGGCCTGGGCCTTCCTAGGGCACATAGCTCCGGGCTGGCCTGGGCCTTCCTAGGGCACATAGCTCCGGGCTGGCCTGGGCCTTCCTAGGGCACATAGCTCCGGGCTGGCCTGGGCCTTCCTAGGGCACATAGCTCCGGGCTGGCCTGGGCCTTCCTAGGGCACATAGCTCAGAGCTGGCCTGGGCCTTCCTAGGGCACATAGCTCCGGGCTGGCCTGGGCCTTCCTAGGGCACATAGCTCAGGGCTGGCCTGGGCCTTCCTAGGGCACATAGCTCTGGCCTGACCTGGGCCTTCCTAGGGCACATAGCTCAGGCTTGGCCTGGGCCTTCCTAGGGCACATAGCTCAGGGCTGGCCTGGGCCTTCCTAGGGCACATAGCTCAGGCCTGGCCTGGGCCTTCCTAGGGCACATAGCTCCGGGCTGGCCTGGGCCTTCCTAGGGCACATAGCTCTGGCCTGACCTGGGCCTTCCTAAGGCACATAGCTCAGGCTTGGCCTGGGCCTTCCTAGGGCACATAGCTCAGGGCTGGCCTGGCTCTGGTGCTTATTTTCTTTCTCTGTTCTTATCGGTGAAGAGGGTGTGCCCAGGTGGGCATCCTCAGGGCACTAGCAGAGTGTGGCGTCCCCGTGGACATAATCGGAGGCACGTCCATCGGAGCTTTCATGGGTGCTCTGTTTGCTGAGGAGCGGAGTTACAGCCAAACACGGATCCGGGCCAAGCAGTGGGCAGAGGTAAGCAGGTGACCCCCATCATCAGGAAGGCTGGCTGTGTGGCAAAGGTAGAGCAGAGCGCAGTAAAAGGTTGAGCAAATGGCGGGAGATGGCCAGAAGTAGGTGGAAGGAAGGTGTGTGTGTGTGTGTGTGTGAGTGACCCTAAGGCGGGTAATGGGAGCTGCTCTGGTTTGTGCTCTAGTCTTTTTTTTTTTTTTCCAAGACAGGGTTTCTCTGTGTAGCCCTGGCTGTCCTGGAACTCACTTTGTAGACCAGGCTGGCCTCGAACTCAGAAATCTGCCTGCCTCTGCCTCCCAAGTGCTGGGATTAAAGGCGTGCGCCACCACGCCCGGCTTGTGCTCTAGTCTTAACTGATAGAAGTTTACCTAGTGACAACATGGAGGGCCATGTCACTGAACAGAGAGCTAGTGGTCCCTGTTGTCTCTGGAAATGAGGCACAGCTGCATCAGGACCTACAGTGGACAGGAAGACAAGAGAGGACAAGAGTCACTTAAGATCAGGAACCAGTCAGTACAGGCCTCAGATTTCTTTTTGAAAATGTTTTTCTTGAGAATTTTGTATGCATGTATAATAAAATAGGATATCTACTTTCCACTTACCCTCCCAACCCCCATAATCTCACAACATAGTCTCTTTCCAACTCCATGTCCTTTTTACCTTTTTATTAGTTCTTTGAGAATATACAATATATTTTGATCACATTCCACCCCTTCCCCAGCTTCTCCAATGCCCTCTACCTCTGCAACCATGCCTTAGGCTTCTGAGGCAAAGGCAAGGCAAGTGTCCAGCTTCAGGTTGGTTAGTATGGATCATTCCAGCATGCTGCAGGGACATTCCTTATTGCCTGGTCCCTAGCCCTAGAAGATTTAAGAGAAGGGAGTATGGCCTTGTTGTAAGTCAAACCAGCGAGGGGCTGACTATGGGCTGCAGGCTGCACAGGAAGTAGAACTTCTCTCCTGTTGTCCAGCCTTGTCATAAAATGGACACCAGCATCAGAATTGAAACATCAAACAGAACCAAAGGAAACAGAACAGGTTCCTTTAGCTCCTTGCTGCCAGCAGGCAGCTCATAGCCTGCTCAGCGAGGCTGGGCTGCTCCAGTGGAACAAATGGAACCCTGCTGAATCCATGCGTGGGATCAAAAGAGTTTGTGCTCTCCATTTTCAAAGAAAAGAAAGTTGGTCAACCTTCATGCAGAAGTTCAGGAATGGGCTATTTGCTGCAGTGACAAAGGGAAGGGCAACGCCCGAGGCTCTCTGTCCAGAGATATTTCTCCCATGGAATGAGTGGCCATCAGAAGAGAGAGAGAGAGAGAGACAGAGAGACAGAGAGAGAGAGAGAAAGAAGAGAGCCTGGTGACACATCCTGTCCTTAGTGATATGTCAGCAATCCCTGGGGGTGACCACAGGAAAATGTGTTCAGTTGGTGTGGAACAGTTTAGATGTAGTTCTAGTCTGGGGAGCCCAACACAGGACCTGTGAGAATGTTCTCCCTCCCTTCTCCTGGTCATCGACTGCAGCAGTGCAAAGAGTCAGGGAGCTTTGGGCTGGGCCTCCCACCAACTAAGCTGCGCTACCCTGCCAAGGTAGCCACCCTGCAGGAGGCCCCTGCTGGACATGAGGTGGATAGAAATGGAGCTGTGGCCATATGTATCACAGCCATGCTGGAGAGGTGGATGGCATGGGGGCCATTTGTCTAGCACCTTCCCCAGTGCAGACTGTCTCAAGCTGTCTTATTCCTGTGATCTCCGTCATTCACTTGTCTTATGGAAAGGTCCTCACAGAGCTTCTAAGCTGTGGGCTCTGGGCTGTTCCTGCGTTAACCTTCCCAGAGCTGGTGGCTCTATCCATCCTCGTCCCCCCTCTACTGTGTGTAGTACAAAGGTCTGCTGGAGCCCCCAAGGATCTCAAGGTCTGGCAGGGTGAGAAAAGGGCAGGAAGCATGGAGCTATGTGAGGCTGTGTCTTGGCTTCAAAACCCTGGGAACTTCTGCTGCCCTTTTTGCTTACACTAAGGCTCTGCCCCACAGGGAGTGCTCTCCTAAGGGTTCTTTTGGCACCCTGTGTTCAGGGGGAGAAAGCGTGTGCTGTGCTTGTAGCCTGCTTTAGCAAGGTCCCACAGGCCCGAGTGTGAGTTCCTCAGTAAAGGTCTCCCATGTCTCTAGGGTATGACATCAATGATGAAGACTATACTGGACCTGACCTACCCAATCACATCTATGTTCTCTGGCACTGGCTTCAATAGCAGCATCAGCAACATCTTCAAAGACCGGCAGATTGAGGTGTGTCCCTAGCATACCTACCTGGCTTGCATTGGCTGTCAGTGGCCTTGGTACCGTCTTGCTTTCTCCAAGTTCATTTGTCCCTAGATGGAGAGGGAACAGTGTGAGAGGAGGTGACTTCTGATCCCTCTCCTCCTCACAGGACCTGTGGCTCCCCTACTTTGCCATCACTACCGACATCACAGCCTCTGCCATGAGGGTTCACACAGATGGTGAGAGCCTTCTCCAACCAAAACCACCACAGGGTTAGCTCAGTCAGGTCAGCAGCTCTAGGATCTTAGGCTGGTGTGGGAGCGTGGACAGGTAGTTCCATGAGATTGTTGTTGAAGGCACTGAGGGTCTTACAAACAAGAGTCACAGGCACATTTGGGTAAGGTAGGTAGAGGATGTCTCTGCCACAGGAGCACTCAGTGAATTAGGGCCTCAGGAACAAGGATATCCGGTGGGTAAAGGGTCTTTGGGAAAGGAGCAGAAGGAAGGGTCTAGGGGTCTTCACTTGGGCAAAGCGGGATTTCTGGGGGCCACAGAGGAATACTTCAATGCCATCTGTTTTGAGGCAAAGCCCTTTGAGGGTAAGAGGTCTGGTGGTGGTCTGCTAGGCTTAGTGTTCTCCCTGAAGGTTGGACCTATGAGCTTTCAGACTGACAGAGCTAAGGCTCTGATTCTCCAGTGCAGGACAAGGGCTACAGAGGGCAGAGAAAGGCTCCTTCCTGGCTGGCCCCTTTCCCACCAGATCTCTTTAATATTCCAGGCTCTCTGTGGAGGTATGTCCGTGCAAGCATGTCCTTGTCAGGCTATATGCCCCCACTCTGTGACCCCAAGGATGGACACCTGCTGATGGATGGTGGTTATATCAATAACCTCCCAGGTACTGCAGAGGACTCGGGAGTGCCCCCATGCTGGTACACAGTTCTTTGGTCATTCTGCCCTGTGGCTGTCTGCCATAACCGCCTCCACACCAGGAAGGCTGGGGTGGTACACGTTTTCCTTAGAGTATGCCAAGAGAAAATGTCAGGTTGGCATCAGCTGCTAGAGAACACATGTGAGTGTGCCCATGCATGCGCATGCGCACAGCGTGCCCCTAGCATATGGCTCTGCCTGTTAGCACAGTAGCAACAGAACAAAGGCCAAGGAGACAAACCAGGGGCAATTGATTTCCATCTGTGCCCACAGTTGGAAACTAAGAGCCTGCAGGTGCCACGTGTGCCGTGAGGCCATATCTACTACCTGTTGGCTACATGCTCAGAAGGGCTCCAACACAGTCCTTGCACATGGCTATACACAAGCTGAGACATTTGAACCTGCCTCCATAGGCCCAGGAAGAATACTAGAGAAGGTCCCCTGGTGGAGTCAGCAAGAGAAACAAAAGCCCTCTTGGTGCTTAGGAAAGCAGGGTCTGCTTCTCATCTGTTTTTCCCATTGCTCCTGGAATGCTGCCTCATGCCCTGGTGCTACATTCCTGACCTGGGCGGTAACTAGGCTACCTCTTTCTCTGCAGCGGATGTGGCAAGATCCATGGGGGCAAAGGTGGTGATTGCCATTGATGTTGGCAGCCGGGACGAGACGGACCTCACCAACTATGGCGATGCCTTGTCTGGATGGTGGCTGCTTTGGAAACGCTGGAACCCCTTGGCTACAAAAGTCAAGGTAGATTTGGTACCAAAAACGGACTAGATAGTCTCTCTGGGCTTATCGCTCATCCTCTTTGAGCCATCCCTGGCAGTAGGGATGTTCAGAGTCCAGCAGATCTGGGTCACTTGTTTGTACTTTTTCCCCGACCCTGGGACTAACTCTGGGACAAGACCAAAATGGGGTTTCGAGGCTCACCAAGGTCACATCTTTGGGACTCTAGCTCAGAGCCCATCATGTTTCTGGGCCAGGAGGGATGAAGAGGGAAGGCCAGGGTAGGAGGTTCAAGCATTCTTGGCAGGTGTTGAACATGGCAGAGATTCAGACTCGACTGGCCTATGTGTGCTGCGTCCGGCAGCTGGAGATGGTGAAGAACAGCGACTACTGTGAGTACCTGAGGCCTCCCATCGACAGTTACCGCACCCTGGACTTTGGCAAATTTGATGAGATCTGTGTGAGTATTACCAGCTGGCTTAAGAGAAAAGAGGACCTGGGGGTCAATTACCTTTCCAGCCTCTTTTCTAAGAGCACTAGGAGGGGCCTCCTCAAGTCCCTGATGAGGCCTCCTATGTACACAGGAAGTTGGGTATCAACATGGGCGGACAGTGTTTGACATCTGGGTCCGGAGTGGTGTCCTAGAGAAGATGTTGCAGGACCAGCAGGGGACAAGCAAGAGGAAGGACTGTGGGGTGAGAGGGCAGGAGGGTTAGGTGGGGCAGGGTAGGGGTCCTCTGTACCAGCAGCATCCCCTGCACCCACTCTGCCTGCCTCAGGTGTGTAGCCTGAGACAGGTGATGTGCCATGCTTTCTGCCTTTCTCCAGGTGTTCACCTGCCCCAATTCCTCCTTCACGGACCTTGCTGAGATTGTGTCACGGATTGAGCCGGCCAAGGTGGCTGCAGTGGATGGTGAGTAGATGTCTGGAGAGTGGGACAGAAAAGAGGTGGTAGGACTCCACTACACTAGACCCTCACTCTTGCCCTTGAAGAAGTCACCAACTCTTGAGCTCTACTGGCCAAGAAGCTCAGTACTGCTTCTCCATTGTGTCAAGACCCAGAGCCTATCTGTCCAGTTCCCACAACATGGGATTGCCTCCTAGGCCACTCAGGCTTCTCCTTCATCACTCCATAGAGCATCCTAACCACACCATAGACCTTAAGGGGAGCCTACAGGCAGAGGAGGCCTTAGGAGGCCCGAGGGCCACATCCAACAACATGGCTCTGATCTACAACCCTGCAATGGGGCCCCCCCATCTTGCAACAGAGCAACATGTTCTGCAGAATTCCCTGCTGCATGTACCATCTTAAAGAAGAACTTGAAAGATGCCCTGGAGTCTTCCCAGGGTGAGAGCCCCAACTGAGTTTGTGCTGGTCTCCTTACACAACTCTGACCCGGCCCCCATGTGTGGTTAGGGAGTAGGTAAGGAGGGTCATGTTTTTGTGAAAAACACACAGGACACATTGTGGAGTGAGATGAACAAAAGCAACTGTGAAGTGTTGCTGGGTCTGTGAGGTTCCTCTGGCAGCCCTGGAACTGGGCAGCTAGCTCTCTGGGAACTGTTACAGTGGGGCTGCGGATGGCCATGTTCTGCTTCACTTTTAGCCTTGCTTGGCACAGCCACTGTCCTTGGAGAGAGGACCAATGGAGCCCTCTCTTCTGCTCTAGATGAGTCTGACTATCAAACAGAGTATGAGGAAGAGCTGCCAGTCATCCCCAAGGAAACATATGCTGACTTCCAGAGCACTGGGATTGAGCTAGACTCTGACTCGGTGAGGTGCTGGACCCTGCCTTGCCTGTGCCGGACTCTGAGGTCCCCAAACAGAGCCTGCCCCTGGTCCCTGACTCTGGGCTAGCTACGTCTTCCCACTCCAGGTGATACAGCCTGGGGTCGGGCAAGTCCCCACTTTGCATATCTTGACCATGTCTGATTTGCTTCCAGGAATATGAGCCTTCGATGTTGCAAGGACCTCCCAGCTTGACTTCCCCAGAACAGTCCTAGGACTCCTTCCCTTGACTCCCTAATCAAGATGACAGGGGCCAAGACTGTAACATCCTTCCTGACTGGATAAATAAATAAAACACCTGGGCCTCACCCTTAGACTGAGGCTGCACCCATTCCTTAGAGGCTACTTCAGTTGCCTGACAAGATCAAACTGGATAATATAGCTATCTGGCTTCTTCCAGAGACATGGGCTGTGTTATTGGAGTTGTGGGCCTCTTCACTTCCCTGGCACCCTTGTATCCCCACAGCAAGACTGAGGAGCACTGACGCCTCTGTGAGGCATGGGAATGTGGGATTGTTGAACTAATAAACGTCAATCTGACTGTGTGGCTATTTTACTCTGGTGTAAAGGTTGCAGGGGCAAAGAGCTAAGAGGACCTGAGGTTGGGAAGGTCAGTGGGTGATCTCATGTTCTTTCAGGACCCTTTTGCTTCCAGGCAGCAACTCTAGGCTAGGCTAGGATGCTCCGGGTCTGGAGGAAACTAGGGTTTCCCCCTAAACCAAGGGTTTCTTCGGGCATACACAGGCCCTGGCCTAAGTGGAAGGGCATCACTTTTATGCCCCCAGGAAGAAAGCCTCCGGGAGGAGCCGCCTTTTAGCCACGCCCAATCTGTCATCATGGGGGTGGTGCCAACTCAGGCTCAGCGTCAGGAGGCGGAGCACCGCCCCCGGGTCCAGCCGCGCTCTCCTACAGTGGCTGGACGCGCTGGGCGCTGGGTGCGGCCATGCGGGGCCTGGGCCTAAGTCTGACCCTGACCCTGAGGCTGAGACCTAGCGCGACCTCAGGCGCCGTAAGGCTCCCCCGGCAGAGGCGGCGGGCGCGAGGCGCGCTCTGAAATCCGGGGGATGCGCGGGCGCCGTGACCATGGGTGCCGCCGCCTCCAGGAGGAGGGCGCTGAGGAGCGAGGCCATGTCCTCGGTAGCGGCCAAAGTAAGGTGAGTGGGCCGGGCTGACCGGCTACCGCTGCCGGCTACCCTCTGTGGTGTGTGCTGCTGCCCTAATGCCCTGTGATCTTCCTGTTCCGACTGGAGTGGGCATTGGGCCTTAAAACCTGACGCCCACAGGCTGGGCAGATTAGACAGAAAGTAGTCGGAGGTCTCTGACCAGGATGTCCTGGCTCTCTGTGGTGGGTGGGAAGAGCCCACGTCTTCTCATGTTGATGTGGAAGGCCTGGGTGGGGGTAAATATGGTAGGGAGGGTCTTGCCAGTATTGGAGGCTGGTAGCCAGCATGTACTGACCGTGTTCCCTCTGCTTACCATGCAGAGCAGCCCGAGCGTTTGGAGAGTACCTGTCCCAGAGTCACCCTGAGAACCGCAACGGTGCAGGTAGGTACACTGGAAACAAAAGGCTGTTCTGGGTGAGTCCTCTGCCCCAGGCCAGGGCCAGGGCCAGGGCCAGGGCCAGTGGAGTGTGAGCCAGCCCAGGTACCTTGCTGGCGTGTCTACCCCACATCCCTTGCCCTCCAGGGCCCAGAACCCTAGGAGGAGCTCCAGTCACCCATCTCCATGGCGCCCTCCCAGCCTGGGTTGTTGGCATGGCAACAGGCCTCTTGGCACCCCCAGGGCTGGCACCACTGTCTGGGGGCCAGCTGGTGGGGGGAGGGGAGGAATTGGCACCAGGCAAATGGGTGTATCTGCAGGCTCTTGGGGGGATATTGGCCTGTCTATTCTTAACTTCTGATGATTATGCACAGGTAGTGAGGCCTGCCTGCCACCCCAATCCTCACTCTCACAAGGGCTTCAGGCCCAGATAAGCAGAGAAACAGGCCACCTGGCAGAGCCTTTTCTAGTAATCTCAGCCCCCTCATTAAGGTTGGTGCTTGCTGAGTGTGCCAGAGGACTGGGAGGGTAGACCATCAGGCTGAAGGTTCACCTGATGTCTTTCCCTTAGACCACCTGCTGGCTGACGCCTACTCTGGCCACGACGGGTCCCCAGAGATGCAACCTGCACCCCAGAACAAGCGCCGCCTCTCCCTCGTCTCCAATGGCCGATATGAGGGCAGCATCTCAGATGAGGCAGTCAGCGGGAAGCCGGCTATAGAGGGCCCCCAGCCCCACGTGTACACCATCTCTAGAGAGCCAGCCCTGCTACCTGGCTCTGAAGCTGAAGCCATTGAGCTAGCAGTGGTAAAAGGGAGGAGACAGCGGGAGCGGCACCCTCACCACCACAGCCAGCCCCTGCGTGCCAGCCCAGGCAGCAGCCGGGAGGACATCAGCAGGCCCTGCCAAAGCTGGGCAGGAAGCCGCCAGGGCTCCAAAGAGTGCCCAGGATGTGCCCAGCTGGTCCCTGGTCCCTCTTCTCGGGCCTTTGGGCTGGAGCAGCCACCTCTACCTGAGGCTTCTGGCCGCCACAAGAAGCTGGAAAGGATGTATAGCGTTGATGGAGTGTCTGGTGAGGGCCTTATCTTTGGGCCTGGGCAGATACCTGCTGGCCTCTAGCAGCAGCAGCCAACACTGCAAAGCTGGGTACCCTGGTGTGATAGCAGTCAGGATGAAATCCCTTCCATCTGAGCTCACCTCCTTGCCCAAATCCTGTGAACTGTGGCCTCTCTCAGTTCACAGGCAAACAAACCTACCACGGTTTATCAAGGATAGTTCCTGGAGGAGAGGGCCTGGGAGGACCTTGAAAACATAGATCAGGCCATCTTCAGAAGCTACAAGGGAGGGGAAGTTTTTTGGGCCCTGAGGTTATTGATGCTGAGCTGGAAGGGAGGGCTGGGATACCCTGAGGCATGCTGTACTTAGGGACTATCCTTCCCCACCATGCATCATGCCTGGGCTGCAGAGAGTAGCTCTAGGGGACCCCGGGAAATGAACAACTCATCAAGGTGGGCTGCACCCTAAGGACCTCTTACCCTCTTGTAGGGATGAAAGGAGGGAAATGTCTGGCCAGCTGGCAGCTAAGAAGGGCTACCTTATGTCTAAGAGGGACAAAATGTGACAGTGCAGAGACAACCTCTGAGAATGTTCCTCACACTGAACCACTAGAGAAAAAGTTAAACAGAGAGCACCTCAAGCCAAGCGATAGAAAGATAGCTCAGGGACTAAGAACACTCTGCTAGTGCAAGAGGACCCAGTTCTGGTCCTTAGCAACCACACTAAGCATCTTACTACCACCTGTGAACTCTACCTCTAGCCTCTCCTCCACACCCCCTTCTCTCTAAATAAATAAATAAATAAATAGAGCCACAAGTCAGAGAGGATGGATGGGAGGTTATGTCCCAGAACTCCGCCCTGGACCAGCTTTTTTCTCTCCTTGAGAGTCGTCCTACCCCTGGGCCCAGAGTCTTTTCAAAATAGAGCGAGGACTGGGCTTGGGGACTCCTACCTTGCCAGCCACAGCCTTGCTTTTCTTTCAGATGATGTCCCCATCCGTACCTGGTTCCCCAAGGAAAACCTTTTCAGCTTCCAGACGGCAACCACAACTATGCAAGCGTGAGTTCGGTGTCCACTGCCCAGAGCCCGTGGCTGGGTTGTCTCTTCCCAGGGCTCAGGAAGGACTGACAACTGCTGCCTGGGCTCTGGCTCAGCCTAGGGTTTTTGTGAACGGCTGCATGTGCCACATTGTGCAGGGTCTGCGGGTGGGCCAAGCTGAGGCTCTGCACCCCAGCAGGCAGGCTACCTGCTCCCTCGGGCCACGTCCGACCTCTGCTTCTCCCTACCCCTTCCCTTACTTACATTCCCCCGTGGGCATTCCCTGTATTCAGACTACCCACTTCGTTGCGGCCGTTTATCTTCGTTTTTGCCAGAGGCCCTGACCCAGAGTTGCAGCTGATCACGTCATCACTAAGTGGTTTTGGGTGGGGGTGGGGGTTCTAGTCCTCATGCGTACCCTGAACTCCACCGTCAGGCTGCTTCTGTGTGACAGGTGACTGTTACCAAGGTCTGCTCTTCTTTACCGGATAGGCATCTAGATTGTCCTCCCTAGGACACGCCTTTGAAGCAGAGTCCCTCCCCAGAATAGTCCTCCCCCAGCCGCAACTGCGATGGCAAAGTGCACAGGGCACAGACAAGCTTCTGTGGGACCAAACCCCAACCTTGCCTGGCTAAAACTCAGCACCTAGTAGTATGGCCGCGCCTCAGCCTCTGGTGCCCTTGAGTCCAGTGGACATCCTGATGGAGGGAACTACCTCCAGGGGGTCTGGGGGGCTAAAGGAAGGCAGAGATCCACACTCACGGTGTCCTCTTTCTCTTGCTGCCTCTTGACACTGTGGCTTCAGCATCTCGTAAGTATGCCATGCAGTGTGCACTTAGGGGCACAACCATTGTCCTGGGGGGCCCTCCCACCCTTGGACAGAATTCTGCAGGTCAGGGATCCTGGGCCTGGGCAGTGAGTAGTGCTGAGCTCCCGTTAGTCCAGACTCCTGTGGACAACTAGGCCGCAGCAGGACCTGCTGGGAGCTGGGCCTGGGATGCCCCTCTGGGCCCCCGTGCTTGTGCCTCTGTCTCCACGTCTGTGTCCCTCCTGCCTTCAGCCAAGGGCAGTGCTGACTTGCGGCGGTTTCTCAGGGTATTCAGGGGCTACGCGGAGAGGAAGCGTCGGAAACGGGAGAATGATTCCGCGTCTGTAATCCAGAGGTAGGGCCTGCCAGCCACTCGCCACCAGGGTCTATCTCTAGTCTGCACTGGCCTGGCCAGGGCCCTCCTGGCCCTGGAAGACCTGATGGGGGAAGGGTGGTGGCGACCACTGGTCTGGCCCTGCTCTGGGGACGTGGCAGACAGGAGGCCGTGTGGCCAGGCTGCATTTCAGCCCCTGGACCTATACTTTGAGGGTATATTGGTAATCATACTGAAGCTAGCTGGCCCATCCAAGTCTGTGTAGCCCTGAAGCCCAGAGCTGTTCATCCAGTGGCACCGCCTACCCTCTCCAACTCCCACCCACCTCAGAGGTGTGTCTGGGAAGCTGGACGTGGGTCTTGGCAGGGCACAAAATTTAGGAGAAAAAAAAATGTGTCCCTCATGGGGAAGGGACATTTTGAAAGCCCCAGAGCAGCTTGTGGGCGTGGGTTCAGGTAGAGGATGTTAGGATGTCTGCAACAGAGGAAATGCCTGCGAGAAGCATGAGCAGACAACAAAGCTAGGAGACACCGTGCCTCTGCTCTGAGGTCCTGGATGGGGCTCAGGAGTAGATAGGCCTTGTCTATGAGCCTTGGGGAGATGGTTCAGTATCCACCCTTAGCGTGGTCAGGGACTAGGTTGGCAGGAGCCAGCATCCACCCTGCTGTGTACCCTCATCACCCCATGCTTTCTCCTTCAGGAACTTCCGCAAACACCTGCGCATGGTTGGCAGTCGGCGGGTGAAGGCCCAGAGTAAGATGGGTCCTGGGAAGGTGGGCACAGCTGTGCTTGGCAGTCTGGGCTTCTTGGCAAGCTGGGCTTTGCATGTTGGCAGTCCACCTCCCTCAGCCTGCTCTGGCCCCACATACGTATCTACAGGCGCCACCACTGGTTGGCCTGTTCTGCCTTCCCCTCAGCTCTTACCCCCTCTTTTGTGTCGTCCTGTCCGTCTCTGTCTCAGTGCTCTGTCTTGCCCCCAACAGTGTTGGACCTCACCCAGGCCCTACTTGACCAGCCCCTGACCTAGTGTTCTGCCTGCTTAGGCTCTGCCCTGAGCCTACAGTAGGCCCACAGTAGTCCACACTGTGTCCTTTGCTTCCACCCTTGTGTCCTCTAAGTCTAGATTCTGATCCTGGTATCTGTGCCTCTACATGAACCATACCGTTGGTCTTAGTCCACTATCTGTGACCTCAGGCCGATCCTTGTCAGCTTCTGCCTCTCCACACACCCCAGCCCCCTTCCCAGGGCCTGAGTCTTCTCTGCTCTCGCCCCCTCTGGCTAATGGGGTTTTGCTCTCACTCACTGCAGCGTTCGCTGAGCGTCGCGAACGGAGCTTCAGCCGGTCCTGGAGCGACCCCACCCCTATGAAAGCCGACACTTCCCACGACTCCCGAGACAGTAGGTGTCCAGGTGCAGGCTGGCCCACTTCCCTGACAAGTTCCCTTAGGCCCCATATCCCTGTCAGGGTCCCATGCCAGTATGGCTAGGCTTCTGCGCTTTTGCTCTCTGAGCCTCAGTTTACCTGTCTATGAGATGGAAGTACCTGGTATCCTATCTCTTAGGCTGGGTTAACTAATGGCTAAGCAGTGCTGACACTGGGCATCTGTAAGGTGGTACCCACTGTCTCTCAGGGCATACTTGGCCGCAGGTGACACTTGTGTTGGGTCCCAGCTTCACATGTCTCTCCTCCTCCTATGTGGGGCTGCTTCCCACTGGTATCAGTGGCCTGGCTCTGCAGTTTGACTGTGACTGTGACCTTCATACCTACCCAAAGAACCTCCAGGACATGGTTGGGCTCTATGAGTGGTATGCCACTCTCCTGGTGACCCCTCCTGTTCCCAGGCAGTGACCTACAGAGCTCCCACTGCACCCTGGATGAGGCTTGTGAGGACCTGGACTGGGACACAGAGAAAGGTCTGGAGGCCATGGCCTGCAACACCGAGGGCTTCTTGCCACCCAAGGTCATGGTGAGGCCTACCTCTGGGTGTACCCCCATGGCACTTAGATGGAGCTCAGCCTTGTCCTCTAGTCCTCCCTACTATGCCCACACTCCATACTTGGCTCAGGGAGGGGTCTCCAAGGCTCTCCCTCAGTGGTGCTTCCTGGGGGAGTTTCAGAGGTTAGGGTTACAGGAGAGTTGACTGTGAGGTGTACCTCACAGGGCTTTCCCCGTCCCCTACAGCTCATCTCCTCCAAGGTGCCAAAGGCCGAGTATATCCCTACTATCATCCGCAGAGATGACCCGTCCATCATTCCCATTCTCTACGTGAGTGTCCTTCCCAACTCTGCATCCATACAAATCCTGGTACACCGCTTCCTCGCGGCCTAGCTACCAGTGCCTGAATGCCCTGGGGGGACCAGCAAGGGCTCTGATGTGTGGCCTATCTGTTCTCAGGACCACGAGCATGCAACCTTCGAGGACATCCTGGGTGTGTATCTCACGCGCTTCATCTGGTGTCTGGCAGGAAGGGTGGACTTGCATGGGGAGGGGCAGTGCTCATAGCCCTCTGTCCACAGAGGAAATAGAGAAGAAATTGAACATCTATCACAAGGGGGCCAAGATCTGGAAGATGCTGATTTTCTGCCAGGTAGAAGCAGCCTTTCCCTTCCTCCCCAGGAGAAGAGGGCAGTGTGGTATGGGTAGGGCCCCAAGATCTTCCTCAGTGTGGATGTGTCCGTGTGGTACATTTGTGGACGACATGCGCACGCCTCATCCTAGCCTCCCTCTAGCACTCCTGAGGCCTGACCGTGACCTCTTTCAGGGCGGCCCTGGACACCTTTATTTGCTCAAGAACAAGGTGGCCACCTTTGCCAAAGTGGAGAAGGAAGAGGACATGATCCAGTGAGAGCGGAGGGTGCCCTGGGTTGTGGGAGGGAAGTCTAGAACCTGGTCCATTCCTTCCAATGCCCTCCCTCCACCGTGCTTCTGGACGCTCAGTTATGGGGCCATCTGTCACCCCACCAGCTTCTGGAAGAGGCTGAGCCGCCTGATGAGCAAGGTGAACCCCGAGCCGAATGTCATCCACATCATGGGCTGCTACATTCTGGGGAACCCTAACGGGGAGAAGGTAGGGACTCGAGAGGTGCGTGTGGGAGGGGGGGGCTGAAGAGGGCTCTCAGGCCGCTCGAGGGTCCTAAGCAAGGAGGGTGGGTCATGCCCTTAACCCCAGACTCATGGCCGTACCCTTCCTGAAGCTGTTCCAGAACCTCAGGACCCTCATGACCCCTTACAAGGTTACCTTTGAGTCGCCTCTGGAGCTGTCTGCCCAAGGTGAGCTATTCCGCTGCCTGCCTGCTTAGAGGGCTGCTTAGGTTTGACCCTTCTGGCACTTCGTCAGGGCTGAGCCTCTCGGCTCATCTCTCTCCTGCCCAGGGAAGCAGATGATCGAGACCTACTTTGACTTCCGGCTGTACCGCCTATGGAAGAGCCGCCAGCACTCAAAGCTGCTGGACTTTGATGACGTCCTGTGAGAAGCATGGGTCATGCCCAGGAACCACCAGGCCATTTCCTCTGGGCTGGGGACCTAGAGCTGGGCTGCCTCTTGCACCCGGGACAGTGTGACCCTGCTCTTGCCCACAGCCACTTCAGGGACCCTCAGACGTTGCTCAGGTTCTCGTAGGGTCTGGTCCTCACTGCACCAGTGGGCCACAGAGGCCACAGTCCTGGTGATCCAGATTAATAATCTCAGCCCATGGCCAGTGGCCTCTCAATGGCCAGGGCATTGACCTGTCATGCCTCGCCTGGAGGCAGCAGCATTGGGAATCCCCTCCATGGGGTTCATAGAAATAAGTGCAATTTTTTTACACCCCTGAAACAATTTGAAGGGAAGCAGCATTACTAATTAACTAGTTAAGCACTCTGCTACTAGTTACAGTGTAGACAACCGGCCCAGTGTGTGTTCAGGTCCTCCTGTCCCCCAGCCTCTCAGCCCTGCTGTATTTGATCACCAGCACCAGGATGGCCCATCAGTGTGGGGCTAGCTCTGTCAGGCTGCCTAGCCTGGCCCAGTCTACACTGGCCAAATCTGGCCTGCTTTCACCCTTTTGTCACCCCTGGCTTACTTTGGCCTCATCCTGGCAAGGGGTAGGCTGTGCAGTTAGGAGGGAAGAGCCTCACCCTCCCTCTTGTCAGGGGAGCACTGGGTTGCCATCTGTTGCCCACCTCCTTAAGCCAACTCATTTCCCTTTGCTGCTGCTGAACTCGGCTTTTTCTAGCCTTGGTCTGGAAGCCACATCCCAGCCCAGTGGCTTAGGGGTGTGGTGGGGCCAGCCGGGGCTGGGCCTGGGAAGGCAAGAACCTCACCAGCATTGTGGTGGTGGAGGGCCTAGATCTGTCACCCCAGGCTGGAGAGTCAAGTAGCTGGTGAACTGTGAGGTCCCCGTGACTCCCTTCAGTCTTGTCCAGGGTCTAGCAGGGTGGGCTCTCTTGTACATAGTTGGAGCTTGGGGGCAGGCCCCCCTTTTGTAGAGCCTGGGGTCTGGGGACACCTGGCCGTGTCCCTGACCCAGGGGAGTTAGGATTGGGCACTGAACAATGTACGATATCCCTTAGAGTGACCATTAAACTTGACCCTCTGCTGCAGCTGCTGTGTGGGTCTTCTCATTTGGGACTCACTTTCCATGAACATGCCAGCCTGAGGCCACTGCTGCGTGGCTTCCTTCACACCAGGGCCTGGACAGGATAGAGCCATCAGAACAGCCACCTTAAGGATATATATACCATGGGAAGATATGATAGGGATCTCCCAGAGTGTCCACCAACCAGCACAGGTAGTAGAGGCACTGTCTTCTTCCTGCAGTGGTAAGAATCAGGCAGGGGACTGTGGTTGTGAGCAGAAACAGCCTGCATCCCTGCCATAGCCCATCAGCATGGAAGAGTGGTGTTCTCAACCTCTTTCAAGCCACCTTGTTCATGTGGCCAGAACAAGAAGCCAGATGGTGGCTACAGCCTCAGTTGTGAGCCACATGCCCTCCATGTCCAGGGTACAACCAGACTTAGCTACTTGATCATTACCGGTCCAGGGGTAGGGACCAGAGCAGCTGGGCAGTTCAAGGGCTAGGGATGGGCTGGTGGTACAGTATACAGTATGACAAAGCCTGGTGGGTTTGAGGCTAGGTGCTGGGGACCGCCCTTCTGAGGAGTTTGGCACCAGGACACTCAAGGAAGGACTAAGAGGAAGAAGGCATGGTTTGGGTGTCACCATGAACATAGTTTTGGAAGACTGGCCTAGGTTAGTCTGTATTTTTACTCAGCTACCACACTCTCTGAAAGTAATATAAACCACATGGTCAAGTGTGCATGCGTATGTGTGTGTGTTTCTAGTCACTGCTACTTTGAGTCTACATGCTGGTGTTATGCAAACGGGATAGTGTTTGTAGTTCTAGTCTCCCAACATTGCTGTTTAGAAGGCACATTTAATGCCATAATCCTGACCTTAGCCCTAGAGCAGGCAAGCATTTGCTCTGAGCCTCCCTATAGGCTCAGCCTGCAGTCTAGCTGGGGTAGCAGAGGCGCCTGCTTATAGCCCTGAAAGTTGGGCTTCTGTAGTCCACAGCCCTAAATGTCCTTGAACTTTTCTGAAGCATCTATGTACTCACTTTCCTCAATCAAATTAACAGACAACCAGGAAAAACAGTTGGGCAGAAATATTTTTTAAAATACACAAAGTGTTAATATCTTTTTTTTTTTTTAATTCCCTGATAGGGTCTCACTATGTATCCACGAGTGGCCTAGAACTGGGTATTTAGTTCTGGCTCACCTTAAACCCTCCTCCCTCTGCCTCCCAAGTGCTGGTATTAAAGGCATTCAGCCCTACACTCAGCAAGAGTGTAGTTAGCATCTTAGTTAGAGTTTTATTGACACCATGACCAAGGCAACTTTTTTTTTTTTTTTCGAGACAAGGTTTCTCTGTATAGCCCTGGCTGTCCTGGAAATTCACTTTGTAGACCAGGCTGGCCTCCAACTCAGAAATCCTCCTGCCTCTGCCTCCCAAGGCAACTTTTATAAAGGAAAAATGTAATCGGGGCTGACTTACAGTTTCCGAGGTTCAGTCCATTATCATGGCAGGAAGCATGGCAGCATGCAGGCAGACATGGTGCTGGAGAAGGAGCTAGAGCTCTACATCTTGGTCTGAAGTCATTCAAAAGGAGACTATCTTCTATAGACAATGAGGAGGAGGGTCTGGGTCATACTGAGCAGACTTATATGAGGCCTAAAAGCCCTGCCTCCACAGTAAAGCACTTCTTCTAACAAGGTCACGCCTCTTTTTTTGTTTTTAAAGATTTATTTATTATTACACATAAGTACACTGTAGCTGTCTTCAGACAGCACCAGAAGAGGGCGTTAGATCTCATTACAGGTAGTTGTGAGCCACCATGTGGTTTCTGGGATTTGATCTCAGGACCTTCGGAAGAGCAGTCAGTGCTCTTACCCGCTGAGCCATCTCTCCAGCCCAAGGTCACACCTCTTAATAGTCTCACTTCCCATGGGCCAAGCATATTTAAACCATCACATTCCACTTCCTGGTACCCACTGACTTGTTCAAACAAGTCTATAGCATATACTCTTAGCCATAGCATAATGCAAAATACATTTAGTCCAACTTCAAAAATCCCCAGTCTTATCACGGTCTCAACAATGTTTAGAAGTTCAAAGTTTCTTCTGAGATTCATGCAGTCCCTTAATTGTAATAATCCCCTATAAAATCAAAAGCCAAAAACAAATCACACACTTCCAACATCACAGGATATACATGTTCCAAAACACTACAGTGAGGAAGTACTAGACCAAAGCAAGACCAGAACAAGCTGGGCAAACTCCAAACTCTGCATCTCCTTGTCTGATGTCCAACTTTCATCTCTGTTGACAGCAACACAATTTCTCTTGGGCTGGTTCCACTTCTTGTTAGCAGCTTTCCTCAGCAGGTATCCTTTAGCTCTGATGTCTCTAATATCTTGGGGTCTCCAAAGCAACTTCAGCTTCACAGTCTCTTGTTCCACTCTCTGGGGTTCACATGATCTGGGCTCCTCCAAAGGGCTTGGGTCACTTCTCCAGCTCTGCCCTCTGTAGCCCTCTAGGCTTTAGCTGACTCCACTCCACTGCTGCTGCTGTTCTTGGTGATCATCCAGTTACTGGCATCTCCAATACACTGATAATGGCTAAACCTCTGAAACTCTAAGCCAGCTCCAATTAAATGTTTGCCTTTATAAGAGTTGCCTTGGTCATGGTGTTTTTTTCAGAGTCATAAAACCCTAAACAAAAATTAGTACCAGGAATGGGGTCTCATCTGTACTGGGTAGGGCCTAAGCATGTATATGAAACCTCAGAGCTCTACCTCCACACATTTCCTCTAACAAGGCTATACCTCTTCTAATAAGGACACATCTCCTAATAGTACCATTTCCCATTGGCAAAGCATATTGAAACCACCAGAGGATGTGGCTGTGAGTTTATGGTGCCAAGGGGCTGCCTCTAGGGCTTCAGGCATGCTAATGTATGGAATTCTACCACTAAGGTACAGCTCTAGTCTCTACCCCCTTTTAAATTTTGTTTTGAGACAGGGTCTCACTAGTCTATGCTGGCTTTGAACTCATTCATTCTATAGCTCAGGCTGATGTTGAATTTACAGTCCTACTGGGCAGCTTCTCTAGTGGCTGTTTAGTACAGCTTATTAGCCTCAATATATAAAAAGCCTTTTTAATTAAAAATATTTTATGGTTATGTGTGTAAGTGTGGGCACATGCTTATGAGTGCAGGTACTTACAGAATCAGAAGCCATCAAGAAGAGCACTAAGAAGCAATTGTGAACTGCCTAACATAGGTGCTGCCCTAGCTAGTTTTATGTCAACTTGACCCAAGCTAGAGGCATCTGAAAAAAAGGAAGCTCAATTGAGAAAAATGCCTCCATGAGATCCAGATGTAAGGCATTTTCTTAATTTGTGATTGATGGGGGAAGACCCTGCCCATGACGAGTGATGGCATCCCTGGGCTGGTGGTCCTGGGCTCTGTAAGAAAAGCAGACTGAGCAGGCCATGGAGAGCAAGCTAGGAAGCAGTACCCCTGCATGGCCTCTCCATCAGCTCCTGCCTCCAGGTTCCTGCCCTATTTGAGTTCCTGTCTTGACTTCCATCAGTGATGAACAACAAATAAACCTTTTCCTCCCCAATTTGCTTTTTGGTCATGGTCTTTTGTCATACCAACAGAAACCATAACTAAGGTGCCAAGAGATAAGGGTCCTCTACAAGAGCTAAGCCACCTCTACAGCCTTTAAAAAAAGAGTTTTTTTTTTTTGTTGTTTTGTTTTTTTTTTTTTTTTGTTTTTTTTTTTTACAATGATGACACAAAGGTCTATAGAGGAGAATGAGCTAAGGCCCGAAGAGACACTACAGGAGAGCTGAGTGGCCAGAACAGTCATAAGGAAAGTCACAGCACAGCACTACTACAGGCAGCAATGGCTTCTCTCATGGAGCCATTTTCTCTGTTGAGCTTCCTTCTTTTCAGATACCTCTAGCTTGTGACAAGTTGACCTAAAACTAGCCAGGGCAGCACCTCTGTTAGGCAGTTCAGAATTGATGGTGATTTCTGTAAGTACCTGCACACTACAGCCACAAACAGCAGTGGCTGGCTCCCTGTTACATTCTCGGAGAATTAATTACTAACAGCTATGTAAATGCAGCTAATAAGCTCTCCATTCTCTTCCTTCTGTGAAGAGGTCACTGTTCCATTGTCCATGCGGTGCCCAGGAAGCAGGGTATTGCCAGGCCATCCAGGTAGTGTCCTGAAGGAAGAACAGACTGATTATTCAAAGGTCAAAGGGTGGGGGGGTGTTGGTTGTTTTTTGTTTTTTTGAGACAGGGTTTCTCTTTGTAGCTTTGGAACTCTCTCTGTAGACCAGGCTGGCCTCAAACTCAGAGCGATACAGAGATCTGCCTGCCTCTACTTCCCAAATGCTGGGATAAAGATGTGCACCACCTCTGCTGGCTATTCAAAGTTCTTACGATTCCAGAGAAAGGATGGCTAGGGCAGCCAGAGCCCTGAATACCTGTTGGAAGTGATTAAAAAATACAGAAGGCTGATAGTGGTCTCCTGTCCACTAACTTGATGTGTACACCTCCCTAATTGTCCGAAGGGCTTTTGAACAATAGCACAAGGTCATTATGCCCTGTCCATACCTTGACTGGTGGTGGTCTTCATGCAGGCCTATGCTCTCAAGTATGGACGCCCTGGCCTTTGTGTTCAGGTTTATCTACAGAACTCCAGATGGATACCCCAGGCAGTTCTTTGACCTGATGTGCACCCCAGCAGAGTACCTACCTTAGGAAGAACCAGGCTTGGGCATGGGAGCCATGCCACTGGGTTGGAGCATTAAGGGCCTGCCAAAGTGTTCTTGCTACCAGTGCTGAGAATAAATGCTTAGATAGAAATGCTGCAGCAGCCACACCCTCCATTGGGTACCTTGCTTGCTGGGGCAGAAAAGGCATGGGACCTGTTTCTTCAGGGGCCCCAGCACCTACAGGAAGGCAGGCTAACTCTTCCACTTGCAGAATCTCCTACTTCTATGTCAGTCGTTACCAACTCCCCCTTTACTTGGGGCTTGGGAAGCAGAAAAGGGAACTGCAAAGTTTCAGAAGCCACTCCACCCCACTTCTTTACTTGTGCACAACTTACATGAACTCAGATCTGACCCTGGTGATCCATCTGACCCATCCCCAGTCCCGACTGTAGGACCTAATGCTGCCAAACGAGACAGTGCTCTCCACAGGCTGGGAAAGGGCACTGGGCTTGAGTCCACAGCCCACTGAGGGTGAAACTCAACATCAGAATCTCAAAAGTAAGATTCAAGATGCTCCAAGCAGAATTACTTTGCTACTAAAAAATCATAAAAGACAAACAGAAACACAGACGTGGGCAAGCAGTAAAGCTATGCTCAGAATACTAGAAAGTTCCAGCAAGAAGGAGGAGGGGGAGGAGAAGGAGGATGAACAGGAAGAGGAGGAGGAGGGGGAGGAAAGGAAGGAAGAAAGGAAGGAAGGAAGGAAGGAAGGAAGGAAGGAAGGAAGGAAGGAAGGAAGGAAGGAAGGAAGGAAGGAAGGAAAGGAAGGAAGAGGAGGAGGACAAGGCTGGAAAGATGACTCAGCAATTAAGAGACTGTCTTCTCTTCAGGTTCAATTCCCAGCACACATAGCAGCTAACAACTTTCTGTAACTCCAGTTTCAGGGGATCAGATGCCCTCTTCTGACCAGGCACCAGATACTCAAGTGGTGCATAGACACAGGCAAAACCCTCATACACATAAAATAATAAATCTTTTAAAAATAAAAACAAAAACAGACTGGTTTTTAAAAAATATTTTATTAGGTATTTTCCTCATTTACATTTCCAATGCTATCCCAAAAGTCCCCCATACCCTCCCTCCCACTCCCCTACCCACCCACTCCCACTTTTTGGCCCTGGCGTTCCCCTGTACTGGGGCATATAAAGTTTGCAAGTCCAATGGGCCTCTCTTTCCAGTGATGGCCGACTATGCCATCTTTTGATACATATGTAGCTAGAGTCAAGAGCTCCGGGGTACTGGTTAGTTCATAATGTTGTTCTACATACAGACTGGTTTTTTATGGTCCTAGAAGCTAAAGTGAGAAATCCAGGAGTTAGGGCCTGGTTCTTCCAGGGTCTCTCCTCTGCTTCCAGATGCGATCTGTTCTGAGCTCTCACATGGTCAGTCCTCGTAGAGTGCATGGAAGTCCCTATAGATGACCACATCCAGTCTGGATTCTAGTTCCATGACCCTGAGTTATATTTCCCCATACTTCTGAGTAACTGGCTATAAACTCAGGTTCTCACAAACCCTTTCTTAAACTCTGTGTGTGTGTCTGTGTGAGTGTGTGTGCACGCATGCGCATGTGCACACACCACAGTGTGCATGTGACAGACAACTTGCAGGAGTTGATTCTCTCCTGCGCTCATGGAATCTAGGGGTTGACCTCAGGTCATGAGGCAATCACGTGATGGAGCCACCACCCCATTCCCTCTCCTCAGTTTTGTTGCTAGAGTGGCTCACAGAAGCCAGAGAAACATGTTTTCTGGCATATTACAAAAGACGTGACAAAGGATATGAATGAAGACATGTGTATGACAAAGCCCAAGGAAGAGACCCAGAAGGGCCATGAGCTCTTTCATGGAGATTGCCTCCAGGACCCTCCCGCCACGTGTTCAACTTTCCTGAAGCAATCTGCATGCTTTCAAGAAGCAATTCTAATTTCTATGTTGGAGAGAGAATTAAAGGAACAATAGATGAAAACCAAAATTACATATAATACCCCAGGCCACCGCTGGCTTGAAAGCTCCAAATCCTCACATCAAAGGGGTGTACAACTCCAAAGAGTCTGGGACATTAGTAGAATACTATTCAGTTAATAATTAGCCACACCCTTCCTTCTATTAAATATGTCTCCCCAGGCGAGGCCACTGGTGTTTGCAGGTTTTGTTAGATCTCATTAGGTTCCAGAAACTACAGTTCTCTTGGCAAACAGTGTCACCTCTCCAATCATCTGGTCCAACTGAGCACAGACCGCGCAGTCTCCTGCTCTGAGCCTCTAAGAACATTATGCAGCTTTTGGCTTCCCTCACTCCTTATCTGTTTATCCATTACTGCTAGCTACTAGTAACCTTTTTTTTTTTTTTTGAGACAGGGTTTCTCTGTGCAGTCCTGGCTATCCTGGAACTCACTCTGTAGACCAGGCTAGCCTCGAACTCAGAAATCTACCTGCCTCTGCCTCCCAAGTGCTGGGATTAAAGGCATATGCCACCATGCCCGGCTAAAAGGTGATTTTTGTGTCAATAAAAGATACGCCAGGCGTGGTGGCGCACACCTTTAATCCCAGCACTCGGGAGGCAGAGGCAGATGGACTTTTGAGTTCGAGGCCAGCCTGGTCTACAGAGTGAGTTCCAGGGCAGCCAGGGCTATACAGAGAAACCCTGTCTCGAAAAACAAAACAAACAAACAAAAAAAGTTTAATAAGTCTTCTTGAACAGTCTTTATTTTGCAGATGGGTCCTCAAACTAAGGGCCCTTCCTTGTCCACACCATTGGCCATGGTCTGAGGCTGTAGTTTTATAGTAAGCCAATCCCCTTTGGCTTGTACACTGTTAAATCAAAGATTCAAAACAGAGGGATCTTTGAAATAAAGGGTTTATTGAGTCATTAGAGGTTTGGGTCAGAAATCGGCCAGGTTTAAACAGGTTCTGCAACTTCCAGGAGCAGAGAGGGGTTCTGTACAGGATCAGTACCGAGAACATTTCTTCCTAGTGAGAACTGGGAAGGGATGCAATAAGTGGGATTTCAAGGAGTCTATACTAGTTTTCAACTAGAGGATGAGGGAGCAAGAAGAAAGACCCAAAGAGATGCCTCAGTGGTTTGGAGCACTTGTTGCTCATATAGAGGAACCAGTATTTTATTCAGGGTTACTATTGCTGTGATAAAACACCAAAACAACTTGGGGAGGACAGGGTTGATTCCATTTACATTTCCATATCATTGTTCATCATTGAAGGAAATCAGGACAGAAATACAAATAGGGTGGGACCTGGAGGCAGGAGCTGTTGCAGAGAAGCTATGGAGGGGTGCTGCTTCCTGGCTTGCTCAGCCTGCTTCTTACAGAACCCAGGACCACCAGTCCAGGGATGCACCACCCACAATGGGCTAGGCCATCCCTGACCAATCACCAATTAAGAAAATGCCTTACAGCTGGATCTTATGAAGGCATTTTCTCAAGTGAGGTTCCCTCCTTTCCAGTGACTCTAGCTTGTGTCAAGTTGACATAAAACTAGCAAGTTCTATGTCCAGTTTCTATATGCTACCTTCTCTCACAACCACCTATAACTCCAGTTCCACAGGACCCAACACCTTCTGGCCTTCATGGCACCAGGCACACATATGATGCACAGACATACATACAGACAAAAACCCATACACATAAAATAAACACACAACCATTCTCCTCTTCCCAAAAATCTAAGAGTCTGACATGGTGGTGCATGCCTTTAGTCCTAGAGCTTAGGGAGTGGAGGCAGGCAGATCTCTATGAGTCTGAGGCCTATAGAGAGCGTTCCAGGATAGCCAAGGCTATCTAGTGAAACTCTGGCTACAAAAAAAAAAAAAAATGTTTGGAGGTAGAATGGCCATCCCAAGAACTGTAGCTCTGGGGTGGGCTGGCTGGGTGGGTTAGTAAGACACTTAGAAGTCTCCAGGAGAGGCAACACGCTGGAGCAGTATGACAGTCTGTCACTGGCTTTCACTGGCTTCCCTTATTTATTCCCCACCTAGCCTCTGGCCTTTGTAATCTACATTTAAGATGTCTGGGGAGGGGATGGTGGTGGTGGTGGTGGTAATCAACGCAGGGCATAACTACTGCTTCATCTTGGTACAGCATCCACAGGTAGAAACAGGGACCCCTTTCTTGGAAGCTGGCTTCTCAATGATTTCTACTGAGTCTTCCTAGCTGGTGGCTTCCTGGAAAATAACCTGTGCATCCCAACTACACTCAGCTTTCTAAGACTGTTCGTGGAAACCTGGGGATCCCAGGTCAACACAAACATGCTATTCAGGTCCCAGAACCTGGTCTAAGTCAGGTACTCTGCTGTCCCCTTTAGGGTCTGATGGCTTCTTCATACGGACACACCAGATTCTAGTTTCTAGGCTTTGTTACCCCCAACCCCCCCCACAACACACTGGCCACACTCAAGATGATCAAACACCCTCGAGATACTGTCACTTTTCTAGAGGTGGTAGGAGGGACCCGGGAGAATGGAGCCAATAAATGAGGTGAACTACAGTATCATGCAACAGGAGACTTTATTAAGAGCCCCAGACAGTTTATACTCTGAGGGTTAAGAACGGTCATAAGAGCAGAGTTCTCAAGAGTCCAGGCTATATGCAATCACAAGGACAAGCTACACATGGCAAAAACCTGTTTTTCCATAGAAGCATATAACGTTAAACATTAATTAACTAGCTCCAGCAAGCAGTAGTCAGTACTCACCCCTGTCCACTCACCTGGGAGGGGCCTGAAGACACATGCCAAGAATAATTCCATGTTTGAGGAAGCTGACATCAAAGACTTCTTTTCTTGGAGTTTTCTCACACGTGCTATGAAGTCTCAGACAAGTCCTTCGGTGGGCCATGTGCTGATCAGGTACTTCCTACTGTCCCAGTATAATTTCTTTTTTATGGGTGGCCTGGAGGTTGGTGTCTTGAGCTCAGACAAGTCTTCTGGTGTGAAGCAGCCCAGAGTCCACCGTTGTGTTCCTGCTCACTTTCCTTTCAACTATGGCAGACACTAGTGAGCCAGAGGCCACAAGGGGGCATTGGATCCCTTAGAGCCAAAGTTACAGGTGATTGTGTTGTTTTGTTTGTTTTTCTCTGTATAGCCCTGGCTGTCCTGAAACTTCCTCTGTAGACTAGGCTGGCCTCGAACTCAGAAATCCTCCTGCCTCTGCCTTCTAGGTGCTGGGATTAAAGGCGTGCACCACCACTGCCTGGCTTCCTCTACTTCTTTTTAAAACAGGATCTCACCATATAGAATTCACAGTGCAAATGAGGTTTGTCTCTGTTTCTCCTGAGTGCTGGGACTAAAGGCATATGCCACCATGCCTGGCCCCTGCTTCTACTTCCTGAGTTCAGATATAGTGTTACCAGCTGCCTCAGGTTCCTGGTCCCATGACTTCTCCAACATGAACTACAAACCAAATAAGCCCTGATCCCTTAACTTGCTTTTGTCAAAACAAGGACTAACACTCTGGAAGAAAATACTTTAAAGTCATTTATTCAAGAACCTGTATCAAGACTATGTAGGGTCCTCTAAGCTGGGTATTAAAGTAAGTAGTTGAATTAGAGCTCAAACAAAAGAGGACAGTCGATCAAAGGGTTGTGATGATACAGTAGCCCCTGGACAGATGCTCAGCATCTCAGACTAAGGACAATGCAATTGAAATCCACATGATGTCTCATGGACAGATTGGGCAAAAGTAAAAGCTGATATTAGTTTTGAAAACTGGGTCCTTTGTGGTGAATAATTTTACATCAGATCAAACAGATTTTGTCAAGTATGCCACTATCCCATTCTTGGGTGCTTTTAAAAATTGTATGTATGTATTATGTATGTATGTATGCATGTATGTATGTATTTATAAAATCCAGAACTCTCTACATAGCTCAGGCTGGCCTGGAACTCACAGAGATCTGCCTGCCTCTGCCTCCTGAGACCTGGGATTAAAGGTGTGCCCCGCTGCCCCTGGCTTTGGGTGCTCTTAAGTAAATGAAGCTGAAGTCTTCAAAACACTCCTGCAAAGGTGCTTACAGCAGTTTTCGTTTGGGACAGCAAACTGAAGTCCCCCAGCACAAGGAACATCCTGTGGGCACAAAGAAAGGGACCTTGTGCAGCATGCAGAGGCAAACGTATGGGGTGGGGCAGTGTGGGGGCACAGGAGACCTTGATAATAGTTGTAACAGACTCTTGTAGAAATGAGGAAATTGTACCTTTTAAAATTCATTTGTATGTATATGTGGGGCATATATATCTGTATTTATGTGTGTACATGTGTGAGTATGCATTAATCAGAAATAGATGCCGGGTGTCTCTTCTTCTAATACTTTCTGTCTCTGTCTGTCTGTCTGTCTGTCTGTGCAGGCTAGGTTTAAATCAACTTTTTTTTTTTTTTTTTTTTTTTAGATTTATTTATTTATTATATGTAAGTACACTGTAGCTGTCTTCAGACACTCCAGAAGAGGGCGCCAGATCTCGTTACAGATGGTTGTGAGCCACCATGTGGTTGCTGGGATTTGAACTCTGGACCTTCGGAAGAGCAGTCGGGTGCTCTTACCCACTGAGCCATCTCACCAGCCCTTAAATCAACTTTTAAGCTAGAGTTATTTTTGGAAGAAGTCACCTCATTTGAGAAAATATTCCCACCAGATTGTCCTGTGGGCAAGCCTGCCCTGGTTGGCCTGTGGGCAAGCCTGCCCTGGTTGGCCTGTGGGCAGGCCTCTTCTGCACCTGTTTTTGTGTTTGATGAATGATGTGGGTGGGCCCAGCCCACTGTGGGCAGTGCTACCCCTGGAGACTATAAGAAGGAAGGCTGAGTGAGTTGTGAGGAACAAGCTAGGAAACAGCATCCCCCATGCCCCCTGCATCTGTCCTGCCTCCAGGTTCCTGCCCTACTTGAGTTCCTTCCCTGACTTCCTCAGCAACAGACTGTTGCTGGAAGTGTGAGTGAAATAAACTCTTTTTTTTTTCCCAAGTTGCTTTTGGTCATTCTGCTGACATGGTCATCACAGCAGCAGAAGCCTTAAGGACCTGAAAGTGGTGTGTGTGGGGGTGGTGCTAAGCATGCGCCTGGGGAGGCCTGTGGCATTCATTGAGCATGCGCCTAGGGAGGCCTGTGGCATTGATCATGTGCCTGGGGAGGCTTGTGGCATTGATCATGTGCCTGGGGAGGCTTGTGGCATTGATCATGTGCCTGGGGAGGCCTGTGGCACCAAGCATGTGCCTCGGGAGGCTTGTGGTAGCATTTGAACTTTGGGAAGGAAAAAACAATGAGTGCTTATGGCTTAGTGGATTGTTCTTTGCGAGCTTAGAAGATAACAGTGTTGAGAGAAATTTAGACAGTGGAAGCCTGCCATGTAAAATTTCATTGGGAAGTTTGAGAGTCCCTCATAGACTTTATCAGGGCCAATTACATGATTCTTTGAATTAAGAACCACTAAGATGCCTAGTCTACAAAGCAATTTCAGGACAGCCAGGGCTACACAAGGAACCTTTTGTCAAAAATTAAAAAAAAAAATTAAAAAAAAAAAAAAGGAAAAAAACCCACTAAAGTGAACCCCTTGCTTTGCTGGGACAATGGATGCTGGTCAGCCAGGCAATTAACACTCATTAAGAAGAGACCCAGCAAGATGGGTGGTGGTGGAGGCACATGCCTTTAATCCCAGCACTTTGCAGGTTGATCTCTAAGAGTCTGCGGCCAGTCTGATCTACAGAGCAGATCAGGACAGCTAGGGCTACACAGAGAAACCCTGCCTTGTAACTTTAACTTTGTCAAAGCCTCTCTTTAATGATAGCTCTTAAATGCTTTAACCTCCCTTCTAGCCCACCATCCACCAGAGGTGGTGGGAAAGAAAGGATATGGGGGAAGTGGACCTGCTTAGAAAGGTTCTTTGGAGCAACTCCCATCTGTGTTGTCAGGAAATCAACAGTTCAGTTCACAGGTCAGCAGTGACAGCTCCATCCACTCGCATGCAAACCCTTCACAGATCGACCAGCAGTCCAGTTCGATAGTCGGGATAGCAGCAGTGGTGGCACTATCTAGCAGGAACAGCCAGGCCTCAGATGAATCACCATGAATCAGTAGGAGGGACCAGGGCCACCAGAAATGCCTGGAGAAGTTCTTGGCTATGCCTCTCTTGACGAAGCAAAGATCAACAAGGACATGAGACCAAAAAGTGTTGGAGAGCTAGCTCTACCAGCAAGCCAAGCCCAGCCTCTGTCACAGTACGTTGGGTTCTTTTTCTACTCCCTCTAAACATCACGGGTCTTGGCTCTGCTCATGCAACTGTCTCAGTTGACATCACTCTGCCAATTGGCCCGAGTCTGAGGAAGCTGCAAGAAGCCGCAGCACATCACCAGAAGTTTTTTAGTGTTTTGTTGTAAACCCCAAATTACTAATACTAGAGAGACTTCAGTGTTGTACAGACAGTTTGCCTCTCTCTGTGTTTCCCATCAGAGGCTCGCATCCTCCCCCCAGCTTGCGGCAAACACAATATGCAGACAGTTGGTTTCTGCGCTGTGTCCTCCTGCAGCAGCCTGGAGTGGCTCCCTCCCCCTCCTCTAGCATTAGAATGGCACAACCCATAAAACTCCCCCTTAGTGTGGACATTCTGAGGAGACAGTGTGAGACATTCTCCCCGCTTCTGTGTCTCCAAAACCCAACACTCCTCCTGATAACTCTCTAGGTGCCTGTCCTTGAGATCTTAGAGAAAAAACAAGCTCAAGGGAGACCATGGAAAAAGTAAAAGGTAAACCGAGGTCAGGTCACAGACAGAGTGGCCATAAAATTAGTCCTTGAGCAGACACCCAGTAACCCCTCTCCTGATTCAGTACCATTCCACCCTCTCCTCCCCTTTTCTGTAAATATTCACACTATTTCTAACTATACTGTATATAAACCCAGTGTTTTCTGGACTCAGGGTCACTTGCCAGCATTCACGCAGTGAGTGCTAGGTGGGCGAACCAGGTTCGAACTTGAAACAATAAAAAGACTCTTTTGCAAGTTGCAGCGGGTTTTGCAATTCTTGGGCTTGTCTGGGTTTCCCGTGGACTCAGGGCACAACGGTTTCTCTCTATGGAGTCCCGACAAATGGAGATCAACTACAAAATGTAAGTCGGACCAATAGATGTATGTCCTTAGTAAAGAATCCTTCATCACGTGCCCTTTCACATCCTTTAGAAGTGACATCCTTTCACCTGTGTTTGCTTGAGCAAAATGTTCCTTCATGCGTTTGCCCCAGCAAAACACCATCCAACACAACTGACATTTTAAAGAATACTAGGTTTCCCCTTCACTGTCTCAAAACAAACAAACAAACAAACAAACAATAATTTAAAAAACCAACCAAACAAAAAGAGACCAGCATCTGGGAAGTGTTTCCTCTGGGTCAGCATAGAGAGGCTGTGGTCCAGAGACAGCCAAGGCTATACCTTCTGCTGGCAGCCAAATATGATATTGTAAAGCCAGACAATGGTGGCACATGCCTTAATAGCACTTGGGAGGCAGAGGCAGTTGGATCTCTGAGTTCCAGGACAGTTCGACTACAAAGAGAAACTCTGGCTCCAAAAACAAAGAAGAAGAAAAAAAGAAAGAAAGAAAGAAAAGAAAAGAAAAGAAAGAAAATGGGGGTTACAGAGATGGCTCAGCAGTTAAGAACACTGGCTGCTCTTACAAAGATCCTGAGTTCAATTCCCTGCTACCACATGGTGGCTCACAACCATCTCTAATGGGATCTGATGCCCTCTTCTGGCATGCAAGTGTACACGTAGATAAACACTTCTATACATAAAATAAATATATAATAAAATTATATTATTATATATAATAAGTAACTAATTATTTTATTATAAATAAATACAGTGTTGAGGCCTAGGTAAAAATGAAGGCTTAGATAGAATGTTAAGGCCTAGGTAACTGTTACCTGGCTAGCCTGTCATTTTGTTATTACTAATTTTATAAGGAAACTTTCTCATACGTTATTTCTGCTGTTACTAGGAATCTTTCTCACACCCAAGTTGATTACATATTCTGCTGTATTCTGTAGCCTTGGAAACCAATCATGATAGAAGTCAGTAGAACTGCTTTGTACAATTACCCATAATAAGCTTGGACCTGAACCAACCACCCAGCAGCACTTCCTGCACCTGTGTATGAGTTTTATGGTATTTGCTTTTATAGGCTGCCCCTGGGATGGACCCCACCATAAGAGACACCTGCACCAATATAAGAAACTATTTGGAATAACATTTCTGTTTTGAGTAGTGGTAAAGTTTAAGTTCCCAAGACCTCCCTGGGAACTGACATCCTACTTGGCAGAAAGAGACATGGATGTGGGTAACTGATTTCCTGGTTGACAAGTATGAACGTTAGACAAGGCAAGTCACCAGCCACTTGGATACCCCAACCAATGGGAACAGGAAGAGTGTACAACAACGGCATGTTCCTAAGGAAATCCCCCTATCCCTAAATCCTGATTGGCAGAATAATTTGGCATAGATGTTTGTAGATCTCTGGTTTAAAAAGCCCTGTTTATAAGTTCTGTTTAAAAAGTCCTTTAACAGCCAGAGCTATACAGAGAAACCCTGTCTCAAAAAAACCAAAAAAGAAAAAAAAATTAAAAAGGTCCTTTAAAAAAGAACTTTAGCTGGGCGTGGTGGCGCACACCTTTAATCCCAGCACTCGGGAGGCAGAGGCAGGCGGATTTCTGAGTTCGAGGTCAGCCTGGTCTACAGAGTGAGTTCCAGGACAGCCAGGGCTACACAGAGAAACCCTGTCTTGGAAAACAAAAACAAAAAAAAGAACTTTAACTCGGGGTCACTGTTCAGTTCCAGCAACTGGATTGTGGCCCTGATCGCCCATGTTCAATGAACTATTCCTGCCTGACGGAAATTAGTCCTCCTGTGGTCTGTGAGGCCATTCTTGGACCCCAACAAAACAAACAAACAAACAAACAAACAACTGATATTGTAAAAGTCCTGCAAGTAGTGTTGGTTTTGAAGGCATGAAGGGGTCCTGGAGAGCAGCTGAGACTTGGCACTGAGTGGCAAGGCTGAACTTCTAAAGAGATGTCAGAGGAGGCCATTGGTGAAGGTGAATCTTCAATTGCATGAACCCAGGGATTGAAGGGAGTGTCTTCATTCCTGTGGGGTATGCTACGGGACACAAAGTCACAGAATTTCAAAGTGCTTGGAGACTCAGGGAACACTCTGGCTTTGACTAGTCCTGAAGGCAGCAACATTCACTGTGAGGCTGCTCTGAAGCAGAGCTAACTGTGCTGGCTAGTTTTTAGGTCCATATGATACAAGCCCGAGTCATTTTGAGAGAGGAAACCTCAACTGAGAAAATGTCCCCACTAGACTGGCCTTGAGGCAAGCTTGTCGAACATTTTCTGGATTAATGATTGATGTGGAAGTGCCTAGCTCACTGTGGGCGGTGCCACCCTTGCGCTGGTGACCCTGGGTTGTATAAGAAGGCAGGCCAAACAGGGAAGAGCAAGCCGGTAAACAGCACTTCTCCACAGCCTCTGCATCAGCTCCTGCCTCCAAGTTCCTGGCCTGCTTGAGTTCTTGCCCTAACTTTCCTCAGTGATGAACCTTGAAGTGTAAGCAAAACAAGCCCTTTCTTCCCCAAGTTATTTTTGGTTATGATGTTTTATCACAGCAATAGAAACCCTAAAAGAACACCACCTGTCTGTCTGTCTATATCTATTATCTGTCTTCTATCTATCTATCTATCTATCTATCTATCATCTCTATCTCTATTTCCTATATATCTATTATCTATCTATCATATATTTATCTTGTCTCTATTACATATTATCTATCTATCATCTGTCTATATCTATCTATTCATCCACCTATCTATCTGCTATTTATCCATTTATCTACTATCATCTACCTGAGACTGAGTCTTCCACTGAACCTGAAGCTCTGCAGTTTAGCTTAGACTGCTTAGCCAGGATGATGTCGAAATTCACCAGCTTTTGCCCCCAACCTTGTCCACAATGCTGGGATTACAGACATGGGCCACCATACCTAGCTTTTATGTCAGTGTCATGCCTCTGAACTCAGGACCTCATGCTTGTATGGCAAGCTCTTTGCCCACTGAACTATCTCTCCAGCTCCATTTTCTCCATTTTTTTGAGGCTAGGTCTCCCGTAGCCCAAGCTGGCTTTGTACTCACAGGATGACCTAAAACATCTGATCCTCCTGCCTCCTGAGTGCTAGGACTTCATCAGGTACCACCACGTCGATTTCCTATGGTGCCAGGGCTTGAACACAGGACTTCCTGCATGCTAGGTAAACAATTCTACCTATATTTAACTGCGCTTTATCCAGTACCTTATGTTTTAAAATCCCAACAGGTCTAAAGGAAAGTGACTTCCTCTGACTCACCTACATTTGCAGCTCTGCAGCACCCAGCCCTGTAGCCTCTGGACGCTCAGTCACTTGTTACTTGACTCCATCTGGCCTGGCCCAAGTAAGAAGGGCAGAGGACAAGGTCCACAGTAAGCGGGTGTCCCTAGTCCTGCCTTCTCTGTCATCCCCAGGTCAGTTCCAAAGTCCGTCCTGACAACTAGGGACGATGCTCTTCCTCCCTCCACAGGAGCAAGATGTAAGCCTGGAATTAATGAGATAGAGTAAAACTAGTAGATGCCAGAGCAGCAGCTGGAGAGCAGCCTGCTCCTCCCACCACAGCCCCAGGTTCAAGTGGGTGGAGACGGGGTGTGGAGGAGAGCAGGTGTGTAGGTCAGAAGCAGGACTTCCTCAAGCTATCCTTGAAAGTTGGCTCCCAGTGCAGGTGAGCGACCACCTCAGGGGCTGTCCTGGTCTGTGGGCTGGCTTTGGTAGGGGACTGCCTATCCTGGGTGAGTGAGGGGACTGCCTGTCCTGGGTGAGGGGAGCCTGCCTTGTGCTTTTTGTATAACAACCCAGTCTCAGGTATGACACCCCTGAGGTGCGGTCTGTGTTTTCTTGGTTACTACCTGTGACCCACTTGTCCCTGTGCTTTGGGGTGCTGGCTGGAATTAAGATTCAGTCTCTGGGCAGGTCATTTGTCCTCTTTCCTCCGTTTCCCTTACTTCAGATGAGCTAGTGCCCCATTTAGCCTGTTCCTAGGAGTCCCAACCTCTGTTTACCATTCTTGAAACACTGGGAGTATCTTCATTCTTGGGGGATATGCCATGAGATACCAAGTCACAGGATTTTGAAGTGCTTGGATCCTCAGGGAACACCCCGGCTTTGCCAAGTTCAGTAGGTAACAACAGCCACTGTGGGGTATGTTCTGAAGCAGAGCTGACCAGGAGCTGCCTAGTGGCTTCTCTGTACATTGGTAGGCTGGGTGGGTCAGGACTCGGAATCCCTGCTGGGCTCCAGAGGAGATACGGGTATAGATGTCTTGAGTACTGTGGAGAATAACATTCCATGGTCAGCTGCCCAGGTTCATCCGGGGTCAGCTAAAATCTCTCAGATCTCCATTAGAGAAATCCAAGTTTAGGATTTCAAGAAAAACCAGATGTCTTTGTTAAGAAGAATAGAATGCTAGTTGGCCTCTTGAGGGCCCACACCTGGCCTCTAGATTCCATGTAGCATGGTTCTGAGGCTTCCAGAAAGAAGTCCAGCACTGGGAGACTCTGGTTTGAAGTCTTGAGTTCAGTCCAGAGCTGGAACTCTTTTTTTTTTTTTTTAAAGATTTATTTATTATATGTAAGTACACTGTAACTGTCTTCAGACGCTCCAGAAGAAGGCGCCAGATCTCGTTGCGGATGGTTGTGAGCCACCATGTGGTTGCTGGGATTTGAACTCTGGACCTTCGGAAGAGCAGTCGGGTGCTCTTACCCACTGAGCCATCTCACCAGCCCCCGAGCTGGAACTCTTGATGGGGAATCAAGAGAGCAAGAGTCCAGAGGGAGAGGAAGGGTGAGGCCTACATAGGGGGTCTAGATGGGGCTCCATTAGCCCTTGATAGTGGCACCAGAAATGTCCGTCTTGGCTCCACTGGGCTGTACCCTCTGTACTGGCCCCCAGGCTCTGTGACAATACTAGGCTTGCCCAATAGGACTTTGGAAACTGTTCTTGGCCATTTTGTTTGTTTGTTTGTTTGTGGCTGTCCTGGCTACTGATCTAACCTAGGAGGATATCTGAGTCCCAGATTTGACATCTGAGGAAGGTTGGGATGTGTTAAGGCCCTTCCTCTAGAAGGCTGGAGTTAGAACAGCAGGAGTCTGAGTGTCCACTGCTGTCCACTTCACCCTTGCAGCTCAGACCCTCTCACAATGGGACTCTCCTGGAAGGAACGGATCTTCATGGCTCTGTTGGGAGTTGCAGCAGCCTCTGGCCTCACCATGCTCGTCCTCATCCTGGTGAAGGCAACCAATGTTCTCTTGCCTGCAGACACCAAGGTTTGCTCAGGGACCTAACGAGGATGTTGGGCTGGGTGACCAGGATGTTGGCCTCAACACCTTTCTGGTTCCATATTATCCCTAGTTTGGGATTGTGTTTGATGCCGGCTCCTCCCACACATCCCTGTTTGTGTACCAGTGGCCAGCAAACAAGGAGAAGGACACAGGAGTGGTCAGCCAGGCCATGACTTGCCAGATAGAAGGTCAGTGGACAGTTATGTGGCAGGCCACTGCTGCCTGGCTTGGAATCCCAGATAATAGCAGGAATCCCAGTGGGAGAGACCACTTGGTGACAAACGGGAGTGACATTTCTAGTTTTCAGGAAGGCACATCCACCTAAAAGAAAAGGCCTTAGAGCACTGAAATAAGACACAGGATCACACCCTTGGGCTGGCTCTGATGAGAGTTCACACAGAGATCTCAGACCCTGTACCTCCCCCCAGGGACTGGGGCTAACATTCCTTCATCCAGTCCCACATCTGCCCTCTAGCCAGGACCCTCTCTGGCATCCTGGAGCTTCCCACTAGGTCTACACTGCACTGATGACAGTGGCCACCAGGTTCATTTCCTGGGGCTCTTTTCAATTCTAGAGACCAAAAGCCTGAGTCCAAGGATGGCAGAGCCACACTCTCCAGAAACCCCAAAGTGGGAAAAGCTCAGGGTTTCCTACCTTTCCCTCTAAGAACTGTCGTCAATAGACTTGGGGTCCACTATGCAACCAAACTAGCTTTATCTATAGGTCTCCTTTGTTATTTTAGACAGGGTCTTGCTGTGTATCCCAGATTGACCCTGAACCCTCAATCCCCTGCCTCAACCTCCTGAGCACTGTCATGCCCCATTCAAAAATCTTAATTGATTTTGGAAATATTCTTCTTCCAACAAAGGTCACATTCACAGGTTTCAAACATCTCTGGTGGCTGCCATTCAATCTCAACCTTTAGATTTGGAGCCTTTCCCTAGGCCACTGTGTTTCAGGACCTGGAATCTCTTCCTATACCTCTGACCCGACACAGGCTGGGGAAAGCCTGAAGAGCTGCCTGGAGGAGGCGCTGGCGTTGATCCCACAGGCCCAGCATCCACAGACGCCCACATTCTTGGGGTCCACAGCAGGAATGAGGCTGCTCAGGTGACACAGTAACAGGCTGCATCTGTTAGGGTCACTCACAAAAGCCAGGCACCCTGAGTTGAACTAACTGCAGTAGAGATTGGGGTGAGGAACCAAAGGTTGGGACGAGGCTTTCCTCTGCTCACGGTCCTTTCTGCCCAGCCAGAAGAACAGCTCTCAGGCAAGAGACATCCTAGCTGCAGTCTCCCAGACACTAAGCAAGTCTCCTGTGGATTTTTGGGGTGCTAAGATCTTGCCTGGGCAGGATGAAGGTGCCTTTGGCTGGATCACCATCAACTATGTCCTGGGAATGCTCCTGAAGGTGCAGGGGTAGCCTAAGGGTAAAGGGTTGGTCTGACAGGCCAGTGCCTGTGGGTGGCTGGCCTACGCTGGGGCCAGTGTGGCTGCCTAGAGATCTAAGCACTTCATCTGTGGTCAGTATTCCTCTGGACAGTGGATCCTGCCTGAAGAGGGGATGCTCGTTGGTGCTCTGGACCTTGGTGGAGCCTCCACGCAGATCAGCTTCGTGCCTCAGGGACCCATCCTGGACCAGAGCACCCAGGTTACCTTCCGCCTGTACGGTGCCAACTACAGTGTCTACACTCACAGCTACCTCTGCTTTGGGCGGGACCAGATCCTGAGCAGGCTCCTGGCTAAGCTGGCACAGGACAGGTTGGTATGTGAAAGGGTAGAGAGGTGGGATGGTATGGGTAGAGTGGAGGGGTGGATCAGAGCTTAGAGCTGATGCCTTTTCCTCTCTCTGCAGAGCAGCCAGGTGGCCCCGGTCAGACACCCATGCTACCACAGTGGCTACCAGGCCACACTGTCACTGAGTTCCTTGTATGACTCACCCTGCATCCACACTACAGATTTCCTGAACCACACCCAGAACCTCACAGTTGAAGGGACAGGCAACCCTGGGAACTGTGTGGTAGCTCTCCGAAGTCTCTTCAACTTCTCCAGCTGTAAGGGCCAGGAGGACTGTGCTTTCAATGGCGTCTACCAGCCTCCTGTGCATGGCCAGTTCTATGTAAGCATGGCTTCCAAATCCTGCCTTCTTTCTGGAGCCCCAGAGGCCCTAAGGACAAGTTGAACAGGAGGTGCCCTGGCTGGCTCTTAGGGACTCCAGTGCCTATGGGGACACCTGACTGAGTGTCATACCGCAGGCCTCCCTCAGGCTTGCACAGCCTTCTCTACTCCTCCAGGCCTTTTCCAACTTTTACTACACCTTCCATTTCCTGAACCTCACGTCCAGGCAACCACTGAACACTGTCAACGACACTGTCTGGAAGTTCTGTCAGAAACCCTGGAAACTGGTGGGTGACCTTGGATACCTACCCTAGCCCCGTCTCCATACCATACCTTGGGCAGGCCGGGCCTCTGGGGTCTTGTGGGGTTTTCTTGGACAGAGATTTGTGATAAAGTTCCCTTTAGGAAGCAGAAGTGGGGAGGAAAAGGCCCAGGGCACCGATGTTATCAGCCTCTGGTTGTTATGAGGTTGGCCACCTAGCTGGAGGGTGATTTCCACAGGGATTTGCAGAAGGGCTTTCTGAAACACTTAACAGTCTCCCGATGTATGGAGACTGGATGGATGGAGGTCCCACCATAGCTGGGGGCGGTGCCCCAAGGTCATGGAACCTCATTTACTAATCAGTTTCTGGAACCCAAGGTGGAAGTCAGCTATCCTGGGCAGGAGCGCTGGTTACGGGACTACTGTGCCTCGGGTCTGTACATCCTCGTATTGCTGCTGGAGGGCTACAAATTCAGTGAGGAGACCTGGCCCAACATCCAGTTCCAGAAGCAGGTGACTGCCCTAAGCATCTAGGCATGTCTGGATCAGGGTGAGAATGGGATAGGGCCCAGGACAAGCCACCCAGCAGCCCTGAAGAGCCATGTGTCTCACAGGCAGGTGACACAGACATTGGCTGGACACTGGGCTTCATGCTGAACCTGACAGGCATGATTCCAGCTGAGGCACCGACACACTGGCGGGCTCAGAGCTATAGCATCTGGACGGCTGGAGTAGTATTCGCAGTGCTGACCCTTGTGGCCATTCTTGGGGCAGCTGCCATCCAGATCTTCTGGACCCAGGACTAGGTAGAAACCAAGCTGAAGTAGATCACAGTCAACAATATCTAAAGCAGAAGTGTTGAGAGTCAACAGTGACAACACAGCTGTTTGTGCTGTCAACCTTGTGATCCACCATCAACTGCTCTTAGGAAAGAAGGCCTTTGGCACACAGGACCTTCTGAGCAGATCCTAGATGCCTGCCCTCGTGAACCCCTGACCTTTAAGGACTCCAGTCCATCCATCGGGCCAGGAGGGCCAATTGTTGATAGTATTGACTCCTTTATGCCCTCAGGATAGCACTGGCTATGGGGACTGATGTTGTCCATGGGATAGAAACAGGAGAGGCAGCTGTTGGAATAGTGCCACCTCAGAAGGCTGTGGCCAGCCCAGCAGAGACTCCCTGCTTCCTCACTATATCAGACTACACCAGACAGTCAGAGTCCAGCTCTGGGGCCAGCCCAGCTTCCTCACACAAGAGCCTGTGGTTGGATTCTCTTTATCATCAATCCCAGAATATAGATCAAGTTGGGAATGAGGGGATCATTTTTGTTTGCTTGTTTAATTAAAGCTGGTTTGGTCATGGTATTTATTGCTAGTTCTGGTCTCCTGGCTGGGGTCCCGGTACAAGCATGGCTTCCACATAGGCGCCAGCCGGGATCACAAAGCACTTAGGGAAAATGCCAACGCAGCCATCTCGGTGTCCCTCCAGCCATGCTTCGTCCACTGTGGAGACATGTTGGGTGCTGTATATGCTTACAACAAAGACTGAGCCCTAGAGAGCAGAGTCCCGCTGGGCCTGGGCAAGCCAGTAGTGTCGGGCAGGAAAGGGCAGCCTTTTACCTTCACACAGAACATCCACCGTGTCCCCTTGGTGGAAGTCCAAATCCTCCGGCCTTTGGGCGTGATAGTTGTACTGAGCTACTACTTGGTAGAGGACTGGCCGGCCCCAGGCCCCCTGTAACAGAAGGGTAGGCTTCAGGAGCAGCAGAGGGGCTTCCTTTCCAACTGTCTGGGCTGCCCACAGCAGGCATCGTGGTCTCTCCCCTTGGCTCACCCGGCACTGGAGCTGCAACCCTCTTGGGCCCACGGGCACATTCCTCCATATACTCTGCAGGGACTCCTCCGTGGAGATGGGAATCCAGGATCTCTCCTCTCCTGGGGCTTTGTAACTGCACAGGAAGTCCTGAGGGTGAGCTACAGTATGTAGGGGGAGTACCTAGTACCTGGTCTTTCCCTAAAGGAAATTAACTTCTGTGGCTCTCCACTGTGCCTGGCCTTTACTTCCAGTGGCTGCCTAGATTCTTAGGCCTAGAGCTAAGGAAGCCTTAGCTTTGATCCTGTCCTGGGCCTGAAAAAATGACGACTTCAGAGCAAAACAACAACAGAAGTCTTTCTCTTCAGTTCAGAAGAGCCCTCACTTCCTCATAGCTCAGATCCATCCTGTTGTACCGTAGCTTAGAGTCCTCATGCTCACAGCTTTCTGACTTACCTGAGCTGCCCTGTCTGCGTCTGGTGAAGGAGGGCTTGAGCTAGTAGTGTCTGAAAACTGGACAGGCCAGTTCCTCTTGGGACCTTCAGGGGCACAGTAAAGTGGCACTGCACAGTGACAGTCACCA